>NC_134267.1:102851302-103451302 GCF_031893055.1 Leptodactylus fuscus
TGGAAAATAAGTATTTGGTCAGTAACAAAATTTCATCTCAATACTTTGTTATATATCCTTTGTTGGCAATGACAAAGGTCAAACGTTTTCTGTAAGTCTTCACAAGGTTGGCACACACTGTTGTTGGTATGTTGGCCCATTCCTCCATGCAGATCTCCTCTAGAGCAGTGATGTTTTGGGGCTGTCGCTTGGCAACACAGACTTTCAACTCCCTCCAAAGGTTTTCTATAGGGTTGAGATCTGGAGACTGGCTAGGCCACTCCAGGACCTTGAAATGCTTCTTACAAAGCCACTCCTTCGTTGCCCTGGCGGTGTGCTTTGGATCATTGTCATGTTGAAAGACCCAGCCACGTTTCATCTTCAATGCCCTTGCTGATGGAAGGAGGTTTGCACTCAAAATCTCACGATACATGGCCCCATTCATTCTTTCATGTACCCGGATCAGTCATCCTGGCCCCTTTGCAGAGAAACAGCCCCAAATCATGATGTTTCACCCCCATGCTTTACAGTAGGTATGGTGTTTGATGGATGCAACTCAGTATTCTTTTTCCTCCAAACACGAAAAGTTGTGTTTCTACCAAACAGTTCCAGTTTGGTTTCATCAGACCATAGGACATTCTCCCAATACTCTTCTGGATCATCCAAATGCTCTCTAGCAAACTTCAGACGGGCCCGGACATGTACTGGCTTAAGCAGTGGGACACATCTGGCACTGCAGGATCTGAGTCCCTGACGGCGTAGTGTGTTACTGATGGTAGGCTTTGTTACATTGGTCCCAGCTCTCTGCAGTTCATTCACTAGGTCCCCCCGCGTGGTTCTGGGATTTTTGCTCACCGTTCTTGTGATCATTTTGACCCCACGGGGTGAGATTTTGCGTGGAGCCCCAGATCGAGGGAGATTATCAGTGGTCTTGTATGTCTTCCATTTTCTAATTATTGCTCCCACAGTTGATTTCTTCAATCCAAGCTGTTGCCTATTGCAGACTCAGTCTTCCCAGCGTGGTGCAGGGCTACAATTTTGTTTCTGGTGTCCTTTGACAGCTCTTTGGTCTTCACCATAGTGGAGTTTGGAGTCTGACTGTTTGAGGGTGTGCAAAGGTGTCTTTTTATACTGATAACAAGTTTAAACAGGTGCCATTACTACAGGTAATGAGTGGAGGAAAGAGGAGACTCTTAAAGAAGAAGTTACAGGTCTGTGAGAGCCAGAAATCTTGATTGTTTGTAGGTGACCAAATACTTATTTTCCACCATAATTTGAAAAAAAAAATTCTTACAAAATCAGACAATGTGATTTTCTGGATTTGTTTTCTCATTTTGTCTCTCATAGTTGAGGTCTACCTATGATGTAAATTACAGACGCCTCTCATCTTTTTAAGTGGTGGAACTTGCACTATTGGTGACTGACTAAATACTTTTTTGCCCCACTGTATATGTCCAGAAGGTGGTTGCTTTATTCTGCCAGGACATACTGGTACATCCAAGCAGAACTCAGCAACGCGCGTGTATCACATTGAAAGCAATAGGTAAAAAAGCCTCCCATTGATTTCAATGGGGAGTGAGCATATGCTGGCACCCATAGAAATCAATGAGATCTGTTTTAACCCCACTCACTCTGAACGAGTTTACGTTCAGAATGAGCGAAACGTAAACTCCGTGTGAAGGCTCCCGTATAAAGTTGTTTTTAGTAACACTTTGTGTTTAATTAAATTAAAAAAAGAAAAGTGAAAAACAGACACGATTTCCCTCCTATTTTGTTTATATTTTACCAGATATAAGAAAATTAAGCATGCAAAAATAAAAACAACATATAAATAAAGCCCTATGTGTCACCAAAAAGAAGATGCACAAATTAGTTGAATGACACATATGATAAAAGTGTTACAGCCCTCAAAACCTCACGTACAAAAAAACCTGAAATGTGTCTGTTCCTGGACCAGAAATTGGCCCAGTACTGAAGTGGTTAAGCATATTTTTTTTTTAGCCCTGGCTAATCTGGAAAAAAGGGTTTTTATTTTCTGCTCTGCTCACCAAATACACAGCGTGACGAAGTGTTGTTAATCTACAAAAAAAATTTAATAATTTCTTTATTTGAAAAAACAGGGCAGGAAATAGGCAGAGGGAAGGGGATGAAGAAACTCGAGGGGTGTGGTACTATGGTAGTCATTCTGGTAGGGAAGCTAATGGGAAATCTGTAGATGGAAATTCTGAGGTTGTGCATGGCCATGATGTGTCAGAAAAGAGTGGGAAACATGAAGATGATACTACTGATGATGATTCTTTTGTGGACAGGACCTGTCCGAGTGACAAGGTGACATTAGATGATAAGGGTAGCAGAAGTGGTGATAGTAACAAATCCAGCAATTGTGCAGGTATGGATCTAGGGGAAGCTCGCAGGGTAAGGATGGTGGCACTGGTAATGGTAGCAGATAAGTTTCCACTTCTGTTGCTGCTGGCTCCTGAAACTAAACATGCTCATCTCCTCCTTGTGGCATTCGGCAATCTGTTTCTCCCTCCTTCAGATACATAATGTCATACAGTGTTGGCCAAAAGTATTGGCACCCCGGCAATTCTGTCAGATAATACTCATGTTCTTCCAGAAAATGATTGCAAGCACAAACTCTTTGGTATTAATATCTTCATTTATTTTGCTTACAATGAAAAAACACAAAAGAGAATTTAAAAAAAGTCAAATCATTGATCATTTTACACAAAACTCCAAAAATGGGCCGGACAAAAGTATTGGCCCCCTCAGCCTATTGCTTGGTAGCACAACCTTTAGACAAAATAACTGTGAACAACCGCTTCCGATAACCATCAATGAGTTTCTTACAATGCTCTGCTGGAATTTTAGACCATTCTTCTTTGGCAAACTGCTCCAGGTCCCTGAAATGTGAAGGGGGCCTTCTCCAAACTGCCATTTTGAGATGTCTCCACAGGTGTTCTATGGGATTCAGGTCTGGACTCATTGCTGGCCACTTTAGAAGTCTCCAGTGCTTTCTCTCAAACCATTTTCTAGTGCTTTATGAAGTGTGTTTTGGGTCATTGTCCTGCTGGAAGACCCATGACCTCTGAGGGAGACCCAACTTTCTCACACTGGGCCCTACATTATGCTGCAAAATTTGTTGGTAGTCTTCAGACTTCATAATGCCATGCACATGGTTAAGCAGTCCAGTGCCAGAGGCAGCAAAGCAACCCCAAAACATCAGGGAACCTCCGCCATGTTTGACTGTAGGGACCGTGTTCTTTTCTTTGAGGCCTCTTTTTTTTCCTGTAAACTCTATGTTGATGCCTTTTCCCAAAAAGCTCTACTTTTGTCTCATCTGACCAGAGAACATTCTTCCAAAACGTTTTTGGCTTTCTCAAGTAAGTTTTGGCAAACTCCAGCCTGGCTTTTTTATGTCTCTGGGTAAGAAGTGGGGTCTTCCTGGGTATCCTACCATACAGTCCCTTTTCATTCAGACGCCGACGGATAGTACGGGTTGACACTGTTGTACCCTCGGACTGCAGGGCAGCTTGAACTTTTTTTTTTTTTTTTTTTCAATTCTGATTTTATTAAGTTTTTCATTTTACAACATATACATATGAAACACTGTTCTCATGACATGTACATGTAACAAACAAAGATTAGTTACAAAGTGGATTAACTGACAAATGAGGTGTCTGTTAAATGTTACAAAAAGTTAGAATTTGTTTAATAGGAGTTATTTATTCACAACCATTTTGTAGATGAAAAGGGATAATGTTGTTCTCTTTGCTTCTCTAGGGGATAAAAAACTGATCTAGAATGAGAAAAGAAAAAAGGGGGGGGTAAAGGTGGGGGGATGGTATGGGTGGGGGAATGGATAGGGTATCTCTGACTGTTTATACTGAATTTACCAGCGGTAGGTCTGACTTATTTTGATGAGTGAAATCGCCACCATGGGGACCAGATTTTAAGATAACTGTCGTGTCTGCGCTCTCTCCAGCTAATGAGTTCTTCGAACCTCGCAATTTGGAAAGACTTTTCTATCCACAGCTGTACTGGTGGTGTTTCTTCCTGTAACCAGTAGAGTGGTATGAAAGATTTTGCAGCTTCGAGTAATAGTGTGACAAGGTTGGACTTTGTCGGAATGTATGAAGAGGTTGGAGTAGAGAGTAGTATTTCACTTGGTGAGAGGTCTATCTTCTTTTTCACAACTTTGGAAATATATTTTTGAATTGAAGACCAGTATTTTTTGATACTAGCGCAAGACCACCAAATATGTTCCTGTGTGCCAGGTTGGGTTTTACATCTCCAGCAGAGATTAGATTCTGAGAGCTTACGTTGTGCCAGCCAATTTGGCGACCTATACCATCGTGTTAAAGTTTTGTAATGAATTTCTTGCAGGCGGACACAGGTTGAAAAGCCATGTGAGTTTTTGAGTATGTTTGCAACATCATTTTCAGATAAAGAAATATTAAGATCTTTTTCCCATGAGTAAATATAAGATGGGGTGTTCAACTGCTTCGTGTCCATCAATATGTTTTTGCAAACTGAAATTTTTCTTGAGGCTGGTAGGTCTGATATTAATTGCTTTTCAAAAAATGTGAGTGGTCTTAAGCGTGTGTTCTTTCTCAGTAGCGTAGTAATGGCTGATTGATATTGTAGTTTATGCATAAAGTTCGTTTTCCTAGTGATCAATTTAGTTTTGATGTCTTCCCAAGGAATGGGGCTATTGTTTCGGAAAAGGTCCCTTATCAGTAGTGGGTCGAGGTGTGACCAGGGCTCTGGGTGTGGGGATTTGTTAGTGTGAACAAACATGGGCAGCAGTATTGCTGGTCCCACTGGTGAGAGTTCTGGTGATAGAGTATGTTTATGCTGAAGCCAGATTTCGCTTGGTCCCTTAAGAAGTGGGTCAAAATCTTGTTGCTGAAGTTTCTTCTGATCTGGGAACCAGAGTTTCTTCTGCAAGGACTCACCATGTTGCGCTTTCACTAACTTTGACAGGGAGTTTGAGACTATTGGTCTTACATATGTCATCCATCTTGACAGCTGGATGGCCTGGTAGTATAACGTTACATCAGGTATGGCTATGCCTCCGTCTTTTTTGTTCCTAGTAAGAAAACTGTAACTTATTCTAGGGGGTTTTCCTCTCCATAGAAATTTTGTGAAGCATCTTTTAAGGGTTGAAAAGAAAGGGTTTGGGAGGGAAATAGGAAGCATCTGTAGTGTATACAATATTTTTGGTATAATGTATGTTTGGAGGAGATTTCGTCTACCCATCCAGGATATAAAAGGTAAGTCGTAGTCTGCAAGGAGTTTTTTGACTTCTTTTAGCAGGGGTTCAAAGTTAGCCCCATATATGTCTTTGATCTTAGGTACAATATGCACTCCTAAATATTTAATTGAGTCGGCCTTCCAGAGAAAGGGAGAATTAGTTTTGAGCTTTTGTACTACTTCTGGTGGAAAGGATATATTTAGAATCTCAGATTTAGAGACATTCATTTTATAATTTGATACTACACTGTAGTCTGCAATGATGTCAGTAAGGGCCTTTAAACCGGTTTCTGGATTAGATAAGAGGAATAAAATGTCATCTGCAAAAGCAAGTGCTTGAATTTTAACATCGTCATGTTCAAAACCTCTAATTTGTTGGTTTTGTCTTAGGGCCCCTTCACACGGCGTATAGCTCACCGCTTTGGAGCGTGTAAACGTTCCGTAGCAGCGGCGTCTAAAGCACTTCCCATTGATTTCTATGGGAGCTGGCAGACGCGCGCTCCCCATAGAAATGAATGGAAAAAGCAGCCCATTCATTTCTATGGCGAGCGCGCGTATGCCGGCTCCCATAGAAATCAATGCGATCTGCTTTTAGACGCCGCTGCTACGGAACGTTTACACGCTCCAAAGCAGTGAGCGTATACGCCGTGTGAAGGGGCCCTTACTGCTAGGAGAAGGACTTCAAGGGTGAGGATAAAGAGTGATGGGGAAAGGGGGCAGCCCTGGCGTGTGCCATTTGTTATACTAAAATAGTCAGAAAGGGAATTATTAACTTTTAATCTGGCATGTGGTTGGGAATACAGCGTTTGAATTGCAGATACAAATTGTTGGGGGAAGTTAAAATTTCTTAGGGTGACATACATGAAATTCCAGTTGACTCGGTCAAATGCCTTCTCACCGTCTACGCTGAGAAGGAGCAGTGGTTTCTTTAGCTTTTTGACTAAGGTGAGAATATGTAGAAGGCGTGTAGTGTTTTCCTTGCCTTCTCTGGATTTTACAAATCCCACTTGCTCATCACTTAGTATTGTAGGAAGTAAAGTACATATTCTTAAAGCGAGCAGTTTTGCCCAAATTTTCAAGTCTAGATTGAGCAATGAAATAGGCCTATAACTTGAACATTCCAGTGGGTCTTTTCCTGGTTTATGTATGAGAGATATATATGCCTCTTGAGTTTGTCTAGGCATCGGCTTTCCATTAAATAGTGAATTGCAAAAGGATGTGAGATGTGGTAATAGTTGGTTTTGGAACTTCAGGAAGTAGGTCAATGGAAGACCATCTGGTCCTGGACATTTTCCTGGGGGAAAGGATTGTATCACTTTTTTGACTTCTTCTTGCGTAATAGGAATTAATAGCTCCTGCGCTCTGTCATTTGAGATTTTAGGTATCGAGATTTTGGAGAAGAATGTTTCTATTTTTTCTTTAAGTCTGGTATTCTGCTCTGGGGAAGAATCTGTGTTTAAATTATAAAGTTGAGTATAGAAAGAGTGAAAGGATTTGGCTATTTGCTCAGTTTCTCTATCAATTTTACCTTCTGAGTTTTTAATTGCTGTTATGAGGGATTTTGCCTTTTCTTTCTTTATCAGCTTGGACATAATTTTACTCCCTTTATTGCCATGAGCATATAATCTTAATTTTGAATAAAGGATTTGTTTGCCTGCTGCATAGTTTAGGATAGATTTGAGTTTTTCTCGAAGCGTAATTAAATCTGCGTGTGCGGACTTAAGTTTCTGGAATTTGTGAATTTTCTCAAGCGTTGCTATTTGGGCTAGCAACGAGTCTATCTCTTTTTGTCTATTTTTCCGTAAGGCAGATGCTTTAGAGATGAGTAGGCCTCTTATAAAAGGTTTGTGGGACTCCCACAGTAAGGCTGGGGTAATTTCAGGTGTGTCGTTTCTAATGAAATAAGATTCCAGTTCTTCTGCTAAGTATTGAGTTGTTTGTGGGTCGTCTAGTATGATTTCGTTTAAACGCCAAGACCATTGTCTAGGAGAGAGTTCAGGAATACGGAAAACTGTGGTGACTGGGGCGTGATCTGATATGCCAATAACTCCAATATCCGAGGTTCGAATTAATTTGGCAAGTGGGAAAGAACACAGTATATAGTCTAGGCGTTGGTATGACGAATGTGGGTTGGAGTAGAAAGTGTAATCTCTTTCTGTGGGTCTGAAAATTCTCCAGGTGTCTACTAACTTCATTGATTGAAGTTTACCATGAATATGACTCAATGCTTTCTGAGAAGTTGCTGATTTACCTTGAGATGTATCTATTAGAGATGAGCGAACACTAAAATGTTCGAGGTTCGAAATTCGATTCGAACAGCCGCTCAATGTTCGTGTGTTCGAACGGGTTTCGAACCCCATTATAGTCTATGGGGAACAGATACTCGTTAAGGGGGAAACCCAAATCCGTGTCTGGAGGGTCACCAAGTCCACTATGACACCCCAGGAAATGATGCCAACACCTCTGGAATGACACTGGGACAGCAGGGGAAGCATGTCTGGGGGCATCTAACACACCAAAGACCCTCTATTACCCCAACATCACAGCCTAACAACTACACACTTTACACACTCAATACCACCTCTCTGACAGTAGGAAAACACCTTGAAACATGTGTATTTGGCACTTGCAGTGAGGAGAGCTTGTCACCAGCAGTGAATTTGGCCCTTGTAGTAAGTTGAGGTTGGCACCAACATTTGTTTTGAAAATCAGGGTGGATTGAGCCTCTAACCAGCAGAGTTTGGGCAAATTCATGGTGGAGGGAGCCTCTAAAAACCCCAGTTTGGACCAATTCATGGTGGAGGGAGACTCTAAAAACCCCAGTTTGGACCAATTCATGGTGGAGGGAGCCTCTAAAAACCCCAGTTTGGACCAATTCATGGTGGAGGGAGCCTCTAACCAGCCCAGTTTGGGCAAATTCATGGTGGAGGGAGCCTCTAACCAGCCCAGTTTGGACCAATTAATGGTGGAGGGAGCCTCTAACCAGCCCAGTTTGGACCAATTAATGGTGGAGGGAGCCTCTAACCACCCCAGTTTGGACCAATTCATGGTGGAGGGAGCCTCTAACCAGCCCAGTTTGGACCAATTCATGGTGGAGGGAGCCTCTAAAAAACCCAGTTTGGACCAATTCATGGTGGAGGGAGCCTCTAAACAGCCCAGTTTGGGCAAATTCATGGTGGAGGGAGCCTCTAACCACCCCAGTTTGGACCAATTCATGGTGGAGGGAGCCTCTAAACAGCCAAGTTTGGACCAATTCATGGTGAAGGGAGCCTCTAAAAACCCGTTTGGACCAATTCATGGTGGAGGGAGCCTCTAAAAACCCCAGTTTGGACCAATTCATGGTGGAGGGAGCCTCTAACCAGCCCAGTTTGGACCAATTCATGGTGGAGGGAGCCTCTAAACAGCCCAGTTTGGGCAAATTCATGGTGGAGGGAGCCTCTAAAAAACCCAGTTTGGACCAATTCATGGTGGAGGGAGCCTCTAATTAGCCCAGTTTGGACCAATTAATTGTGGAGGGAGCCTCTAACCAGCCAAGTTTGGACCAATTAATGGTGGAGGGAGCCTCTAACCACCCCAGTTTGGACCAATTCATGGTGGAGGGAGCCTCTAAACAGCCAAGTTTGGACCAATTCATGGTGAAGGGAGCCTCTAAAAACCCGTTTGGACCAATTCATGGTGGAGGGAGCCTCTAAAAACCCCAGTTTGGACCAATTCATGGTGGAGGGAGCCTCTAACCAGCCCAGTTTGGGCAAATTCATGGTGGAGGGAGCCTCTAACCAGCCCAGTTTGGACCAATTAATGGTGGAGGGAGCCTCTAACCAGCCCAGTTTGGACCAATTAATGGTGGAGGGAGCCTCTAACCACCCCAGTTTGGACCAATTCATGGTGGAGGGAGCCTCTAACCAGCCCAGTTTGGACCAATTCACGGTGGAGGGAGCCTCTAAAAAACCCAGTTTGGACCAATTCATGGTGGAGGGAGCCTCTAAACAGCCCAGTTTGGGCAAATTCATGGTGGAGGGAGCCTCTAACCACCCCAGTTTGGACCAATTCATGGTGGAGGGAGCCTCTAAACAGCCAAGTTTGGACCAATTCATGGTGAAGGGAGCCTCTAAAAACCCGTTTGGACCAATTCATGGTGGAGGGAGCCTCTAACCAGCCCAGTTTGGGCAAATTCATGGTGGAGGGAGCCTCTAAACAGCCCAGTTTGGGCAAATTCATGGTGGAGGGAGCCTCTAACCAGCCCAGTTTGGACCAATTCATGGTGGAGGGAGCCTCTAACCAGCCCAGTTTGGGCAAATTCATGGTGGAGGGAGCCTCTAAACAGCCCAGTTTGGGCAAATTCATGGTGGAGGGAGCCTCTAACCAGCCCAGTTTGGACCAATTAATGGTGGAGGGAGCCTCTAAACAGCCAAGTTTTGGGAAATTCATGGTGGAGGGAGCCTCTAACCAGCCCAGTTTGGGCAAATTCATGGTGGAGGGAGCCTCTAAACAGCCCAGTTTGGGCAAATTCATGGTGGAGGGAGCCTCTAACCAGCCCAGTTTGGACCAATTAATGGTGGAGGGAGCCTCTAAACAGCCAAGTTTTGGGAAATTCATGGTGGAGGGAGCCTCTAACCAGCCCAGTTTGGACCAATTCATGGTGGAGGGAGCCTCTAACCAGCCCAGTTTGGACCAATTCATGGTGGAGGGAGCCTCTAAACAGCCCAGTTTGGGCAAATTCATGGTGGAGGGAGCCTCTAAAAAACCCAGTTTGGACCAATTCATGGTGGAGGGAGCCTCTAATTAGCCCAGTTTGGACCAATTAATTGTGGAGGGAGCCTCTAACCAGCCCAGTTTGGACCAATTAATGGTGGAGGGAGCCTCTAACCTGCCCAGTTTGGACCAATTAATGGTGGAGGGAGCCTCTAACCACCCCAGTTTGGACCAATTCATGGTGGAGGGAGCCTCTAACCAGCCCAGTTTGGACCAATTCATGGTGGAGGGAGCCTCTAACCAGCCCAGTTTGGACCAATTCATGGTGGAGGGAGCCTCTAACCAGCCCAGTTTGGACCAATTCATGGTGGAGGGAGCCTCTAAAAAACCCAGTTTGGACCAATTCATGGTGGAGGGAGCCTCTAAACAGCCCAGTTTGGGCAAATTCATGGTGGAAGGAGCCTCTAACCAGCAGAGTTGTGGGAAAGCAGGGTGGAGGGAGCCTCTAACCAGCAGAGTTGGTGGAAATCAGGGTGGAGGGAGCCTCTAACCAGCAGAGTTGGGGGAAATCATGTTGGAGGGAGCCTAGTATTAGCAGAATTGTGCAACGCTTATGGTGGATGAGTATGAGGATGCGGAGGAATTGGAGAGGTTGAGTACAGACATGGAGTTTCATGTTGGGGTGCTTTACACAGGTGGGCACAAAAATGAAGGCTCTATCCAGTGGTGGTTCATTTTTATCAAAGTGAGCCGGTCGGCACTCTCAGCTGACAGACGGGTGCGCTTGTCAGTGATGATGCCACCGGCTGCACTGAACACCCTCTCAGATAGGACGCTGGCGGCAGGACAGGACAGCACCTCCAAGGCATATAGGGCAAGTTCAAGCCACAGGTCCAACTTCGACACCCAATACGTGTAGGGCGCAGAGGGGTCGGAGAGGACAGGGCTGTGGTCGGAAAGGTATTCCCGCAACATGCGCCTATACTTCTCACGCCTGGTGACACTAGGACCCTCCGTGGCGGCACTTTGGCGAGGGGGTGCCATCAAGGTGTCCCAGACCTTAGACAGTGTGCCCCTCGTTTGTGTGGACCGGTGAGAACTTGGTTGCCTACTGGAGGAACTGCCCTCCCTGCCGCCAACGTCACATGCTGGAAACATCTCCATCATATTCTGCACCAATTGCCTGTGGCAAGCATTGATGCGATTGGCCCTCCCCTCTACCGGAATAAAAGACGAGATGTTGTTTTTATACCGGGGGTCAAGGATAGCAAAGATCCAGTACTGGTTGTCCTCCATGATTTTGACAATACGCTTGTCGGTTGTAAAGCACCCCAACATGAACTCAGCCATGTCTGCCACAGTGTTAGTTGGCATGACTCCTCTGGCCCCACCGGAAAGTTCAATCTCCATTTCCTCCTCATCCTCCATGTCTACCCATCCGCGCTGCAACAATGGGACGATTCGAAGTTGCCCGGAAGCCTCCTGTATCACCATCACATCATCGGACAACTCTTCTTCCTCCTCCTCCTCCTCCTCCTCCTCCATTAAACGCAGTGAAGCGGACAGATGTGTGGACCTACTCTCCAGCTGTGACGGATCGGATGCTATCCCTAACTCCTCTGTGTGATCTGAGTTATCCCTGATGTCAATCAGGGATTCTCTCAGAACACACAAGAGCGGGATTGTAAGGCTCACCATCGCATCCTCAGAGCTCACCCTCCTTGTGGACTCCTCAAAGACCCGTAGGATGTCACAAAGGTCTCTCATCCATGGCCACTCATGGATGTGAAACTGAGGCAGCTGACTTTGTGGCACCCTAGGGTTTTGTAGCTGGTATTCCATCAAAGGTCTCTGCTGCTCAACCACTCTATTCAACATCTGAAACGTTGAGTTCCAGCGTGTGGGGACGTCGCACAAAAGCCGGTGTTGTGGCACATGCAGGCGTTGCTGGAGAGATTTTAAGCTAGCAGCGGCTACTGTCGACTTGCGAAAGTGGGCGCACATGCGCCGCACTTTCACCAGTAGCTCTGGAACATTGGGGTAGCTCTTTAGGAAACGTTGCACCACTAGGTTGAAGACGTGGGCCAGGCATGGAACATGTTGGAGTCCGGCAAGCTCCAGAGCTGCTACCAGGTTTCGGCCGTTATCACAAACGACCATGCCTGGGCCCAGGTGCAGCGGCTCAAACCATATTGCCGTCTCATCGAGGAGGGCATCCCTCACCTCGGAGGCAGTGTGCTGTCTGTCCCCCAAGCTGATCAGCTTCAGCACAGCCTGCTGACGTCTACCAACGCCAGTGCTGCAACGTTTCCAACTCGTAGCTGGGGTCAATCTAACAGCGGAGGAGGAGGCGGTGGCGGAGGAGGAGGCGGTGGCGGAGGAGGAGGCGGTAGAGGAGGAGGAGGAGGGGGGTGTTCTTCTCGTGTCCCTGCCAGGAATGTTAGGCGGGGAGACGAGGTACACCGGGCCAGTTTGGGAAGCAGTCCCAGCCTCAACTACATTCACCCAGTGTGCCGTCAGTGAAATGTAGCGTCCCTGTCCGCATGCACTTGTCCACGCGTCGGTGGTCAAGTGGACCTTTGTGCAAAGCGCGGAACTAAGGGCCCGCCTGATGTTGAGTGACACGTGCTGGTGCAAGGCGGGGACGGCACACCGGGAGAAGTAGTGACGGCTAGGGACGGCATAGCGAGGTGCCGCAGTTGCCATCAGGTCCAGGAAGGCGGGAGTTTCAACAAGCCGGAACGCCAACATCTCCTGGGCCAGCAGTTTAGCGATGTTGGCGTTCAAGGCTTGCGCGTGTGGGTGGTTAGCAGTGTATTTCTGCCGCCGCTCCAATGTCTGAGAGATGGTGGGTTGTTGTAAAGAAACGCCTGATGGTGCCTTTGATGGTGCAGGAGAAGGAGATAAGACAGGACCAGGGGAGGATGAGGTAGAAGTCAACAAAGTGGCGGAGGCAGATGAAGTGGTGTCCTGGCTCGTCCTCTGGAGTGCATCGCCAGCACAGTCAGCAGTGGCAGTGGCAGAGGCAGAGGCAGAGGCAGTGGCAGTGGCGTGAACGGCAGGCGGCCTTTGTCCTGCCGTTGCTGCCTGCCACTGATTCCAGTGCTTGGATTCCAAATGACGGCGCATTGAAGTGGTGGACAGGTTGCTCTTCTCAGAGCCCCTAATCAATTTCGAGAGGCAAATTGTGCAGACAACACTATATCTGTCCTCGGCGCATTCCTTGAAAAAACTCCACACCTTCGAGAAACGTGCCCTCGAGGTGGGAGTTTTTCGGGGCTGGGTACGAACTGGAACATCTTGGGAGATTCCGGGTGTGGCCTGGCTTCGCCTAAGCTGCTGACCTCTGCCTCTGCCTCTAGCTACCCTTTTTGGTGCTGCACCTGCCTCAACATCCACACTACTTTCCCCGCTTGACATCCCCCCTGTCCAGGTCGGGTCAGTGTCCTCATCATCCACCACTTCCTCTTCCAACTCCTGTCTCATCTCCTCCTCCCGCACAATGCGCCGGTCAACTGGATGCCCTGACGGCAACTGCGTCACATCATCGTCGATGAGGGTGGGTTGCTGGTCATCCACCACCAAATCGAACGGAGATGGAGGAGACTCTAGTGTTTGAGCATCTGGACACAGATGCTCCTCTGTTAGGTTCGTGGAATCGTGACGTGGAGAGGCAGGTTGAGGGACAATGAAAGGAGCGGAGAACAGCTCTGGGGAGCAGGGACAGTTTGGGTTATTGTTCTGTAAAGCTTCGGAATTTTGGGAGGAAGGAAGACAAGACTGTTGGGTAATAGGAGGAGAGGAGGCAGAGTCTGACTGGCTGCTGGACAATGTGCTGTAAGCGTTCTCTGACAGCCATTGCAAGACCTGTTCCTGGTTCTCGGGCCTACTAAGGTTTGTACCCTGCAGTTTAGTTAATGTGGCAAGCAACCCTGGCACTGTGGAGTGGCGCAATGCTTGCTGCCCCACAGGAGTAGGCACGGGACGCCCTGTGGCTTCACTGCTACCTTGCTCCCCAGAACCATTCCCCCGACCTCGCCCACGGCCTCGTCCACGTCCCTTTCCGGGAGCCTTGCGCATTTTGAATTCCTAGTTAGAAATTGGCACTGTATACCAGTAGTAAAAATTGTGGGTGCACGTAACCCCAATATATTCTTTGAATTCCCAGTCAGAAACTGGCACTATATGGCAGTAGCAAGAAATGAGGGTATTTGTATTCCCAATATACTCTTTGAATTCCCAGTCAGACAATGGCACTGTATACCAGTAGTAAAAATTGTGGGTGCACGTAACCCCAATATATTCTTTGAATTACCAGTCAGACACTGGCACTATATGGCAGTAGCAAGAAATGAGGGTATTTGTATTCCCAATATATTCTTTGAATTCCCAGTCAGACAATGGCACTGTATACCAGTAGTAAAAATTGTGGGTGCACGTAACCCCAATATATTCTTTGAATTCCCAGTCAGAAACTGGCACTATATGGCAGTAGCAAGAAATGAGGGTATTTGTATTCCCAATATACTCTTTGAATTCCCAGTCAGACAATGGCACTGTATACCAGTAGTAAAAATTGTGGGTGCACGTAACCCCAATATATTCTTTGAATTACCAGTCAGAAACTGGCACTATATGGCAGTAGCAAGAAATGAGGGTATTTATAACCCCAATATATTCTTTGAATTCCCAGTCAGACAATGGCACTGTATACCAGTAGTAAAAATTGTGGGTGCACGTAACCCCAATATATTCTTTGAATTCCCAGTCAGAAACTGGCACTATATGGCAGTAGCAAGAAATGAGGGTATTTGTATTCCCAATATACTCTTTGAATTCCCAGTCAGACAATGGCACTGTATACCAGTAGTAAAAATTGTGGGTGCACGTAACCCCAATATATTCTTTGAATTACCAGTCAGAAACTGGCACTATATGGCAGTAGCAAGAAATGAGGGTATTTATAACCCCAATATATTCTTTGAATTCCCAGTCAGACAATGGCACTGTATACCAGTAGTAAAAATTGGGGGTGCACGTAACCCCAATATATTCTTTGAATTCCCAGTCAGAAACTGGCACTATATGGCAGTAGCAAGAAATGAGGGTATTTGTATTCCCAATATACTCTTTGAATTCCCAGTCAGACAATGGCACTGTATACCAGTAGTAAAAATTGTGGGTGCACGTAACCCCAATATATTCTTTGAATTACCAGTCAGAAACTGGCACTATATGGCAGTAGCAAGAAATGAGGGTATTTATAACCCCAATATATTCTTTGAATTCCCAGTCAGACAATGGCACTGTATACCAGTAGTAAAAATTGTGGGTGCACGTAACCCCAATATATTCTTTGAATTCCCAGTCAGAAACTGGCACTATATGGCAGTAGCAAGAAATGAGGGTATTTGTATTCCCAATATACTCTTTGAATTCCCAGTCAGACAATGGCACTGTATACCAGTAGTAAAAATTGTGGGTGCACGTAACCCCAATATATTCTTTGAATTACCAGTCAGAAACTGGCACTATATGGCAGTAGCAAGAAATGAGGGTATTTGTATTCCCAATATACTCTTTGAATTCCCAGTCAGACAATGGCACTGTATACCAGTAGTAAAAATTGTGGGTGCACGTAACCCCAATATATTCTTTGAATTACCAGTCAGACACTGGCACTATATGGCAGTAGCAAGAAATGAGGGTATTTGTATTCCCAATATATTCTTTGAATTCCCAGTCAGACAATGGCACTGTATACCAGTAGTAAAAATTGTGGGTGCACGTAACCCCAATATATTCTTTGAATTACCAGTCAGAAACTGGCACTATATGGCAGTAGCAAGAAATGAGGGTATTTGTATTCCCAATATACTCTTTGAATTCCCAGTCAGACAATGGCACTGTATACCAGTAGTAAAAATTGTGGGTGCACGTAACCCCAATATATTCTTTGAATTACCAGTCAGAAACTGGCACTATATGGCAGTAGCAAGAAATGAGGGTATTTATAACCCCAATATATTCTTTGAATTCCCAGTCAGACAATGGCACTGTATACCAGTAGTAAAAATTGGGGGTGCACGTAACCCCAATATATTCTTTGAATTCCCAGTCAGAAACTGGCACTATATGGCAGTAGCAAGAAATGAGGGTATTTGTATTCCCAATATACTCTTTGAATTCCCAGTCAGACAATGGCACTGCATACCAGTAGTAAAAATTGTGGGTGCACGTAACCCCAATATATTCTTTGAATTACCAGTCAGAAACTGGCACTATATGGCAGTAGCAAGAAATGAGGGTATTTGTATTCCCAATATACTCTTTGAATTCCCAGTCAGACAATGGCACTGTATACCAGTAGTAAAAATTGTGGGTGCACGTAACCCCAATATATTCTTTGAATTACCAGTCAGAAACTGGCACTATATGGCAGTAGCAAGAAATGAGGGTATTTATAACCCCAATATATTCTTTGAATTCCCAGTCAGACAATGGCACTGTATACCAGTAGTAAAAATTGTGGGTGCACGTAACCCCAATATATTCTTTGAATTCCCAGTCAGAAACTGGCACTATATGGCAGTAGCAAGAAATGAGGGTATTTGTATTCCCAATATACTCTTTGAATTCCCAGTCAGACAATGGCACTGTATACCAGTAGTAAAAATTGTGGGTGCACGTAACCCCAATATATTCTTTGAATTACCAGTCAGAAACTGGCACTATATGGCAGTAGCAAGAAATGAGGGTATTTGTATTCCCAATATACTCTTTGAATTCCCAGTCAGACAATGGCACTGTATACCAGTAGTAAAAATTGTGGGTGCACGTAACCCCAATATATTCTTTGAATTACCAGTCAGACACTGGCACTATATGGCAGTAGCAAGAAATGAGGGTATTTGTATTCCCAATATATTCTTTGTATTCCCAGTCAGACAATGGCACTGTATACCAGTAGTAAAAATTGTGGGTGCACGTAACCCCAATATATTCTTTGAATTCCCAGTCAGAAACTGGCACTATATGGCAGTAGCAAGAAATGAGGGTATTTGTATTCCCAATATACTCTTTGAATTCCCAGTCAGACAATGGCACTGTATACCAGTAGTAAAAATTGTGGGTGCACGTAACCCCAATATATTCTTTGAATTACCAGTCAGAAACTGGCACTATATGGCAGTAGCAAGAAATGAGGGTATTTGTATTCCCAATATACTCTTTGAATTCCCAGTCAGACAATGGCACTGTATACCAGTAGTAAAAATTGTGGGTGCACGTAACCCCAATATATTCTTTGAATTACCAGTCAGAAACTGGCACTATATGGCAGTAGCAAGAAATGAGGGTATTTATAACCCCAATATATTCTTTGAATTCCCAGTCAGACAATGGCACTGTATACCAGTAGTAAAAATTGGGGGTGCACGTAACCCCAATATATTCTTTGAATTCCCAGTCAGAAACTGGCACTATATGGCAGTAGCAAGAAATGAGGGTATTTGTATTCCCAATATACTCTTTGAATTCCCAGTCAGACAATGGCACTGTATACCAGTAGTAAAAATTGTGGGTGCACGTAACCCCAATATATTCTTTGAATTCCCAGTCAGACACTGGAACTATATGGCAGTAGCAAGAAATGAGGGTATTTGTATTCCCAATATATTCTTTGAATTCCCAGTCAGACAATGGCACTGTATACCAGTAGTAAAAATTGTGGGTGCACGTAACCCCAATATATTCTTTGAATTACCAGTCAGAAACTGGCACTATATGGCAGTAGCAAGAAATGAGGGTATTTGTATTCCCAATATATTCTTTGAATTCCCAGTCAGACAATGGCACTGTATACCAGTAGTAAAAATTGTGGGTGTATATAGCCCCAATTCTATTGCTAGGGGACTTGCAGGGTATTTCTGGGGTGAAGGTGGGGGGGCACACCGTTGGAACGGGTATCGGGGTATATATCGGGTATACGGGAATACACTGACAGTGTATTCCATTCAGGATCCTGGGAAAGCTGGGTTGCGGCGATTGAGCCCGTCAGTGCCACGTTACACTGACAAGCTTCTCCCTGGAATTTAGCTCTTATAAGAGCTGTTGGTTGTCTTCTCCTTCCTATCCTAGCCTGTCCCTGCCTACCCAGAATCTAAGCCCTAGCTAGCTGGACGGAAACCTCCGTCCCCGGTGAATTGCAAGCTCAGAATGACGCGAACCTGGGCGGCGCTGTTCTTTTAAATTAGAGGTCACATGTTTTCGGCAGCCAATGGGTTTTGCCTACTTTTTTCAACGTCACCGGTGTCGTAGTTCCTGTCCCACCTACCCTGCGCTGTTATTGGAGCAAAAAAGGCGCCAGGGAAGGTGGGAGGGGAATCGAGTAATGGCGCACTTTACCACGCGGTGTTCGATTCGATTCGAACATGCCGAACAGCCTAATATCCGATCGAACATGAGTTCGATAGAACACTGTTCGCTCATCTCTAGTATCTATAACAGGGTCTAAGGTGACATTTAAATCACCTCCTAGGATAAGGTCTCCTTCTGCAAAGTGAGATAAGTCTTGCAGCGCGGATGACATCCATGGTATTTGCTTTTGATTTGGGGAGTATAGTGTGGCTAAAATTATAGTTCTGGATTCTAATTTTCCTTTCAGGAAAAGGTATCTCCCCTCAGTGTCTGAAAGTTGCGCTGTTAACTCAAAAGGAACAGTATTTTTAATAACAATTGCTACACCCTTAGTAGCAGAGTCAGGTGAGCAAGAATAATACCATTGTGAGAAGCCAGAGCGAGGGGGTTTGGGTATATTTCCACTTTTATAGTGGGTTTCTTGTAACATTAAAACATCTGACTGTAGTTTTTTGGTGAGTCGGATAAGCCAGTGTCTTTTATGTGGGGAGTTTAGACCCTTAGTATTAAAGGTGGTGATTGTTAAGACACGGTCTTTGTTGGTAGACGTCGTGGCCATGATGATTTTTGTTTTACTCTGTGTTATGAGAGAAAGCACAATTCACTTATATCAAAGATACAGATAGGGGGGGTGGGGGGGTGGGATAATTGATACTATAGTAAATATCAAGGATGTTCTATATGATTTGAGAAGCAATGGGCTGGTATCACTACAAAATAGCAAAACAGCGAATAGATAGAACTAATGAACAATACCACAAATTAGTACTGTATGTAGGAACAAAATAGGAGCGAAGTGTCAATCCCGATCGGTGAGTGACCCTCCGCTCTCCACACTAAACTAGGTGATGAACATGTTTAAACATTGAACTTAGGCATATTCAGTAACTATATGATATAAAAGGACATAACTCGTGGGACAGCAGATATGTCTAGCAAAAAGAACCCATATCAAAATTTCTTAACTTATGCGTGGTTTAACTCACAAAGTCCAGTAGAAGAGTAAGTGTCCTTATAGAAGAGCCTGTCTCAGTTTAGAAAGAGCTTTTTTAGCTTTGGGCGAGCGGTTCCGGTATTGGCGCGGTTCCACAGATAGTGAAGGTATCTCGGGTATAGTGCTGCAATCAGCTGAAGGTAGCCAGGATGGGATGTCTATTGGCTCGATGTTAAGAAGGGACCAGATAGAGCGTAAGTCCTTTGGGGTATGTATGACAATTCTTTTGCCACCAGTGAGAATAGCAATCCCGAAAGGATAGAGCCAGGTGTATTGTATGTTGCGACTTCTCAGAATGTCCAGCAGGGGTCTCATCAATCTGCGCTTGGCCAATATGCAGGGCGCAATATCTTGGTAGAGAAATACTTCTGCGTCACCAATTAGAATTTTTTCTTTTTCTCTCGCAGCGGCAAGTATCACTTGAGTATCCAAAAAAGATAATAATCCACACAAAACGTCTCTGGGGGGGTCCCCTTGTTTAGGCTTGGGGCGCAGGGCGCGGTGAATGCGCTCCACTACTATCATAGCTGCTCTCTCTGGGCCTAGTAGGTCCTGAAATAGTTCAGCCGCCATCTTGGGAAGTTGCTCTGGTGTGTAAGTTTCAGGTACTCCCTTTATGCGTATATTGCGCCTTCTATTTCTGTTTTCCTGGTCCTCGACCAGGGTTAGGGATCGGTCTATAAAATCCCTGTGGATCTGAAGTTGATCTGAGACAGAGTCTGCATGTTCTTTAACAGAGGAGTAAGTCTCTTCAAGTACTTGCACTTTGCCACTAAGGAATTGCATCTCACTTCTAATTTCTTTAAGCTCGTTCAATATGGGAGAAAAAGCTTTAGATAGCGTTTTTTGAAAAAACTCACGGAGTCCTGCGTCTGAGTGCTTCCCTTCTGTGTGGCTTTCAGGGTCTGAGTCGTCCTCCGGCTCAGCGTCTCGGCGGGAGAGCGGCGCCATCTTAGAAGCTTCAGATGGAGAAGGTATCGGCTTCTTTTTAAGGTAACGCTGCATGTCACCTTGTTGTTTTGATCTCCGCGGGGTACCCGGAGGGTCTGTAGAGCCATCTCTACTAAGTTTGCCCATGTTTGCCCGTTCAATGTTGATTTTTTGTGGAGTTGAGAGGGTCCGTTGTGATGGAGCTCTTTCACAGTGCGGCCATCTTGGTTCGCGGTCAGGCTCCGCCCCAGCTTGAACTTGTTAGGATGTTAGTCGAGGTTCTTTATCCACCATCCGCACAATCTTGCGTTGAAATCTCTCGTCAATTTTTCTTTTCCGTCCACATCTAGGGAGGTTAGCCACAGTGCCATGGGTTTTAAACTTCTTGATGACACTGCGCACGGTAGAAACAGGAACATTCAGGTCTTTGGAGATGGACTTGTAGCCTTGAGATTGCTCATGCTTCCTCACAATTTTGCTTCTCAAGTTCTCAGACAGTTCTTTGGTCTGCTTTCTTTTCTCCATGCTCAATGTGGTACACACAAGGATACGGGGCAGAGGTTTAGTCATCTTTAATACATTTCAACTGGCTGCAAGTGTGATTAAGTTATTGCCACCACCTGTTAGGTGCCTCAGGTAAGTAACAGATGCTGTTAATTACACAAATTAGAGAAGCATCACATGATTTTTCAAACAGTGCCAATACTTTTATCCACCCCCTTTTTTATGTTTGGTGTGGAATTATATACAATTTGGCTTTTTGATAATTCTTTTTGTGGTTTTCAATTGAAGACGAATTAAATGAAGATAATAATGCCAAAGAATTTGTGATTGCAATCATTTTCTGGAAGAAAATGAGTGTTATCTGACAGAATTGCAGGGGTGCCAATACTTTTGGCCAACACTGTAGAAGAGTGCCAGACATCTGCTCTACTGCTATTCCTCAAGAGGAGGAATATACAAATCAACATGAGGCAAGGAGGCCCAAAGAGGTGAGGGAAGGTAATTGTTAATGTTTTTTTTATTTTTTACACCTCCCTCGGGCCTACTCTTATTATACTCTGGGGTCTAGGAGTAGGCGGTTATTATAGTTTGCCCAATTCAAACCTCAAATTGTTCGGTTTCAGTAAAATTGAACAGTTGTCCAAAACTAGCCATGTGTCAGAGAATGTGGGCCTTTCCTTGAATGTCTGGAGAAAGGTGCATGCCACCATAAACACGTGGAGCAGCAATTATGGACAAGGACAATACATGGTTTTCATGGCCCACTCGATCAATGTTTTGAGAGGCAGTAGCCACGGTCTAAAATGCAACATGATCATACACTCCCAATTAAACAGGGATATCTCCTTCCTTTATTCCCTCTCATTTTGGACCACCATTAAAACTTTCTTCCGCAATAATGTATTGGTTCTTTCATCTGCTTCTAAGGGAATGTTCACACTTGCATCCAGTGTCCGTCCTGTGCCACTCCGCTGGGTTTCCAGTCTCAGCCCCAAGAAACTGGACATGGGACAGAAACCCGGTGGTCAGCTTTAAAATCCATTCATTTGAATGGGTGTTTGAAGTGACCGCCAGTGTCCGCCCACGGCCTCTCCGCAGGGAAGCTGTTTTTTTTCAGCTAGACACAAAGTCTGGCTGAGGAAACCTGGCAGAGTGGCACAGGGCGGACACCGGGTGCAAGTGTGAATGCCCCCTAAGTGTGAGAGAATGGGATAATGAACTTAATACACAATTTGCCGATTCTGAGATTAAAACTGTTTTCCTGGTTGCTTGATTTTTCCAGATGCAAGAAAATTAATTTAAATTACTTGCTCTGAAGTTTCAGCCTCCGTAAAGCAAATATGTCCTAAAATCTCCTGTATGGAAAGTAAATCAAGTGAACATTGAGAAAATATGTGACAAGCGCGAAAATGCCCCAAAACGATACTTCACTGGCTTCCTTCTGCTGATATGTGTCCTTGTTCTTTAGATATGTGGTGCATACAGACGGCCAAGCTCCTGATAATGTCAAAATGTAATGAAAAAACTATACTTCAGAAAAAAAGAAAAGAAGACAGAAAAGTTTAATTAAACATATCATCTTCAAGAGCTCTATATAGCTACATAAACTCTAGATAATCCTTCCTGAAGACCTGGGTTATTGGGCCAATTCAGTGGACTTCATCCCTAAGGGAAATTGGAACAACTATGGCCATGCTAATTTAGTCCACTATCATCTCTCAACTTTTCCCTCCCAACTCCCAACAACAATACCCCTTTTTTTGTCCTCCACACACCTAACACTTAACCTTACTCACTACTTAAGACTCTGTACTATCTTATAGTTTACCATTGTTACCTCCTTAAGATATAGAGATATTAGACTGATGAGTCCTCCGTAACTTCTAACACCCCACCTTTTTTGTTTGACATCTCCGGTCTTAAGCTAAAGTCCCATGTTGGAGAAACTCAACTTTTTTTTGTTGGAGATTTAGCTGGGGGGAAGGTTTGAGCCAAAGTCAAGAGTGGCTTCAAAAGGAATGAGAAATATATAGGCAGTACTTCTACTTCTCCCTTCTTCTCAATCCACTCCTGGCTTGGCTCAAAAAACACAGCAAAATCTGCAACAAAAACAACTGCTTTTCCACAACATGGCGCCTTAGCCTTATACTGTTTTTTTATACCTTTATTGTTGTGTGCCTATGTATACAAGTGAATTGAAATATTTAACCTGCATGGCCTCATTTGTTAATATTGTTAGCCTGTTTGTTTGTTACACATAGAAAATGTTTAAAAATTTCAATACATTATAGAAAAGGTGTAGAATCATCTCAAAGATTTTGAATGGAAATGGTAGGCTACAGAGCTACAATTCAAACAGCCTACAATGGGGTCAATGTGGTTTCCACTCAGTTTCCGCACAAAACATGGGGAGAGAAAAGTGCTGCTTGACATTAAGACTCCATGCACACTTCTGAGTGTGCCATCGAGGGGTGCATGCAATGATCAGAACAGATCAAAAGCCCCTGTGGAGGTAAGTGCATAAAGAAATGTACTTGGATGACACTCAGATGTCACTCGTGTATCATCCGGCTGCAGTCCGCTGCAAACTCAGTCCCAACTTGGATGCATACTTCGCTGTGTTCATGGGGCCTACGTCTCAGTCAATTTAATCCAATTTAATCCCAACATGTGTCACCATGTAGCTCTAAATTTATCCCGCCGCCATTCACACAAATGGCAACTAAACTGTTAGGAGTCCCTCTCCCAGCATGAAGTTCAGGCCAGTAATTTTGGCACACACACGGACAGTGAAACTCGATTTTGTTGGGTTAGGTTAGGCTAGCTATTCTGCTTTATGAATATTTAAGTTTTAAAGGGTCCTTCTATCAAGTAGGAATTATCTAAAGCCGACACCCAAGTATAACCAAATTGTAATCACTTTCCATAATTCCCTTTTACTAATCTTTATTGGTTTTGTATGCTTCACTATATACACTATTGTTAAAAGATTCTACTATCATTTGTTTATAGTGGATATCATCTCTTTTATACTGTTTCACGTAGCTTCATTTTGGTATTTTAATGAATTATAGCTACAATACTCTACCATGTAAACACTTATATATAATATAATTTGTACCAAAAACATGCCATAAGTTGTTCTTGAATGCAACACAGTGATTATACAAATGGTTTTTTGAATAAAGAGAGAAATGTAGTGCCAATATTCTCCCTCTAGAGTGCGCCAAAGTGTAAATCAAATTATAGAAATGTGCATAGATTTACTAAGGCAGAATAACAAGTAGTCAACACTATAAAGTATTTGAAACGTTTAGTTCTCTAAGAGTAGATGTTACTTTATTTATTGTTATTATAATTTATTGTCATTTTATTGCATAGAATATTTATATCTCACAATCAATAATAAGTCAGGGTTTTTAGTGCTGATAAGGGTTTATGGCTGAGGTCCTTTGTAGAAACCATTATTTTAGTAAACAGTGGGCTAACCACACACTGAAAAATAAATAAATAAGAACAGAACAGTTAAAGTGTTTTTTTTTTTCATGTTTTTTTTTTTAATGTGGTTTTACCCACAGCCTCCATCTGAATAAGCCCTCAACAAACTGAGCTAATTTTGAACAGAGTAAAAGAAGACTTGTTATGTTGCATATACCTATAGATAAGTGCTACTTCGCTGAATTCTCTACTGTCTTTATTTTTTCTCTAATTCATCTTCTGTAGATCTTGGTGCTCTTCCTCACAGCTACTGATAGGAGTCTACTGTCAAGTGAACTGTTATGATATTATCACTGGAACAAATATAAAAAATTACTGGAGAGGGCTAACAAAAGAGAGTAGTAGAATAATCTAATGTAAATCTCAGGCAGCGCTGAGAGATAGTTCCTGGGTATCCAAATTTCTTCACCAGCACAAGCCCCGAAGTCAGATGGACTTGTGCTGAATTTGTACCCAAGTTATCACCACAGAAACACTCTACAAAGTTAAGTCAAACTAGAACCCACGGAAAACTCACAAGGCAGATTTAAAGAGGAATGAATCTGAGTCAATGTGTCCAAGACAAAAGGTCAATCCAAGAGTTATCGTCAGAGCCAAAATCTGAAATTACTGTAACAGGCCAATGGTCAGTAATACAGAAATCTAGTACAAACTATTAAAGTTCAGAAGCTCACTACAAAGAAGTACAAACTAATAGAAGGCACCTGGGTGCACAAGAACAGAATTTCAATATCCCTCCACAGCTGCTGACTAGGTCAGCATAGCAGACGTTTGCAAAGTGCAGATGATTCATGTGTTGGTATGGTAACATTAAGGGAACAGCAGCTAGCTGTTTAGCACACTTAAATTCCTAGCCATTCTCTCCCCCCCCCCCGCATCCCTTTTATGAGGGGTCACTGGACCCTTAACCCTTGGACAAGTTTTTGATGGGAATTGTCTATTAAAATTTCTAACCATTAGATCTGCATGAACTGAACCAAGCAGGTCCTTCTGGGTCATATTCCTTCCAATGTACTAAGTATTGGAGTGTACCTCTAATCTACATGGCTCAATGATCTTTTGAACCTCAAATTCTAGATCCCCTTCTTCTTGGGTGGGGTAACCGGTGGCTAAAAGTAGAGACTTATGAAAAACATTTAGTATTTTAAAGGACAGAAAAAGATGTAAATGAAACGACACAGGATTAACAACCTCAAGAATAAGGACCAATAAACCCAGGACCCAATTTATAAGTCTGTCTGACCATTGGTTTCAGGATGAAAAGTGGAGGAAATGGATAATTGTATCCCTATCTTGGTACAAAAAGCTTTCCAAAATTTAGAGACATTTCTATCACTGACTAAATTAACCTGGAATACCTTGTAAATGAACAATAAGATCAATAAATAATGTGTAGAAAATTTTGGTACCCAAGAGTTGAATTAATGGAATAAAATGACACATTTTATAATAAACACTACCCCGATTACAGACTTCCCCTCAGAAAATGGAAGCTCAGTAATGAAATCCATCAAGAAATGAGCCCATGGTCTTTTAGGGAGTGGCAATGGTAAAAATTCGTCCACAGGGAGGACCTGAAGGGTATTGGTCCAGGAACAAGTATCACAGACAGAGACTTAGGCTATGATATCGCAAGATACTGTTAGCCACCGGTAGAGACAAGAGACTAGTTTTTTAGTAGCAGAAACCTGAAACCAGAAACCAGATCAAATATATACAATGATTTGGCTACATGCCTTTATCAATCAAGGTAAGTCTGATATCAGCAAGATCTTGGGGAAAATGTTTTTATGAAACTAACAGTAGAGAGCTGGATCATTCCACTAAGAAAGACTCAACCACCTTCAGAATTCAGAAGAGTAATCCTCAGTAAGATGGTGGCCTTGGCAGATGGAAAGCAGATTGGATTCAGCCACGGCTGTAAGATCAGGTTCATCATAAAGCAGACCCAAAGCAGCCAAAAACGATCTACAGAAAAACGTTCTGGAGAATTTGATTCTAGTGAAAAAGTCCAATTTATTTCCAATAAACAGAAAATCTTTCTGGAAGATTTATTTTGTGTTCCATAGGAACAGAGCATACAAATAGGACTTGAGGTTGTGATCTCTACTGTTTTAGAACCCCTCATGGTTAAATCCTGGACCAGCTGAGTTAGATCTTGCAGCTGGTATAAAAGTTTTTTCATATGAGCCATTATGGAAAAATAGCTATAATTGGATAGCTGATAATTGCATCAGCATAGCAGAGCTCAGAAAACTTCAGAAGCTTCATATGTTGGCACGGTAACCTTAATGGTAAACCTAGCAGTTTATCACTCTGAGATTTTTAACAAGGTGTCCTTCCCTACATAGTAATGAAAATAACAGAAGGTCTACACACTCATACACACTCCAACTTACAGTACACACAAAGTAGAAACTATGACACACTATACATATTCTGTTTATGCCCTGAACTGAGCTATGTGATATATGTACATTAGTTCAAAGGAAATTCCAAATCATAAACGTAATGTTTCACTCATAATACAACTTTTTCAGGCTAGACCTTTAGTCCCAGAACCATAAAGATTACCCTCTATATGGTACTGTGACTACAGATCTGGCTTGAGAACGGCCTATTATGACCAAAACGTCACCACGCAGTAATGACGCTGAGCAGTGTAAAGTGTTCTGTCAAATGTATTGTCTAATGCAGGGGTCGGCAATTAGTTTTCCCATGAGGCCACATGAAAAATTGAAACAGTTCTAGAGGGCTATGTGCACCATTTCAAATTTAGCTCCACCCCCTTCTATGTTGACTCCGCCTATTCTCATCTATTTTTACATGTATCCCCACACAATATAATGCTCCTACAGTCACCTGTACATTATATGCCCCCATATAATAATGTTCCCCATCCAAATGCCCCACAATATTAAGTCCCTCTCCTCATGCCCCAATTTAAACTGGGGGAAACTAGAGGGGGACATGAAACTGGGGCAGCTGGAGAAGGACATGAAACTGAGGCAGCTGGAGAGGGACATTAAACAGTAGGGTAGTTGGAGGAGGACATTAAACTGGGGGCAACTAGAGGCAGATAAGTCCCCTTCCAGTTACCCCCCAAGGTTTAATGTCCTCCTTCAGTTGACCCCGCTTTAATGTCACCCTCCATCTGCCTTCAGTTTAATTGCCCCCTACATCTGCCCCAGTTCCCTCCTCTTGCTCACACATACTGTCTCATCCCTCCTCCTTATCTTTCATCAGTCTCCATTCCTGGTGGATTGCTCTCTCTCTCTGTAACACAACCACACTGTAAATCAAGAATAGCTCCACCCATTAAAAGTCTGATCATATCCTAGTGATCTAAAGGACCTTTGGTGATGTCATGACGTTTATCAATGGTCCTTTAGCACACTTAATACTTAGCATGCACTTTATCCTACCATTTAGCCTATATCATACATGGGCCGGTCAGAGAGAATTAGATGTGGCCCGTGGGCTGTACAATGCCCAGGTCTGGTCTAATGAGTAGTCTCCACCACTTGACAGTACACTTATATCAACAGCCAAAAGTAACAGCACCAGTATCTTTGGATCAGAAGGGGGTAGAGGAAAAATCATAGCAGAGATTTTGTGGCACCCTTCTTGGTTATGTATGACCTATGGAGATGTCAGGTTTACTTTTAAGGATAAACACGCTAATGCTCTTTCAGTAAAATGTATCACCACAAATTTTAGCTGTAAACTTCTAACCCATTCTAGACCTACAAGAATGTTGTGCATTAACCCAATGCCATGCTAGAACTCAATGGATATTACTTGTAGTTCTTTAACACCTTTGGCCACCAGAGATATTACAAATTAACTCTTTAGACCAAAAGGAATATTACTAGAAATACAGGAAAATAAAATTTCCCACCGTCCCTTGTCACAGTAGTTATAAGAAGAGAGATACGGTTTGTCTTCACACAAGCTTATTAAAGGGATCCTATCATAAAAACCCTTTTTTTTCTGAGTAACACGTCAGAATAGCCTTAAGAAAGGCTATTCTTCTCCTACCTTTCGTCGTCTTCGCTGCGCCGCCGTTCCGTAGGAATCCCGGTTCTTGTCGGTATGCAAATGAGTTCTCTTGTAGCACTAAGGGCGGGCCCCAGTGCTCAAACAGCACTGGGCGCAATACTGTGCAAGCAGCCATTTTATCGTGGCCTGTGGGCATGCGCAGTCCGCCCGAGGCCTAGAAGTTACAGGTCACCGCCGGAAGAAGAGGATGAAGAGGGCGCTGCAGACGAAGATGGAGGAGGCATTGGAGAGAGTTCTCTCACAGCATTGGAGACGCCCCCAGTGCTGTTTGAGAGAACTCATTTGCATACCGACAAGAACGGGGATTCCTACGGAACAGCGGCGTGGAGAAGACGATGAAAGGTAGGAGAAGAATAGCCTTTCTTAAGGCTATTCCGACGTGTTACTCAGAAAAAAAAGGGTTTGTATGATAGGATCCCTTTAAATAGAAGACATTATTTTCTGTTTATTTCATGGGTTTAGTACCATTATGTGGATAACTGTCCCCACATATGTAGAATTTCTATATGAGTAAAATCAGAAAGGAAAAGAAAATATTTGGTCAACTTCCTTTCAGAATATTTACTATAGATTACCAATGTATTAAAGCGTAGCACATGTCCTCTAGTAACCGTGATGGGAGACAGGTGGCAATGTTAACAAACCACACACATAGACAAGCCAACATCTGTTTTAGCCACTCTTCCCATGCCTTAAATGACACTGTTGCTAACTTATGACAGCTCATGAGTCTTCCCAACACAGATATTTTAAGAGCCCAAATACATTAACAAATGGATCATGTTTATATTTTAAACATATTCATAGTTTAATATTAGGAATAAAAGAGCTATCTGGCAACATTCAAGGCTGTAGACGAGTCCAATAATTCTGTTGCCATCATCATTAAACGACAGGAGAAGAACAAAGTACAATTTATTCACAGCCTGAATTGTCCTCCTAAGTTGTTGATAGCATGTCAACATGTATAAAAAAGATATATAAATACATACAGTATCCTGTATAGCTTCATGTTTTTATAACAATATTAACATATACCGAAACATAAAATAAGTACGCTAACAAGATATTTGACAATTATGAAGGTCTTTTAAAAATACCATAAAAGAGAAAAATATTAAACAGAAATGATAGAAGGAAAGCTATTGCAAACCCGTTCAGAGGATTTACTGTAGGTGATCATAATATTGTCATGAGCACTTTTATGATGTTTTTTAATCACAGTATTTTACAGAATTTTGAGACTGTCACATTTATCTGATCATCAACAACTTTTTCTTTTGCTCCTCCTCTTCTTCCATTCCATCGTCAATCATCCATAAGGGAATGTGTGTCCAGGAAACAGCAATATGTTCCCAGTCATCTAGTGGTTCTGTAATATAATTTGCTTTTGGCCAAGCTTCTAGTCGTTCCTTCAAAGCCATATCTACCAGTTAATGGATTCCATTTCATTCACCGACTGATGGCATGTGCTCAACCTCGATGAAGGATACCTAGCCTCCATTATTTCTCTAGGAAAGCTGTTCCTGCTTTACATTGCCATGTATTGGTGAATGTGGGCCTTTCCCTGGATATTTCAGATCACAGGGACAAAGTGTTATTTTGAGATCAGCTATGTGATCTTTTTATTATATATCTTATAGGAAACACATACACTCACACAACATGAACAGTTTCTACTTCTTATCCAACATCATTGCACTGGATTGATGAAGGAGGATAAGGATTTGGGTCAGGGTCTTTATGGTGGAGGAACTGTTACTCCTAGAGTGGAAGAGGAGAAGGAGGAAGACTCTACTTTGGATGCAGAGGGAGCACTTGATATGTTACAGTCACAACTCTATTTCTTTCAAGATAATGAAAAACCTCCTCTGCCAGTGCCACAATTGCAAGTGTCAAGACTCAAAATTGCAACATCAGCAGCCAATACGTTATCTGGAATATGAGGAACTAGAAGTTATTCAGCTTGCAATTGTACAATGTATAGCATTCGGCAAATCAAAGCTGGTTCTGCAGCAGGCTTGTCTTTGCTAGTCGGGAGAGCTGGCAGCTTGCGTTTATGCGGCAGCTGACTTTTTCTCATAGGAATGCATTGACCAGCATTGATTGGCCAATGGAGACAGCAGTCTCCATTGTGGTCCGATCTTAGACTCCACCTCGTCGCAGATGAGCCTCCGGCAGAACCAGCGTTGATTGGCTGAATGCTGTACACTGTATAGCATTCCGCCAATCAATGCTGGTCAATGCATTCCTTTTTTTTTTTTCTAATGTAGATTGTGAGCCCCACATAGAGCTCACAATGTACATTTTTCCCCTATCAGTATGTCTTTTTTGGAATATGGGATGGAAATCCATGCAAACACGGGGAGAACATACAAACTCCTTGCAGATGGTTTTTTGCCCTTGGCGGGATTTGAACACCAGGACTCCAGCGCTGCAAGGCTGCAGTGCTAACCACTGAGCCACTGTGTGGCCCCTGGTCAATGCATTCCTATGAGAAAAAGTCAGCTCCCACATAACCGCAAGCTGCCAGCTCTCCTAACTAGCAAGGACGAGCCTGCTGCAGAACCAGCGTTGATTTCCCGAATGCTATACAGTGTATAGCATTTGGCCAATCAATGCTGGTTCTGCAGGATGAGTGAGGATCGGTTCACATTAGCGCTTGCCTCCCGTCCGGAAGGAGTCCGCAGGAGGACCCCCCCTGAACGGAATATCAGCGCAACTGCAATCTGTGGATAAATAGAGAGTGTAGATATGGATAACAGGCAGGACTTACCACTGGGTAGGCATTGGGATGAGACAAGATTATCTCAAGAGCTCGTTGAGTCTCTTAAATAGCACTTATGTGATAGCCTGAGGATGATGCACGTGCTCTTTAAAGTGTTGTGCAGGCGCACTAGGAGCCATGGACAACGTGCTGCGTGATGCCTCGGCGTCATCCAATGTCTAGGACACACGCGCAAAATGCACACCAGTCATCAAGGTCATCAAGAACTTGCGCTGTCTAAAGCGCTGACTCACACGACAGGAGAATCTTCGATGGTATGCAATTCCCGACCTGTTGATAATATTACATTGCCTAAACTAGTGGTTATCTCATTACAAGACATAATGTATGATACAGGGTGACTGATACTGAAATAAAATAAATATGGAGTCAGTGTAAGTATGGAATTGATATAAATATAGGGTCACTAAGATATGTATATAAGAATAAACACTTTTAGGGAGCCTTCACACGGAGTAAACGCATGTGTATTTTTGCAAAATACACGTGTAAAAATACATGAGTAAAAATAAGACTCGGATTGACTTCAATGACACTTTACAGGCGTATTTTTACAGGCGTATTTTTACACATGTAAAAAAAATCATTGAAGTCAATGGGAGTCTTATTTTTACACATGTATTTTTCAAAAATACATGTGCGTTTACTCCGTGTGAAGGTCGATATTCCTTTTTTTATACATGTTTAAATATAAAAATATGAAAAATAGAATCCTGTTAAAAATTACCAAAATTCTATATCTCAAATAGCAGACTTGTAATTATTTATGGTGATGGAATATTCGTGATGATGAAATATAGTATATTGAAGTAAAGTAGTTAATACCCAAATGTATATTGGAGTACAGTTGTTGATGTTCATAAATATACATAGATATTTATGCTGGCGAATAAAAACCAAAATGTATATAACCAAAATTTAAACGAAATACACTAAATCTGAACAAACAATGAATATGAGTATGGTCCCTATTTGTAGGTAGGAACCCACTAAATGTTAGCGCTGAAATGACTGGGATAGCAAAACATAAAACTATAGTAATTATTTGGTAACATCCTCAACTGATTCATTGAGCCCTTTAGGTATAAGAGTATTCATTTTAAAGATCCAAAACATTTCCCGCTTGCTCAGAACACGTAAGTGATTAGGTACCTGCTGGGATATGATCTATGGGCATTATGTTGAAACCTTCAAAACTACAATTGTGAAAGCTTAAGGCATGCCTGGAAACACTGTGTGTAATATATCCATTTAAAACATTAAAGCGGTGCTTGTTAACACGCTCCCATAAGCTCATAATTGCTCTGCCGATATATTGCAACCTGCAGGGACACTGTAAAAGATACATAATATAGGAGGAAGAGCAATTTAGGAAATGTTTCATTATAAACCTTTCCCCTGTGCAGTGGCTCATGAACTCCTGTGATCTATGTATGATAGACAAGCAGCATTTGTAGTTTGATTGACCAACTGTAACATCTCTGCCTGTTCGGGTCTCTGCACCACCCTCCGCTCGTGTGTTGCGGCGCAGGAGGCGTGTGCAGTTTGGTTCTTGGCTTAAAGTCTTTGGTCGCACTGTGTGAACACGGCTCTAGTTCTGTGATTGTATTTGTACCACACCCGTCTTCTGCCTTGTGCATACTTGCTCCTTACTGTCACTGTTTTTGCTTGCATTCTAATCCTTGACCTTTGGCTTTCCCTATTGACTATTCTTTGGACTCCAATTTGGCACTGCATCGCTAGACTGTTACTGACCCTTGGTTAGCTGACCTCTCTTTGTTGTTGTCCATCTTGTCTGCGTTTTGTGTCTCACAGGAAGGGACTGTCTTCGTGGTTGCCACCTATTACGTAGGATAGGGCCTGGCAATAGCTTCCTAGTTGGGGGCTTCAGCCTAGGGCTCACTGTCTCTTGTGTCCCGTCCCAGGGTTCAAACAGTTACTGGGGAATTGCTGTCCTAGCAATTCCCTAACACCATCTCTAAAACTGCCATTCATTGGATTTATTATATTTGTAACTTGTTTCTGAACTGGTTTTAATTTACTAGGGGCTACATAATTTTTCAGGGTCTTAAAAGTGATTGATGGAGTTGATGGTAGAACTTTTGTTTAGGAAAGAGTCATTTAATAGGATTGACCAGTGTTTATTAAGAGTATCTCTGATGTATGTAAGAGATGAGCTGTTTGAAGTAATACAATTAAACTGATAAGTGTTACTTTTCAGAGTATTACTGGGTTTCAAACATTTATGCTGTGTAAGCATACCTGCAGACCAGCTCTGTGGCACAATCTTTACCTGAATAAAGACAAGAAATCATTTTCGCTACAATCATTCCATTTTGTGAAATGGTGCGGTTTTTTTGGCCGCCACTGTATTATGCCTCACCCAAAATACTTTCTTACATTGATTTAGTTCTGGGAAATGGTAAAGTAGACTCTTAAATACAGAAAATACAGAAACTGCAAGAAGATCTGTTTCAGATTGTGTATCCATTGTTATATATTTGGATAAAGAAGAAGAATGTCTACCGGCCCAGTCCTCTGACTGAAAGCATTTGGCAAGGTGATTTTTTTTGTGATCTGTTCACATGTTGCAGTGCTGTGTGGGGCGATGTGGCCCAGAACCTTGGGTCTTAGCCTGACGGTAGGGGTGATGCTGGGCCACTAGGTTGCTCTCCCTGTGGCTGCTAAATTATTGTGGTGGCAGTTGCTATTGAGTGCTGCACCTAGTAGAGTAAGGACCCACTATAAAGAGGTCACCATGAAGTGGCTAGTAGGCTTATACACCTATTGTAGATTTGGCTGAGAAGCACAAGATCAATGTTTAAGATGGGGATGTCTTTTTTTTCTTTGATGTTTTATGTACAGAAAATGGAAACTGCAAATAGATCTGTTTCAGATCATGTATCCATTGCTACATATTTGAGTATTGAAGAATAATGAGGCCTAGAGTATTTAGTTGTAATCCACATTGGTCATCTTTGCACAAAGCGATTATCCAAGAATTAGAATTTTTCTACTTCCACAGAAAGGACTCTTGGACTGCAGAGGACTCCTGGACTTCAGGCTACTGGTATATTGTAACAAACCCTGCAGAGGCCTCCTGGACTTCAGGCTACTGGTATATTGTAACAAACCCTGCAGAGGCCTCCTGGACTTCAGGCTACTGGTGTATTGTAACAAACCCTGCAGAGGCCTCCTGGACTTCAGGCTACTGGTGTATTGTAACAAACCCTGCAGAGGAATCCTGGACTTCAGGCTACTGGTGTATTGTAACAAACCCTGCAGAGGACTCTTGGACTTCAGGCTACTGGTGTATTGTAACAAACCCTGCAGAGGCCTCCTGGACTTCAGGCTATTGGTATATTGTAACAAACCCTGCAGAGGCCTCCTGAACTTCAGGCTACTGGTGTATTGTAACAAACCCTGCAGAGGACTCCTGGACTTCAGGCTACTGGTGTATTGTAACAAACCCTGCAGAGGCCTCCTGGACTTCAGGCTACTGGTGTATTGTAACAAACCCTGCAGAGGCCTCCTGGACTTCAGGCTACTGGTGTATTGTAACAAACTCTGCAGAGGACTCCTGGACTTCAGGCTACTGGTGTATTGTAACAAACCCTGCAGAGGCCTCCTGGACTTCAGGCTATTGGTATATTGTAACAAACCCTGCAGAGGACTCCTGGACTTCAGGCTACTGGTGTATTGTAACAAACCCTGCAGAGGCCTCCTGGACTTCAGGCTACTGGTATATTGTAACAAACCCTGCAGAGGCCTCCTGAACTTCAGGCTACTGGTGTATTGTAACAAACCCTGCAGAGGACTCCTGGACTTCAGGCTACTGGTGTATTGTAACAAACCCTGCAGAGGCCTCCTGGACTTCAGGCTACTGGTGTATTGTAACAAACCCTGCAGAGGACTCCTGGACTTCAGGCTACTGGTGTATTGTAACAAACCCTGCAGAGGCCTCCTGGACTTCAGGCTACTGGTGTATTGTAACAAACCCTGCAGAGGACTCCTGGACTTCAGGCTACTGGTGTATTGTAACAAACCCTGCAGAGGACTCTTGGACTTCAGGCTACTGGTATATTGTAACAAACCCTGCAGAGGACTCCTGGACTTCAGGCTACTGGTGTATTGTAACAAACCCTGCAGAGGACTCCTGGACTTCAGGCTACTGGTATATTGTAACAAACCCTGCAGAGGCCTCCTGGACTTCAGGCTACTGGTATATTGTAACAAACCCTGCAGAGGACTCCTGGACTTCAGGCTACTGGTGTATTGTAACAAACCCTGCAGAGGACTCCTGGACTTCAGGCTACTGGTGTATTGTAACAAACCCTGCAGAGGACTCCTGGACTTCAGGCTACTGGTGTATTGTAACAAACCCTGCAGAGGCCTCCTGGACTTCAGGCTACTGGTGTATTGTAACAAACCCTGCAGAGGCCTCCTGGACTTCAGGCTACTGGTGTATTGTAACAAACCCTGCAGAGGACTCCTGGACTTCAGGCTACTGGTGTATTGTAACAAACCCTGCAGAGGCCTCCTGGACTTCAGGCTACTGGTGTATTGTAACAAACCCTGCAGAGGCCTCCTGGACTTCAGGCTCCTGGTGTATTGTAACAAACCCTGCAGAGGACTCCTGGACTTCAGGCTACTGGTGTATTGTAACAAACCCTGCAGAGGCCTCCTGGACTTCAGGCTACTGGTATATTGTAACAAACCCTGCAGAGGACTCCTGGACTTCAGGCTCCTGGTGTATTGTAACAAACCCTGCAGAGGACTCCTGGACTTCAGGCTACTGGTGTATTGTAACAAACCCTGCAGAGGACTCCTGGACTTCAGGCTACTGGTGTATTGTAACAAACCCTGCAGAGGCCTCCTGGACTTCAGGCTACTGGTGTATTGTAACAAACCCTGCAGAGGCCTCCTGGACTTCAGGCTATTGGTGTATTGTAACAAACCCTGCAGAGGCCTCCTGGACTTCAGGCTACTGGTATATTGTAACAAACCCTGCAGAGGCCTCCTGGACTTCAGGCTACTGGTATATTGTAACAAACCCTGCAGAGGACTCCTGGACTTCAGGCTCCTGGTGTATTGTAACAAACCCTGCAGAGGACTCCTGGACTTCAGGCTACTGGTGTATTGTAACAAACCCTGCAGAGGACTCCTGGACTTCAGGCTACTGGTGTATTGTAACAAACCCTGCAGAGGCCTCCTGGACTTCAGGCTACTGGTGTATTGTAACAAACCCTGCAGAGGCCTCCTGGACTTCAGGCTATTGGTGTATTGTAACAAACCCTGCAGAGGACTCTTGGACTTCAGGCTACTGGTATATTGTAACAAGCCCTGCAGAGGCCTCCTGGACTTCAGGCTACTGGTATATTGTAACAAACCCTGCAGAGGCCTCCTGGACTTCAGACTACTGGTGTATTATAACAAACCCTGCAGAGGACTCCTGGAGTTCAGGCTGATAGTTTATAACTACACTGATATAGTGTAATAGTCTGGTTAAGTTCACATTATACAGCATCATGTTTCATAGAAATACTTGGTTAGTAAAGCTATGTACAATGAAATTCATCCTACACAATGTGATTCGGTAGCTCTAATTCAGGATGCAAGCTATCTTCATGGTTGCCTAGCACTACCTCACATCCCACAGTCTTCTGGACTATGAACGGTGGAACATTTCAATGTCATCACAGTTTATCTGACGTGAGCACATAACATGAGGGTAATTGACCTTGTCATTCTTATCATATTCTGTATTCTCCAAATACTTTAGAGGATTATGTTGTTTAGTAAGATATACACTGTACCTGGTAATACATAACTACCTCTTTTAGCTTTATAGTACAGATGAAGTGAGAAGATATGGTACCTGCTGAAATAGAATGGGCCTTCCCCAAGCTGTTTCTACAATGTTTTGGTATGCTGAACATTACAGGTTCCCTTCAATAGAACTAAAGATCCTAGGCCAACCCCTGAGAAACAACTCCATATCCCCTTCCCCAAACATTACAGTTAGCACAATGTGGTCAGTAGTGGAAACCCATACCATGAAGCTTCCTGTTTTCCCAGAGAAGGCTTTGTCTCAATGTTACTGCCAGAAGATGCTTAAAATTCTGAAATTATTGAGTCAATGAAGCAATGGTGACTTGTATGCACTAGGCACCTTGGCACTCATCATCCCCCGCTTTGTAAGTCTAAGTGGTTTGCCACTTTGTGACTGAGTTGCTGTGGTTCCTAAATACTTCTACTTCTCAGTAAAACCACTCACAATTGTGGAATATCTAGAAAATTTTACAAATGGGCTTGTTGCAAAAATGTCATCCTATTACGGCACCATTCTGGAAGTCATTGAGCTCTTTAGAATGTTTAGAATGTTTTTGTTTTTTTTAATTTTCATTAGTTTCATATTGAAGACAAGGAACATATACAGAATTAGTTAGAAAACAAACCAAAATGTTTGATATTTTTTGTACTTCAAAGAGGACATTTTCGCTTTGACAGCTTTGTATACTCTCAGTCAGCTTCATGAGGTAATGATCTAAAATGGTTTTCAGTTAATAGGTATGTCTTGTCAAATGTTATTTGTGGAATTTATAGTCTTCGTAATGAGTTTGAGACCATCGGTTGTGTTGTGCAGTGGTAGGAATGGTGCGCAGTTTCCTACACTGCTTAATCCTTTTCAACCACTATTTTAATTCATATTATGGCAAGAACCACTCAACAAAGTAAAGAGAAATTTCAGTCATTACTTTAAGACATCAAGCTTAGTCAATCTAGAAAATTTCAAGAATTTTGAAGGTATCCTCAAGTGTAGTTATGAAATCAAATGCTATGATGAAACTGGCTCTAATGAGGACTTGCCCCAGGAGAAGAAGCTCAAGAGTTTCCTCAGCAGCAGAAGATAATAAGTTCATTAGAGTTACCAGTCTCATAAACCACAATGAATAACATCCCAGATAGAGCCCAAGTATCTCAAGTATCAGACAATTCAACTGTTCACAGGAGATTTAGTATTGAACAGATACCAGAATTCTGGTACAATTTGTGCTGAAAACCGTGCAAATGCACTGCACCACATTTATCAATCACTTAGGACACTTTTTAGGACTTGTCTGACTATGGGTTGTGGCTTCTTGGGAACTTTTGAAGAACATTTAGTCTTTATACAGACCCATAGTTACTTTACATGCTATCATATGTTACTTCCATGGATACAATATCCTAGCTATTGTAGATGCCACTATGGGAGAGTGACATATGGCTTAAGTCTGAGCAAAAAACATTTCATAGAAAAGAAAAACTATCTTCTGTTGGCTTCTACAGACAACTAGGGGTACAAAAAAGTATAACTGTGACTGTAACAAGCTGTAGGTGTACTATGGGTGGATATAACATATGGAATGAAAATTGTGACATTTCACAAAAGTTACATGATGTCTGTAACTTAGAGAAATTGTAGTGCAATAGTATTGTACAAGGTATACGCTATAAGGAAAGAGTTAGTCTTAGAGTGGGCCAGTGCGGCAAGAGCATAGAAGGCAACCATATCATATTAGGACCATATTTCAAATAGACTCTTACCTTACATATAGGATTGGTAATATTTATATATTGTAATAAAGATAACATTATCATACTCTAAAGGGGTTTTTACTGCAAACTATGAGGTCCTATATGTCAATGCACTTTATATAGCCATACTGTACAGTATATTGGAGCAGGGCCTCTTTCCACCATATCCACCATCAGTAGCAGCTGGATATAACAGTCTTGTAATTATTCTGTCCTTGTGTCACATCCTCTTTCATTGGAGGTAGGCTCCCTTTGCTGCTGTGGCCTACATGGCCTGCCATGCCTCCTACCATGGTAGTTAAACCCATGCTGCATTGCATGCTAAGACTAAACAGGTGTCTTACTAGTCTATATAGGGAAGGGAACTATTGATGCTAAGATATGGTAATGACTCTGAGCTATATAAATAAGCTAGTCTAGTAAACGATAAGTAAAGGAAGATTTTGGGTAAATTGTACATGGCAAATATGTATACTGTGTAAGTTGATCTGGTTAATAAAATCAACTACAGAGCGGGTGATCTTTAACATTCAATGTCTACAGGAAAGGCACTAATGCAAAGTTCTAGTTAAACATTGTCTTGCTGTGTGCCTTATACCGTCTGTTGTTTTTACTCTAAAGCCTCAGCAAAGGTTGGAGGTGGTATTGACTTAGTAATTAAACTATTTTAGCTTCAGGATTTTTTGTAATCACTGCATTTGACACCATCTGTTATGGTATAAGGGTCATTTTTACCAGATGGAACAGAAAAAATATGGCCCAGTATACTTTTATAGCTTATATTGATTCTGTAGCATCTGTGATTTCCTGTTACAGCAGGGTTCTATAGTTCAGTTTACATATATATATATATATATATATATATATATATATATATATATTCATACGAAATATTTATTTAGCTTGCTTATATACTAGCATCATATTTGCAGCATAGTCTCCATACCTGGGGTGCAAAGGGAATGAGGCATAGGGCATGGCCAAATTGGCTGCAATGTCGGACCCCAGAGTATAATAGATGTGGGCCCAAAGGAGGTGTAAAAAAAAACAAAACAAAAAAAACAAACATTTATACTCACCTTCCCGGCCCATGTCTTCCTTCTCCAGGCGCTCTGTCATTGTTCTCTGATGTCATGTTTATTATTTTTACAACTCCCTTGGGCCCACACCTTTTATATTCTGGGGTCTAACATAGCAGTAAATTCGGCCATGTACTGTCGCTCTCCAGAAACTGCTGAGGCTGCTGACTGGCCTTAGTGGGGTCCATTGGTTGCTGAGGAATGAAGCACAGTGTACGACTGTTTTTCTTTTTTTTATGTTACACCTCACCTGGGCCCCACTGAAGTTTGTCAAAATTGTGAGAGCCTTTAGGTTGAGTAGATTGTGAGTGTGATGGTGGCTGCTGCTGCTTCTACAGTGTAATTACCACCCTGGTCCCATTGCTCATAACTTTACTACATAGGACAGCTGTCTTTACATATAAAGCAGACATTTCCTTATAACAGAAATGTCTGCTTTACATGGCATGAGAGGCAGCAGTTCTGGGTAAGTTATAGTTTCAGTCTGGCATGATAACTTACATAGGACTGCTGCCTCGGCCTCAATGTAAAGCATGTAATGATGGCGTTACATGTTGGAGTTACTTGTGCTGGCTCTGTCTACTTGTATTGAATCTGTCTACAGTACTTGCACTGAGCCTGTAAAATACAGATGTATTCCGTTTCAAATTGAATCTGGTAACATGCTGCAATGTGATAACTAAGAACAAATTCTATTAAGGCACAAGTGTTTTTGTAAATCACAGTATGTTAAATTATACCTATGTATACTATGGCATTTTCCATATAGGTATAATACTATATGGAAAAACTCAGTAGACTTTTTGTTAAAAACTATGCAGAAAAAAACTCAATGCGTATCCACCACTATCTTTTCCATAGCATTTTTTGGCAGCGATTTGCTGTGTGGGGCCTTAGCTTCAAAACTTTTGCAAAAAATCAAGTCACAGAAGGCTACACTGTTTATTGTTTAGGCATACATCCTCCAGGAGAATAAGGCATTGGTATAATCATGTTTCTATAATCAGTTTCACAAAATTAGTTTTTTCACAAGATAAACATTTTTGGAACATATAATTCACCAGTTTTTTCTTTGAATTTTTTTATTGAAGTTTTCTTTTGCATATTTCATAACAAAATCACCCTAACCTCCTTATCTTAACCCCTTCCCACCGATGGCATTTTTTGATTTTCGTTTTTCGTTTTTGACTCCCCTCCTTCTAAACCCCATAACTTTTTTATTTCTCCGCTCCCAGAGTCATATGAGGTCTTAATTTTTGCAGGACAATTTTTTCTTCATGATGCCACCATTAATTATTCTATATAATGTACTGGGAAGCAGGAAAAAAATTCAGAATGGGGTGGATTTGAAGAAAAAATGCATTTCTGCGACTTTCTTATGGGCTTTGGTTTTACGGCGTTCACTGTGCAGCCAAAATGACATGTCCTCTATATTCTGTGTTTCGGTACGGTTCCAGGGATACCAAATTTATATGGTTTTATTTACATTTTGACCCCTAAAAAAAATTCCAAAACGGTGTTAAAAAATTTTTTTTCTAAAAGTCGCCATATTCCGACGGCCGTAACTTTTTTATACATAGGTGTACGGGGATGCATAGGGCGTCTTTTTTTGCGGGGCCGGGTGTACTTTTTAGTTCTACCATTTTCGGGAAATGTTATTGCTTTGATCACTTTTTATTCAAATTTTTATCAGAATTAAAACAGTGAAAAAACGGCGGTTTGGCACTTTTGACTATTTTTCCTGCTACAGCGTTTACCGAACAGGAAAAATATTTTTATAGATTTGTAGAGCGGGCGATTTCGGACGCGGGGATACCTAACATGTATGTGTTTCACAGTTTTTAACTACTTTTATATTTGTTCTAGGGAAAGGGGGGTGATTTGAACTTTTAATACTTTTTATATTTTTTTATATTTTTTTTACTTTTTTTTAATTTTTTTTTTGCATTTATTAGACCCCCTAGGGGTGTTGAACCCCAGGGGGTCTGATCACTAATGCAATGCATTACAATGCTAATGCATTGCAATGCATTGCAAAAAATCATCATCTCTTTTGCAGGCTGTATACACCAGCCTGCAAAAGAGAGAATTTGCAGACCGGCTGGGAGCCTTTAACAAGGCTCCCGGCTGTCATGGGAATGTGACGTCGGCCCTGGAGCATGCTCCAGGAGCCGGCGATCCCGGCCAAAATGGCGGCGCCCATGCGCCGCCGGGAAAATGGCGCCTCCGGCGCCTTTGACAGCAGCGCCGGAGGGGTTAATGCCTCCGATCGGTCCGGGGACCGATCGGAGGCATTAGAGCCGGTTGTCTACTGCTTAAAGCAGTAGACACCCGGCGGCTATGACGGTCGCCCGGCTCCCGGGCGGTCGCCATAGTTACAGACCCGACACGCGCCGTACTATTACGGCGCATGTCGGGAAGGGGTTAATGCTATACTGACTATGCCAATGCTAAGTGCCCACAATTTTTCAGATTTAACTCAGACACCTCTTTCATATAGATCCTCTTCTGTAAGTTCACGAAGCAATTGATATTGGCCTTTTTCATCTAGCCAATACTAAGTTATTAATTTCCAGGCCATATACAGCATCTAGGCAACTACTAACTTACCAGACTCAGTGGTGACAAGGTGACTTAAAGAGGACATTTCATTAGTTGGGGCACATGTGGTTTTATATACCGCTAGAATGTCGACAGTGCGCATTGCCGGCTTTCACGATCTGTGCCCCAGGTGAAGAGCTATCTGTCCCGGTACCGTAGCTCTTCACCGTCAGAAGGGCGTTCCTGACAGTCACTCAGGAATGCCCTTTCTCACAGCAGCGCCTATAGCGCTGTACTCGTCCATAGTACGCGATAGGTGCTGCTGTGATATAGGCCATATCACTTTATCCAAGGGCCTGAACTCTGTGATGCTTTGCTGAGGCTCAGTTACCCAAGGGCACACACACCTGGAGCCAACCCTGTATCATGTCACGCAAATGCATACCTGTACACTTTATGGGTAGACAATCAATTGTCAAATAAATGGCCCTAGAGATGTCCATGATAATTGCTGTGTACTTATTAATACACAGGTTATTATACTAGCAGGTATGTAAATATGCAAGAGCATTAGAAAATATGAATGCTTATTATTAATAGAAAGCAATTTATGGAATTACAAAATAACAGTGAAAAAGACATACAGATATATTGACATATGTACAATTATTTTTGCAAGGCTTTCTGTTCTCTGTCTGTATAAGTTGTCATACATAGTGTCCTATCAGTTTTTCTGCTGCTTAAAACCCTATTATGGCTCAGTATATTTTACATTTCTGTATAAGGCTGTGGGCATGTACAATGAAGAGCAGTCTACCCCCTCCCCAATCCATTGGTACTACTATTAGCTTATTTACATGTAATTCTGCCTGGAGTAACTGTAAAGTAACATGTAAAATAGCAAACAAATAGCAGAGAAAATCCCAGGAGAACATAACACAGGAGATACAGAGATGATGGACTGCAAACATAGGACATGATGTAGCCAAAAACATAACTGACACAGGAAAATAGAAATCTGAGCACAATAAAAGAAAGCCGGTTTCTGTGGTGATTAATATCCTATCTGAAATAACACAATCAGTTAGAATCCAGTCAGTACATACATCATGATACAATCTCCTTACATTCTCCATGTCAGGCAGGAGCAAGAAAGGGGTGTGATTCTGAGCTCTAATATGTCCTACCTCTGAGTGGAGCTCTGAATCACACTCCCTGCCTGACACCACCCTCTTGACATTACAGAGTAGCTTAACTTAAAGGGATTCTACCACTAAACCAACATTTTTTCTAATTACCACATCGGAATAGCCTTAAGAAAGGCTATTCGTCTCTTACCTTTAGACGTGGTCTGCGCGGCGCCGTTCCTTAGAAATACTGGTTTTAACTGGTATGCAAATGAGTTCTCCACAGCAGTGAGGGCGGGCCCCAGCGCTCAAACGGCGATGTGGGCGTCCCCACTGCTGCCCGAGAGCTCTCTCCAGTGACGCCTCGATCTTCAGCTGCAACCCCGCCTCTTCTGTCTTCCGTCTTGGTCCAACTTCTGAAGACCTGCGCAGTACGCTCCTGTATTGACCTACAAGAGGAAGAGCGGCTTCCCAAAAATGGCCAACGGCCACAGTACGCTCCTGTATTGAACTACAAGAGCAAGAGCGGCAGGAGCATACTGCGCAGACAGAAGAGGCGGGGTTGCAGCTAAAGATGGAGGCGTTGCTGGAGAGAGATCTCTGGCAGCAGTGGGGATGCCGCCATCGCCGTTTGAGCGTTGGGGTCTGTCCTCATTGCTGTGGAGAACTCATTTGTATACTGGATAAAACCGGTATTTCTGAGGAACGGCGCTGCGGGGACCACATCTAAAGGTAAGAGACGAGTAGCCTTTCTTAAGGCTATTCCGACGTGGTAATTAGAAAAAATGTTGGTTTAGTGGTAGAATCCCTATAACAACTTAATAACTACCTGTGCTTGTTGCTCAGGAATGGTGGGAGATGGAGAAAAAATTTCAGTAGTGCTGAAATCAGTGGAGCTATGCCTATTAACAAATGCTAAGGTCTTGAATTGGTGGCAGTGGTTAAAGGTCATCTGTAAAGCATACTGTATCTATGGACCGACCTTTCCTAGAATCAGTTCGCTATATAGGTTTTTCTTTGGTTTCGGGTTGCTTGGGATCCAGATTTGTTTTGTGTTGAACAGGTTTGGTATGAACCACCCCTTAATTAGCTTACGACATAGCGTAGAACACTGTCATGGCTCCTAGGAACCTATCTATCCACTTTCTAGCTCTCTAAGGCAAACACAGCTGAAGTTATGTCAAAGTGAAAGTTATGTGTCTGTCTATGGAAAATCAGTTGGTAATCCTTGGATACAAACTCCGAGTTTAACCATTTTCTGTGCTGCCACTCAAAAGGTGCTGAAAATAGAGTTTGACTGAGTTGGAATGTGGCAAATAAGGCGGTGCAAAGGCAGATCATTTTGTCGCTGCAAATCAATCAAAATAAGACTGGCTGAAATGCTCAGACACTTTTCTGCCCATGATGAGCACCCCTTTTAAGCCACTATACAGGTTAATAAATTAGTGGAGCACCAGATAAAGCACCTTAACAGGAACAATGAGATATTCAACCTAACAGTGCAAAGTTATAGTTGGTGAGGAGCCATCAAATGGGATACTTGCTGCAGGATACAGCAAAGCAGCTCTTCTCCTGATTTGGGTTAATTAATTGTAAATCCACATGGCAGTATTTTACCTGCCATGGGAAGGGGAAGGGAAGGAGGATGAGTGGAAGCAATCCCTTTCCCTGGTGAAGATGATGGCAGGAAACAGTCCGGAGAGCGGGCTCTTCTGCCGCTGCCACTTAGGAGCCACGAAAGCCATGTATTGTCCTTGTCCATAATTGCTGTTTGACAATGATGGCGGCATGCTCCTTTCCCCAGACTGACATATCCAAGGAAAGGCCCACATTCTCTGACTCATATAAAGCAGGGGCAGTTTTCCTAGAGAAATAATGTCAGCTAGGTATGTGCTAATTAGGTTGAGCACTTGTCATCGCTAGTGAAATGCAGTGGAATCCAATAACTGGTACGGCAGTGGCTGCATGGCCAGCAGCTTGCCCAGGTGTAAGTTAAGTAGAAACGTCTGATGACTGGGCGCGTATTGTTGTTTATTGGACTCATATTCCCTTATGGATGACTGATGTTGAAGTGGAAGAGTAGGCGAAACAGTTGGTGATGACAACAGCAACCAGGTTTCTAAGGTTTTCCTTTAAGGCGTTGCACATTTTCATGAATTAATGGTTGGCAATGTACGAAAAAACTTCCCTTAACCAATACCAGCAGCAGCAGAAATGTTTTCGCCACCACCCCTATCCTACAAGCTTCTCCTAGGTACATATATGAAGCTATATGATTGGGATGCCAGCTGTTACTGCAGCTGGACCCATTGGTACGCAGCACTCAAATATTTTATATGCAGTATAAACTACATGCATATTAAGTTCAAATTTCAGCTTTCTTATGTTACCAGAAACATTTTTTATGTTGTATAAAACCAACTGCCTACAGACTTTCCTTAACAGCTCAGTTAAAAATATTATAGCCTATTTTATAATAAATAGGAAGTTAGACCGATTAATAAGGATATTACAAAAATGATCACGAAACACCTCCCAACACAATAGCATAAAAAAGGGAGTCTTATAGTACAAAAAAGTACTGTGTTTTTTAGATTAGAAACACACATTTTTTAGTTCAAAAGTAGTGGGCGGGGCGGCGGCACTGGAGCAGGATCACAGGAGCCAAGAGAAGGGTTGGCTGGGGAGCCAGGGCCCTACCGCACCATTATAGTAATAGAGGAAAGCCTGGTTCCCCGACCTCTATACACATAATCTTTCCGGGGGGGGGGGATTAAAAATAACAAACACTTATACTCACCTTTCCTGGGCTTCTGACAATCCCCATCATCCTCTTCTGGGCTCTTCCGGCTTGTGACTGAGGTCACATGCCCCAGACATGACTGCTTTTTACAGGAATTTTCTCTCCTAATACAAGTTACTTGCTTACAATTTACGTATCAGGTTAGCAAATTTAGTAAAATGCTAAATGTAATCTTTAATAGACTGCATATAAAGCATCAAACAGGAATTCAGCTGTACAATGAATAGCAATTGTCTAAAAGTAGGTCATTACTACTACATGTAGTTCGTCCATTAATTTTATTTAATTTGGCTTTTTTTTTAAAGTTAACCCTGTGCCATCAGTCTCCTTACATGTTAAATTTATTGTTCTGTCAATCTTTGTTGTAGCAACCACGAGTGAAAGGTAAATGGAACATGTGGTCCAGTATTTGAACAAAGATAATAATCAACCAAGCCAACAGGAAAGCAAGTCAGTTTTCCTATTTCATATGTTTATTATAATCTTTTATGTGTTCTAAATTGTATATCCATCTGTGCCTTAAAAGGAAAAGGAAAAATATTGCCAGAAACCATATTTAATATGAAGAAACAAAATAAAATACTCTATAGTATCCCAAATGTGTAATGGATACAGGTATTGGTAAAAAAAACAAAACAAAAGGATATTCATATTTAAGCAGTTGTCCAGGATCTAAAGGTGTTTTCATATTAACTATATAGTCATATTTACATTTGTAGGCAATTAAAAGTTAAACATTTTTACAAATATAAATAATTACAAATTTTGGAGTATTTTAACCCCTTTCCCACATTCACTTTACTATTGCAGCCTATGTAAGGTACTTAAACATGGTTGGCACTCAGGAGCTGACCGGCCACCATAGCTGATGGGTCTCTGCTGTATTATACAGCAAAGACCCGGTGGTAATATCTACAACTAGTTCCCGCACTAATCACGGCATTAAAGCATCCAGCACTTAAGCTAAGCTTGACCTATTTTACTATGAAAAATGGGCAAAAATCTCAGTTTCTAGTGCACAAAGCTGGTAGAGACATACCCCAAAAGACTTGCATCTGTAATTGCAATGAAAGGTGGCTCTATAAAATATCACACGTTTCAGATTTTTTTTTAATTACAATTCTGAAAACCATGGATCATTTTCCTTCCATTTCACCATTATCTGCTACTTTATATTGATCTATCACTTAAAATCTCAAACAAAAATACATTTAAGGGCCCCTTCACATGGCTGATACGCTGGCTGCTTTAGAACGTGTAAACGTTCTGTAGCAGCGGCGTCTAAAGCAGTTCCCATTGTTTTCTATGGGAGCCGGCATACGTGCGCTCCCCATAGAAATGAATGGAAAAAGCAGCCCATTCATTTCTATGGCGAGCGCGCGTCTGCCGGCTCCCATAGAAAACAATGCGATCTGCTTTAGACGCTGCTGCTACGGAACGTTTACACGTTCTAAAGCAGCCAGCGTATCAGCCATGTGAAGGGGCCCTCAGGCTGGTTTTACACGACCGTAGTTTTGCATCGCAAATGGTCCGCAATTGTGGGTTCAAAGTTGCCAACCATTTACGGTCCCATAGTTTTCTATGAGGCCTCTTACACGACCGTAGATTTTGTCAGTGGTGTGGCGCCGCAACCATGGTCCGGACAGTATACCGCATGTCCGTAATGGACATGCTTTTCCGTGCTTTTGCATGGAAGGTCCAATAGAAGTCTATGGGCATGTGCATTTTTGCGGATATACACTGAACATATATCAGTGTATATCCACAATTGCGGATATCAACATGTGTGTTTTGTGGTGTGTTTTGTTTTTTGCGGATCTGCATAATACTGTTACACACGAAACGTTGCGGATGCACTTTGCGGATGTCTGCGGAATTAATTTTTAAAGTTAAATTTGTGTTGTGGATCTACAAATTGCGGACCGCAAAAACCACTACGATCGTGTAAGACTAGCCTTAGTTTGTGGTTGTAAGGTGACAAAATGTGAAAAAGTTCAAGGGGTATGAATACTTTTGCAAGCCACTGTAGCTACTGGGTTATTTTTTTTTACTTTTAAACTGCCAAACTCATCTACAGAAACTACTAGGCATGTGCATTGTACCATTGATACCTAGGACAGTACTCCTTGCTTTGGCTGATGCTGAACATTGTGCATGTACTGGGAGCAGCAGGAGAAGAGTCCAGGACTTATTCTAGGATAGGCAGATCAAAAAAAGTTTATCATCTCTGTCAGATTACAAGTATATAGCGTCAACAATTTAACAATTGTTGGGTCTGTGTTTACCAAGATTGGGGCCCTAAACCCCAACAGTATAAGGACATTAGTATAGATTCCCTTTAGTGGGGAAATGTGTGTCTCCATGACTTGAGATCTCTTGCTTTTGACATAAAGACTTGGACCCCTGCAGTTCTAATTTAACTTTGCTATTGTAGAGGAAATTTGTGCATAAAGACAATACCCTAATCTCTTGGTTTTTTTGTAAATCTTCCTTTATTGAAAGGCATATATGAGGATCCATTTTATAATAGTAACAGAGGCAATTTACGAAATATGTAACCGCAACATGGATTATGTAAGGGCACCTTCACACGGAGTAAACGCGCGTGTGACGTATTTTGGCAAAATACACATGTAAAAATACACGTGTAAAAATGACTTCAATGACATTTTACACGTGTATTTTGACATGTATTGTGATGTGTATTTTGACGTGTTTTTTTACACATGTAAAAAAAATGCCATTGAAGTCAATGGGAGTCTGATTTTTACACTTGTATTTTGCCAAAATACATGCACGTTTACTCCGTGTGAAGGGGCCCTTTTAAAAGGGTTCTTCTTGACTATTGGTTGATGCTAGTCCTGGGGACCTTAGTTGTACTGTGATTCTGAGCTGTATTTTGTCCCTAAGAAGCAGATTGTTTGGGTTTGGGTTTATTCCGCATATATACCTATCTACACCAGAAAACTGGCATAGATAAGTAAGTAAATGTTCCTTTATAAATTTTTGTAATGGTCAAACTTTTTGGCAAATTCAAAATATAACACAAATAATTTAAGCAGCACTTTTTGAGTAGAAATTTTAATGAACAGAAGTAAAGTAGGATATCTATAGTTAGGTAATATCAATCTTGTAAACAATTCCATAGGAGGTAGAATGAAACCGGTCCCAACTATGTGTCAGGCACATTCTAGTAAACGGATACTCTTTAGGAATAATAAATAAGAGAGATATGATACAGATATTGAAATATCTTTACAAATCGAGATTGATTTACAATTATATATACACCAAATACATCAAATAATATTCACATTTGATATAGTATAATATGGCCATTGATTGATATCTTATTTGATGGAGTGTACATCAGATATTCGCCATGATTTTATAGACATTTTAATTGAGGCCTGTAAACTTTTTGAATTATTCTTTTATGAAAAAAATTGTTCCAAATAGGATAAGGACTTCAATGAACTTTACTGAACAGTAGTATGCAGGACAATAGTATACAGGACAGCAGTAAAAGAAATACTTATCCTAACATAGAGATGAGACAATCTAACTTGCCATATGACTTTTAGAAGACTTCCTTTGCCAAATGGTGGTCTCCAGAAGTAGGGAAAGTACCATACCAGATCATGGTGCGGGCAGAAATATAACTATTAGTCAAATAAATGTACCCACTTGTCTAAAACAGCACAGAAAGATTTTGAAGATAACCCAACACAAAATTGTGATCCGCATCTGGTAAAATCACCACCTTTCATATAAAAGGAAACGTGATAAGTCTGTTCTCGATCATCAATAGAGAAATTGCAGTGGAAGGACTGGTAACTGGAAAAATGAAGGATGTTTGAAGGTCTAAAATGTTCTCATTTTAGAGACTCGGGTAATTGAAAAATTATCATTGTGACAACATAACCTAAGCATTTGGAATTACCATACGTCTTTTTATTTTCTCTTTGATGATACTTGTCTTACTAAACAGCAAGTTCTCAACCCTTTACAGCAATGATGCGTCATGTGCTTCCTGAAGCGGCTCCCATAAACACTGTGTTGATTGGAGGCAAAGAGGACACTATGTCTCGAGCTTCTTGAGAGTCTACAGATCCTAGTCCAGCATACTGCCCTGAGGTTCCGTACATGCACTGGGAAGAGGAGCCAGATATTCCACTTTGCATGTTAGAAGCTGGGTATTAAAAGTAGAAAAGATTAAATCAAGTATATTTCATTGAAACATTGGCATAAAAGTGAAACGTAAGTTTGTTAAAGGCAATGATCACATTTACAGCTACAGTATTTTATTTTTGGTACCTTATTTTTTCACAGTATAAAAAATGCATCAGATTGATAGCAGTAGTATGAGCAATAGTATATGGACTCCTTGTGTAAAAGTTTACAGCATCTGTTGGTTGGCCAGGACAACTGGCTACATATTTTGTGAGAAATGTATCCACATTTGGTGCCTTTTATATCGCATTCTATGCACAAGCACATTAGCAAATCTACCCCAGAATTGTTGTAAATCTATGACATCAGGTAGAAAAAAATATCCAATTAAGAGTAACATAATAGTAACATAGTTGATAATGGACGTAGGGATACAGTTGATGCTCCAGGCAGTGAAGTTAGGGTCCCAACCCGTCTTATAATACAGAGATGAACTTCACACTTTTTAGTGTCTAATCAATCACCATTTATTTGTAAAGTCAAGTGTGAACATTTTCGGTCCTATGGACCTTCATCAGACTCTGTTATACAGGAGACAATTATAGTCTGTTAATAAGGTAGGTGAAAATCACTTCTGGTCAGCCTCCAGGAGACCCAACCAAGCCTACAAAAAGAGTAATAATGAACTGAAGGAGTAAAGGGACGTCTGTACTCGTGCAGAGAGAAAGCATATGGCAATGGATATAACCTACCTTATTAACAGACTATAATTGTCTCCTGCATAACAGAGTCTGATGAAGGTCCATAGGACCGAAAACATTCACACTTGACTTTACGAATAAATGGTGATTGATTAGACACTAAAAAAGCATGAAGTTCATCTCTGTATAGTTGATAATGGTGGACAAAGATAGAAGTCCATCCAATTCAACCTATATACCTACAAAATTAATTCAGATGCCGCTTTACCTTATCAGAGGAAAAAAATCCTTCCTAAAACCAAATATGGAACAACATTATATACCAAAAATTCTAGTTCCCATAATCTATGATACTATTGTTTTGAAGAAAGTCATTGAGTCCTCTTGGAGCACATCCTGTGGCCATGACTTTCATAACCTCACCACTCTTCCTGTAAAGATGCCCCATCTATGACAATGATTTTTTTTCTATTGAAAGGATACTTTCTTATCTTGGAAACATGCCTTGATGTAAATAGATATTGCAAAAGATCTCTGTATTATCCAGGCATATATTTCTAAATTGTAAATTTTTTAAACCAAACAATACCAAGTTTGATAACTACTATAATTTGCCCATCCCCTTAATTACCTTGTTCACCCTCCTCTATGTCTTCTCTAGTTCAGCTATGCCTGTCTTATATACAGGTACCCAAAACTGTGCACAGTATTAGATATGTGGTCTGATCAGTGATTTTTAGAGGCAGAATTAAGTCCTTGTTGTATGCATCGAATCCTCTCTTGATGCTTCCCACAATTCTATATGCCTTGTCAGCAGCTGCCTGGCACTGTTTGCCAAAATTAGGTTTACTGTCTACCAATATAACCAAGGCTTTTTCAGCATTAGTAATATCCGGTGTTTTATTATTTAATACATAATTGTAAGACTTGTGTCTACAGCCTAGGTGCAAAATCTTACATTTACCCACATTAAGTAATTTACCATTTCCCAGCCCAAACTTCCAGCTTCCCCAAATCCCTTTTTAATAATACACTATCCTCTTTTGTGCTGACTACTATACAGGGCTTAGTATCATCTACATGATACTACTTTCTAAGGATATTTTTACTCCTAGGCCAATGACAGTAACAAGGGGACAGCCACTATGTCTGGAGGAGAGAAAGCTTCACCAGAAACATAGAAGGGGATTCTTCACAGTAAGAACAGTGAGGCTCTGGAACTCTCTGCCCCAGGAACTGGTGATGGTGGATTCTTTGAAGTTCAAACAGGACATGGATGCCTCTCTCGAAGAGAACAATATTATGGGTTATGGATTGTAGATTTTAAAGACACGTTGATCCAGAATGTTATATTTATTGCCAGATTGGATTTGGGAAGGAATTTTTTCCCCTGAAATGAAGCAATTGGTACAAGCCTCAAGGTTTTTTTTTTTCCTTCCTCTGGATAACACTGTAGGGTCATAGGCTGGACTTGATGGACTGATGTCTTTATCCAACCTCATCTACTATGTAACTACATAACCCCTTTCAGAATGTCTTGCTTATTTCGACTATGCCATATTCTGATTCCAGTGTTATCAGTTCTTTTCCTTTGTAATTTTTATTAAAGATTTTTTTTTAAAGTTTTAGTAGTACAAAAAAACAAAGGAGTGCAGTATAGTGACACTAGACAAGTACCAAGAGTAAAAGGAGGGGATATATCAGCAGGTAGGGGGAGGTATACCTCCAGGAAATCACAGATGTTATCAGTTCTCATTCCTCCATTTTGTTAGTGAGTTTTCTGGCTTCGGTGTACATGCATTTTATGTGTTTTCCCGTATCCTTTCCGAACTATTCTCCTTCCGCTCTACCCACAGTTACACTACAGGGATCTAGTTCCCTGCCTGTACCACCTTGCCCTCTACATATATTATTGCCCTTAGTCCCTAGATTAAACACTACTTCAATCAGGGAATGGCTTTCCTCATTCTGTTTGCCATGTTGACCTCAGGTGAAATAATTATTTTTATAATAGAATATAATAGTGTTTCATGGATGCTGAACCCCCAAACTTTTGGGTTTCAGTTGAGCATGAAAGTTTTGGAAAAATTCAGGCCGAATCCAGTTTGATCTCTATATAGTCATATTCTACCTGCTCCCTACTACTTCTTCATGCACTTTTGTTTATTAGCTTAGAAAGAAGTAGGGGACCGACAGAGAGGCGTATGACTGAAGAAGGAGATTATACAGAGTTTTTTGCCAGTTACCTTGGATGCATAGATCTGCAAAACAGCTACTGACTGAATGCTAGAAATACACATAGCTTTCTTTTAATACAGTTATAATTAGGCTAATATGATATGCTGGCAGGAGGATAAGCAAACTGCCTTACAGATGACCAAGTAATTGATAAATTACATATATGAGAAATAACTTGCCAATCATAGCGGTCATGGTATTTCCTGTCAAATACACTGGCAAATATATAGAGTACAAGCTACAGAGCTCATGGGACTACTCAATGCTAAATAATGTGCATACTGTAGATATCTAGACGTCATGAGACTCATTCATCTCATTGTCTAAATGCATTACTGTGATAATTACAAAAAAAAAACCACTTAAAGGAATACTAAGCCCAGAAAATGCATAGAGAAATAAAAATATCTCCCAGCCATTGATCAATTAATCTTTTCCTTTCCCTAGGCTTTAAATATTCTCTGTGTGTTCAAGGAGCTCAGCTATGTTGTCCGCCTCCTCCTCACAATATATCATATCGTCTGTAATGCAAATGGTTGCTACAAGAATGTCCCTTGTGGCCAAAGATGGAGTAGCAGAAACAGAAGTAGAAGCAGGAGATTAAGGGCCTATGCGCCGCGTTTACGGGACGTTAGCACCGCGATTTTGACGGTGCATGTCTGCGGTCGCGTTAGCGCCGCGTAAACGCACGTTAACGTGGCGTTAACGCGACCGCAAACATGCACCGTCAAAATTGCAGCGCTAACGTCCCGTAAACGCGGCACATTGCGTGCTGCGTTTACTCCGTGTGAATAGGCCCTAACACCTTGGTTTTCTGCGGAATTTCTGTTTGTATCAGGATCAGGAAATATATTCTTTGGACTGACAATATTAAGGGACAGAGTAGGCAATAGGGAGATTAAACAGGTGTAGCATAATCAGTTCAATCAGTTCACGACACACAGACTGAAAGTAATAGAGAAGGATATATAAGTCTGGCCACATACACATTGCATTAGGGCTACGACTAAGGGGCGAGTATGCCCAGAAACGCGTCAGCTAGAGCTAGTGATTTTTTAAGTCACTTTGGGGAGTTTTTGCACACTTTATATTTGTAAGAAGATGAACTTTTAAAAGAATGGAATAAAGATGAAATTTTAAGGAATACAGGAGTGCGGACCTAATCTTTTTACATGTGACAATATTAAGGCTTTGGCCCCATTTCGCAGTTTTTCCCATAGTGCTTTGCACAGAAACTCCGCAGAGGTTTCCCTGGTAGACTTTCTGCTTCAATCATACCTTTTGAGATAGCTTTTCCGTAGGTATAAATGACAGGTACAATTTCCATTGCACGTATTATCCTGTAGTTTTTGCCAGAGGACTTCCACCGCAACCATTTACACCACATGGGGCCCCTGCCAAAGAGTTACTCTAGTTCTTCAATACTTTTAGCCTTCATTTCTGGGTTTAGTCTTTCTTTAAAATAAAGCATTAGATCTTGTCTATTCATAAAAGGAAAAATTCAAAATATAAAAACATTAGCTAAAGTATGAACTGTTTGACTGTATTGTAAAAAAAAAATCTTATTGGTGACAAAGACCCCTATTGTCAAGAAAATAATTGGTCTTTAAAAAAAAAAAATGAAATAAAATAAAATATGACTTTGCCTTACCCACTGAATTGCGACAAAGGATAGGTGGTGATGAATCAGTAAAGTAGGATCCCAGCTGTTTTCTTCCAGTGTCATCTAATATATTAAGTGGATCTTGAATATCATTAAATGAATGCAAAGGTCGAATGGAACTAACACTACTAATAACTGATACATGCTGATCAATCATAGAACCAAGCCGATGGGATTCTGAATAGTTTAAGTGGTTGCCAAAGTAGCCTACTGTATGAAGAAACAAAAAAACAACCTGTTAGAGTCTGGATGTGATCTATAAAATACTGAGTTTTTTAAAGATACAGTAACTGTGTGAGACACCAGACAAAGTGGTTAGATTCTATTAGGACTAGTTCACACGGGGGAAGAAGGGGCTGATTTTGGCGTGGAATCCTCCTTAAAATCCGCCCCCTCACAATAGAGGTCTGTGTAGACCGCTAGCATTCTTTATTCCACTAGTGGGAACAAACAATAAAAAAGCAAGCTGCCCTTTCTTCAGGTGGATTCTGCGGCTGATTCAGCCACGGCGTCCACCTCATGACAGCACCCTCCGGACTAGGCCCATTCATTTGGTCCTAACCCGGAGCGGAAATCCGCTACGGGATGCCGTGCATGTAGAATCCCTGTGTGAACTAGCCCTTAGAATAAAAATACTAATATGGAAAGATTTACTAACTTATATTTAAAAATAACTAAACCAACTTCTTCTCAAATCAAATATGTTGCAAAATAATTCATATAGGTACAGCAATGGGTCCATAGCAATGTCCTGAAGGTATAAAGAAAACCAAAAATAGCATTATCTGAGTATTTATTTATTTTTTTAATGTAGATTGCGAGCCCCATATATGGATCACAATGTACTTTTTTTTCTCATTTAAGTATGTCTTTGTAGAATGGGAGGAAATCCATGCAAACACAGGGAGAACATACAAGCTCCTTGCAAATGTTGCTCCTGGTGGGATTCAAACCCAGGACACAAGTGCTGCAAGGCTGCAGCGCTAACCACTGAGCCACCATGTTGCCCATCCATTATCTGAGTATTTCGAAAGTTTTCTATAGCAATAAACTACAATAATATATGGAAGAAACAAAACTAATGGTAAAAATAAAGCACACTTCTTGCAAGTTTGTGGTGTTTCTCTGTTTTTTCTTTGAATCCTCTTTCATCTAAAATAAGTAAAGATAAGTGTTTTCTTTTAACCAGTAGAATTGTTGTTTTCATTTTTTGAAATCCAATAAAATAAGAAAACATGCCACATGGGGGGGTATCTTGTTTAGAAGCTAGAAAGTGAGGCTGCAAGGTAAACTAACAGAGCCCCTGTTCTGTTGGATGCAATACCACATCCATGTATATCACATATATATTTGCTGTAGAAGACTTGTCAGGTCAGACATTTTCCCTAGCACTGCTGCAGGACCAGCCATGGTCAGCCATTCATATCTTTCAGAGCAGTTCTCACTTTTGGCTCATACAGTGGGGCCCCAAGTGGGTGGCTTCCCTGTATAATGTCCAGATGCCATTATAGGCCTAAAGTAAACACAAAAATTCAGCTCTCCAGTCCCAGGGACTTCCATTGATCACAGATCCATGATAGGTAAAACATGAAATGCAATCCATTGCTTTAAAAGCAAAGTCTTTCAACTTTATACCAAGTCAGATTAAAATATATACAAGTTGGGTTTAACAAGGGTGAGTGTAGTGATCATATGTGTTTTGGACAGATTACTTATTCATGACGAATTGTCAAGGTGATCTATTCAAAACATAGAATCAATGAACTCCACACTGTGTGTCTGGACATGTATGTATTTTAATTTGATTTGGAAAACATCTGAAACACTTTTTTTTAAAGCACTGGTTTGTATACATTTTGTCAGTATAGGTCATATGGACAACAGCCGTCTTTATGAGTCTCATTTATCAATTGATTATATCGATGACCTGCATTTAGAAAACTGATAGTCAGAAAATGGAAAATTGTAACATATAGAGTTGCAGAATGGCAGCTGCGTAAAATCTCTAGAACTCACACATTTCCTATGACAATTAAAATGTGACTAATATAGATAATATCTCTATACTGTCTCATGGCTTTGAAAAGTAATTTGTATCCTGCACATGTTGCCGAGCTGTTAACCTCCCTCGTATCACTACAAGTGGTGATTGTAATATAGGTCCCTAGATCAACACAACAGAAGTTGGGGTAGTGTGTTAATCCGCAGCAAAGGCAGAACTGAAGCAAGGCCTCCATACTCAAACCTGCCTACTGGATCCCAAACAGAATCTGGCTTTGGATGATAATATAGCCCCAGTTCTTAGTAGATCAGGTTTTGCTTTCACAACACCACTGCAAACAAAGGCAACCATTTCTGGGTGTAACAAGTATATCAGCACTGCGACACCAAATATCCTTATACTAAGCACCTGGAAATGGTTTGTGCAGAGACAGGGATGTTTAGTGAAGGTGTCACCTGTGTCTGGACTGTGGACAAGAAAACTGGGAACTTCTCATACTTGTCAGTGAGTCAAGTAATCCTCTCTACTGGTGGTCTTCCTTGGTCATTTAGAGCCTGTTCACCATGTGTGTGTATCCTCATGTACATGTATTTTTTTCCCAACACCTCCTAATAGCTAGGTCAGAGCATACTAGATGGCGGGCAGTTCATCAAATGACCAATGGTGTTGTGCACATTTGTTCCTGCAGAGCTTTTCACAGAAAGTCCACAGAGTTTCTGCTTCAATTATACCTATAGGAAAAATGTCAGTGTTTCCATAGGCAAAATTGACATGCTGCGATTTCTAAAAATCCAACGGTTTTGGAAATTGCAGCATTTCTGCTTTGGATATTTTTCTGCAATGTTTGGATGGGAATCGATAGGGACTGTAATACCACAGTGTTTACGCCACTTACAGCTTCAGCCTGAGTGTGTCATAGAGACATGTCTTGCAGTCAACGATTATAAGATAAGATAAGATAATCCTTTAATAGTCCCACAGTGGGGAAATTGCAGTATGTTAGTAGCATAGTAATACAGATACAGGATAATACACAGTAATATATTACAGATGTAGACACACATAAGCTGAGAAGAGAAGATATACTAGGAGTCCATAGCAGCTAAGGAACAGAAGAAGAAAGAAGGAAGACATCATAATCATAATTATTAGTTTCCTGTACGGAGTGATCTTCTCTTGGTCTGATGTAGATTATGTAGCCTGATCGCGGTTGGAAGGAAGGACTTGCGATAGCGCTCCTTCTTACACTTGGGGTGAAGCAGACGGTCACTTACAGTGCTGCCAAGTGCCATCAAGGTCTCATACATGGGGTGGGATTTATTCTCCCGCATGGAGTTCACCACGGACAGTATCCTTCTGTCACCCACCACCTGTAATGGGTCCAGGAAGCTCCCCAGGACAGAGCTGGCCCTTCTGATCAGCCTGTCAAGTCTATTTCTGTCCCTGGTTGATATACTGCTCCCCCAGCAGGCCATACCGAAAAAGATGGCTGAATATAGTTGAAAAAGGCCCTAAGAAGTGGCTCCTGTACTCCGAAGGCCCTCAGCCTCCTGAACAGGTAGAGTCTGCTGTGGCCCTCTCTGTGCAGCACCTCCAGGTGATCAGCCCAGTCTAGTTTATTATTGAGGATCACACCCAGATACTTATAGGTCCTGACTATCTCAATGCATGTTCCTTGGATCTCCACCAGGGTCGGAGCACTTCTCTGTTTGCTAAAGTCCACCACCATCTCCTTGGTCTTCCCAGCATTAATCCTGAGGTGGTTCTGCTGGCACCATTCAACAAAATCCCGGTTTAAGTCTCTGTATTCCCTATCATCACCATCAGTGATAAGGCCTACTATTGCAGAGTCATTGGATTACTTCTGTAAGTAACAGCTGGATGAGTTGTGCCTAAAGTCAGCAGTATACAGTGTGAAGAGAAATGGGGCAAGAACTGTACTTTGTGGTGCCCCCGTACTACAGATCACAGTGTTAGACACACATTCCTGGGCTCTCACACACTGAGGGCGGTTTGTCAGGTAGTCTAGGATCCAGTTGGACAGGTGATGGTCCACTCCACCAAGGTTCAGCTTCTCCCTCAATAGCCCTCGCTAAATGTTGTTGAACGCACTGGAGAAATCAAAGAACATTATCCTCACAGTGTTCCTGGGTTTCTCCAGGTGAGAGAGAGCTCTGTGAAGAAGGTGGATGATGGCGTCATCTACCCCAATGCAGGGGGTCCAGAGCGGAGCTCATTAGGGGGCGTAGGTGTGTGAGAACCAGTCTCTCTAGGACCTTCATCAGGTAGGTTGTCAGTGCTACAGGTCGGTAATCATTGTAGCCCACCGGGTTGGGTTTCTTTGGGACTGGTACCACACAAGATGTTTTCCACAGTTGAGGTACCACTCCCAGATTTAGACTCATATTGTACATGTGCATAATAATGCCACACAGCTGGTCACTGTACATTTTAAGAACCCTTGCGCTTAAATCATCGGGTCCTCCGGCCTTGTCTGCTTTAATCCTCTTGAATTCCCTACACACTTGAGACTCCTTGAGGATCAGATAGTTAGATTGCAGTTGACTGCAAGTCAGTGGGGGGGAGGGGGTTGGCTGACATGCTGGTGAAGGGACAGTTGGTTTGGAGTCAAATCTATTGAAGAATAGATTAAGCTCGTTAAGCCACTTCCTGTCACCTTCTATCTGAGGACCCGCCTTTTGTTTATGTCCAGATATAGTCTTCAGACTGTCCCACACCTTCGAGATTCTACCTTCCCCCATCTGTAGTTTCATCTTCCACCTGTAGATGGCTTTCCCTTCTCTGATCAGTTGTCTCAGCTGTTTCTGCACCTCCCTCAGGCCATTTTTGTCCCCAGATCTAAAGATTCTCTTTTTCTCCTGGAGAAGGGCTTTAATTTCAGAGTTGATCCATGGTTTGTTATTGGAGAAACACCTCACCTTTTTAGTTGATGCTGTACTGTCCAAACAGAAATTAATATAGTCCGTTATGCAGTGTGTGAGTCCCTCAATATCACCTGGAAATGCATCTTGAAACACTTCCCATAATGTTATATCAAAGCAGTCCCTCAGAGTCTCGACACTTTTCTCTGACCAAATTCACCAAGAACTACACTCCCCAAAAGTTGCCTTTGAATGCCTTTTTATAGGGCAACAACAATAGATTTTTTACTCTTCCTTTGTCAAGACTGAGTATCTTAGCAGACCACACCTATCATAATTTACTTGCTGGTCACATATCATGTGTTTGAGACATACGGTAACTATATGCTGAATTTTGCAGCAATCCAACATCTCTATCTGGCTGTGTTAGGGTAAGTTCAGCCTCAAAATCCTGATCAAAAAGAATGCTCCCATTGAAATTAATGGGGGCCAGTCAGTTCTTTTTTCCAGAAGCCGTTTGTTCCGGCTCCTGGAAAAAAGAAGCAACGTTCTCATTCATTCAGGCGGAGTCGCCTCGCAACATCCGCCTGAAGACACTCCCTCTTGACTAGGCTCATTCATTTGGGCCTAATCCGGAGCGGAGTGAGCGACTGGATGCCGGTGCACTGCAGCTACCCGTATTTTGGACCGCCTCAGGTTCCGGTCCAAATAAAACCCGTGTGAACTTACCCGTATGTTTTTTGTCAAAGAGGTAGAAGGATGAAGAATGGCGAAAGGTACTGCAGTAGTGTACACTGTTAAAATGTATCAGCTAAAAATTAGCCATGTGAATAGCCCAATTGAAATGAATTGATTATAATGCAGCCATATGAAGGCCAGTTAAAAGAATAGCGTCACACAGCCATTAGTATTGTTATGCTCACACCACGAAAAATTTACACAATGTTTGTGCCCAGTTTAAACTCTTTTTAGCATACTATTCTCTCATAGAATCATTCATTAAATTGTTTGTTTTTATTTTAAACAAAAAAACATTTTTTTTAAAAAAAATATAGGTTTGTATCAGCAGAGAGTATGTAAGATCTGCAAAGTGAGAAGCCATGTGGGCCAGAGCTCTGTTGCCTGCCACACTTAATCTACCATACATCTGTAGCATCCACACTTTCTATCACCTTTATATACCCCGGAGTTCTCCACCAGACCCCAATCTATTATTTTGTGGTATTTGCAAGATTCCCTGAAGACCTTCACTACTATCAAGATTGCAGCCTACTGAAGTCTCTCCTGTAATCTGCCATCTTGTGATCTCAGACCTTGCTTCCCCATGGATGCACCTCATCCAGCACAATATATAAGCCTTGGACTCACTGACCCACACTATCCCATGGCTCTCCTCATCTGCCCAAGACCAGAGTTCACCATCAGGAGACCCAAATACTGCTGTTGCCCTCTAAGTGTATGGCCAAGAACTGCAGAGACCTGACTAACCTTCAGCACGGATCGTTCTTTCACATCAAAAAACAGATTATAATTCTAGACACAAACAAAAATCCTGGCCTGCAAGATTCCGAGATATCCATCTTCACACAGATCTCTCCACAACCATCCTACACCTCCGATGTAACTTAGCTCCTCTCACTACTTCACTTCGCAAAAACAAAATCATCTACAGATGGGGATTCCCTCTATAACTTCTTATCACTAAAGATGGTGCTGTCCAAACTATCCATGGTTTAGATAATGGTATCAGGATAATGGATCAACAGTCTGAACATTATAATGGAACATAAGTCTAACCCCCTATGGGACTCTAGCTTTCTCAGCCTTGCTGCAAGGCTTTCATCATGAATATTCTTTTTACCAGTTATCCTTGAACTGTTACCCCATTCCCATACAGTATTACTGCATTTGTCTACTGGACCACAAGTTTGTTAATCCATTGCTTTAATTTGTTATTGTTTCCTAGTTATCAATTACAAAAATGTTACTCATTTCATCCTACATATTGAGCTTGACTCTGATCGAGTACATAGAGACTGAAATAGCAAAATGGTTACTAAATATGCCTCTCAATGTCCATGTTTTTAAACAGTCCCCATAAACATTCTTTTCTCTGGAAAGAATCCCTTTTACTTCAAGAATACATTTTGCACTCACTGAACATACGTACAGAAAAATAGGTCACGATCTAATTTCCCTCCCGCATGACTCATGCAAAGACCATGCGAAAAGCACACGGACCCCATTATAGTCTATGGGAACCATGTGCTTTCACTGCACACCGCTTGCCAATGCGTTCAGCAGTCCGTTCAGGGAGGTCCCCATGCAAACTCCTCCGAACGGATTACTGAGGCAGATGTGAACAAGGCCTAAGACTATGAAAAAACACTCAAGAGATCTAAAGCCAAATACTATTCTCAAAGCAACAGTCTTCTAACTGCTAGCCCAAGAACTGAAAGCAAGGGAGTCAAAATCTAAAGTCCCATACATTAAGCATCCTACCACTAACACTAAATTGACTGACCCCAGGGATATAGCTAATCCCTTTAATTGGTTCAGGACCATGAAATTTTCCAGTTTTGTGTTTTTGTCTTTTACTTCCATCCTTCCAAAAGCCATAATTTTTTTTTATTTTTTCTATAAACAGTGTTTTATGATAGCTTATCTTATTTTTTGTAGGAGAAATTGCATTGTTTACTGTTCTTTACAATACTATGAGAAGCTGAAAAAAACAAATTACAAATTCTTTCTGGTTTAGTTCTAATGGTGTGCACTGTCCGGTAAAAATATTCAAATTTGGGGATACCAATTTTTTTATGTATATTTTTATTTGCTTTTATATGTGATTTGGAAAAAGGGGGGTGATTTGAATTTTTATATTTTTATGTGTTTTTTCGTATTTGATATTTTTTAAAAAATATTAATTTGTTTATTTTTTAAGCCTCCTCAGGGGGCGTGAGCTAGTAATTATTAGACTGCATATACCATAGACTGCAATACTACAGTATTGCAATCTATGATAAAATCCTTATGTTACTATTGAGACCTGCCACAGAAGGCTCCTGACTCCCATAGCAATGGAATGACTCACGTGATCTCCCTGTGGGGTTGGTATTCCATAACCAAATAGACTGATCGTGAAAGTAACATCTCGGATGCCATGATGGCATTTGACAACAACATTTAGGGGTCAATTGCCCATGATTAAAGCAGTCTCCAATCCTGCCAGGTCCTGTTATACAAAACAGCAAAGACCTAGTGGCTATGAAGCTCTTATTGTTGGTCCTTAAGAAACTAAGGACTACTACACCCAATTATGATACTTGCAAGATCAGACGCCCCTTTCCCTGAACCATTCAGCTCATGTATCTGACTTTCTAGACCGTATTTTTCTCTTTGAGCTAAAGTCTTCACCAATGATATACTGTCTGACAGCGTTGACATTCGCAAAGGTATGAGACATGGTTGCCTGCTGTCCCCATTGATCTTTATATTAACCATCAAACCACTGGTGCAGGTACTCAGACAACATGTCTGTTCACGGAATAGACATAGTGAATTCCTCCCACTTTAATAACTCTCTATGCTGATATCATACTCTCCTTAACACAATTGAACATGTCTCTTCCTCATGCGACTGACTTATTCAAACATTAGGCATGCTCTCTTTCAAGATTAATGAGAACAAAACTCAAATACTTCCTCTACATATCCATCCTCCTACCCTATCAAAATTTTTTTAAAAAAACAGACTTTCCTTTCGATTGGAGATTAACTGAACTAGGTTGCCTAGGAATTAAAATGACTTCCTAACTTGCGCAAGCTTCCAAGGTTAATTTCCTATTATGTCTATCCGACATTGAAAAGGACTTTGAAATTGATACTAAAAATAATTTATCCTGACTAGAGATGAGCGAACAGTGTTCTATCGAACTCATGTTCGATCGGATATTAGGCTGTTCGGCATGTTCGAATCGAATCGAACACCGCGTGGTAAAGTGCGCCATTACTCGATTCCCCTCCCACCTTCCCTGGCGCCTTTTTTGCTCCAATAACAGCGCTGGGTAGGTGGGACAGGAACTACGACACCGGTGACGTTGAAAAAAGTAGGCAAAACCCATTGGCTGCCGAAAACATGTGACCTCTAATTTAAAAGAACAGCGACGCCCAGCTTCGCGTCATTCTGAGCTTGCAATTCACCGAGGACGGAGGTTTCCGTCCAGCTAGCTAGGGCTTAGATTCTGGGTAGGCAGGGACAGGCTAGGATAGGAAGGAGAAGACAACCAACAGCTCTTGTAAGAGCTAAATTCCAGGGAGAAGCTTGTCAGTGTAACGTGGCACTGACGGGCTCAATCGCCGCAACCCAGCTTTCCCAGGATCCTGAATGGAATACACTGTCAGTGTATTCCCGTATACCCGATATATACCCCGATACCCGTTCCAACGGTGTGCCCCCCCACCTTCACCCCAGAAATACCCTGCAAGTCCCCTAGCAATAGAATTGGGGCTATATACACCCACAATTTTTACTACTGGTATACAGTGCCATTGTCTGACTGGGAATTCAAAGAATATATTGGGAATACAAATACCCTCATTTCTTGCTACTGCCATATAGTGCCAGTTTCTGACTGGTAATTCAAAGAATATATTGGGGTTACGTGCACCCACAATTTTTACTACTGGTATACAGTGCCATTGTCTGACTGGGAATTCAAAGAATATATTGGGAATACAAATACCCTCATTTCTTGCTACTGCCATATAGTGCCAGTGTCTGACTGGGAATTCAAAGAATATATTGGGGTTACGTGCACCCACAATTTTTACTACTGGTATACAGTGCCATTGTCTGACTGGGAATTCAAAGAGTATATTGGGAATACAAATACCCTCATTTCTTGCTACTGCCATATAGTGCCAGTTTCTGACTGGGAATTCAAAGAATATATTGGGGTTACGTGCACCCACAATTTTTACTACTGGTATACAGTGCCATTGTCTGACTGGGAATTCAAAGAATATATTGGGGTTATAAATACCCTCATTTCTTGCTACTGCCATATAGTGCCAGTTTCTGACTGGTAATTCAAAGAATATATTGGGGTTACGTGCACCCACAATTTTTACTACTGGTATACAGTGCCATTGTCTGACTGGGAATTCAAAGAGTATATTGGGAATACAAATACCCTCATTTCTTGCTACTGCCATATAGTGCCAGTGTCTGACTGGGAATTCAAAGAATATATTGGGGTTACGTGCACCCACAATTTTTACTACTGGTATACAGTGCCATTGTCTGACTGGGAATTCAAAGAGTATATTGGGAATACAAATACCCTCATTTCTTGCTACTGCCATATAGTGCCAGTTTCTGACTGGGAATTCAAAGAATATATTGGGGTTACGTGCACCCACAATTTTTACTACTGGTATACAGTGCCATTGTCTGACTGGGAATTCAAAGAGTATATTGGGAATACAAATACCCTCATTTCTTGCTACTGCCATATAGTGCCAGTTTCTGACTGGGAATTCAAAGAATATATTGGGGTTACGTGCACCCACAATTTTTACTACTGGTATACAGTGCCATTGTCTGACTGGGAATTCAAAGAATATATTGGGGTTATAAATACCCTCATTTCTTGCTACTGCCATATAGTGCCAGTTTCTGACTGGGAATTCAAAGAATATATTGGGGTTACGTGCACCCACAATTTTTACTACTGGTATACAGTGCCATTGTCTGACTGGGAATTCAAAGAATATATTGGGGTTATAAATACCCTCATTTCTTGCTACTGCCATATAGTGCCAGTTTCTGACTGGTAATTCAAAGAATATATTGGGGTTACGTGCACCCACAATTTTTACTACTGGTATACAGTGCCATTGTCTGACTGGGAATTCAAAGAATATATTGGGAATACAAATACCCTCATTTCTTGCTACTGCCATATAGTGCCAGTGTCTGACTGGGAATTCAAAGAATATATTGGGGTTACGTGCACCCACAATTTTTACTACTGGTATACAGTGCCATTGTCTGACTGGGAATTCAAAGAGTATATTGGGAATACAAATACCCTCATTTCTTGCTACTGCCATATAGTGCCAGTTTCTGACTGGGAATTCAAAGAATATATTGGGGTTACGTGCACCCACAATTTTTACTACTGGTATACAGTGCCATTGTCTGACTGGGAATTCAAAGAATATATTGGGGTTATAAATACCCTCATTTCTTGCTACTGCCATATAGTGCCAGTTTCTGACTGGTAATTCAAAGAATATATTGGGGTTACGTGCACCCACAATTTTTACTACTGGTATACAGTGCCATTGTCTGACTGGGAATTCAAAGAGTATATTGGGAATACAAATACCCTCATTTCTTGCTACTGCCATATAGTGCCAGTGTCTGACTGGGAATTCAAAGAATATATTGGGGTTACGTGCACCCACAATTTTTACTACTGGTATACAGTGCCATTGTCTGACTGGGAATTCAAAGAGTATATTGGGAATACAAATACCCTCATTTCTTGCTACTGCCATATAGTGCCAGTTTCTGACTGGGAATTCAAAGAATATATTGGGGTTACGTGCACCCACAATTTTTACTACTGGTATACAGTGCCATTGTCTGACTGGGAATTCAAAGAGTATATTGGGAATACAAATACCCTCATTTCTTGCTACTGCCATATAGTGCCAGTTTCTGACTGGGAATTCAAAGAATATATTGGGGTTACGTGCACCCACAATTTTTACTACTGGTATACAGTGCCATTGTCTGACTGGGAATTCAAAGAATATATTGGGGTTATAAATACCCTCATTTCTTGCTACTGCCATATAGTGCCAGTTTCTGACTGGGAATTCAAAGAATATATTGGGGTTACGTGCACCCACAATTTTTACTACTGGTATACAGTGCCATTGTCTGACTGGGAATTCAAAGAATATATTGGGGTTATAAATACCCTCATTTCTTGCTACTGCCATATAGTGCCAGTTTCTGACTGGTAATTCAAAGAATATATTGGGGTTACGTGCACCCACAATTTTTACTACTGGTATACAGTGCCATTGTCTGACTGGGAATTCAAAGAGTATATTGGGAATACAAATACCCTCATTTCTTGCTACTGCCATATAGTGCCAGTTTCTGACTGGGAATTCAAAGAATATATTGGGGTTACGTGCACCCACAATTTTTACTACTGGTATACAGTGCCAATTTCTAACTAGGAATTCAAAATGCGCAAGGCTCCCGGAAAGGGACGTGGACGAGGCCGTGGGCGAGGTCGGGGGAATGGTTCTGGGGAGCAAGGTAGCAGTGAAGCCACAGGGCGTCCCGTGCCTACTCCTGTGGGGCAGCAAGCATTGCGCCACTCCACAGTGCCAGGGTTGCTTGCCACATTAACTAAACTGCAGGGTACAAACCTTAGTAGGCCCGAGAACCAGGAACAGGTCTTGCAATGGCTGTCAGAGAACGCTTACAGCACATTGTCCAGCAGCCAGTCAGACTCTGCCTCCTCTCCTCCTATTACCCAACAGTCTTGTCTTCCTTCCTCCCAAAATTCCGAAGCTTTACAGAACAATAACCCAAACTGTCCCTGCTCCCCAGAGCTGTTCTCCGCTCCTTTCATTGTCCCTCAACCTGCCTCTCCACGTCACGATTCCACGAACCTAACAGAGGAGCATCTGTATCCAGATGCTCAAACACTAGAGTCTCCTCCATCTCCGTTCGATTTGGTGGTGGATGACCAGCAACCCACCCTCATCGACGATGATGTGACGCAGTTGCCGTCAGGGCATCCAGTTGACCGGCGCATTGTGCGGGAGGAGGAGATGAGACAGGAGTTGGAAGAGGAAGTGGTGGATGATGAGGACACTGACCCGACCTGGACAGGGGGGATGTCAAGCGGGGAAAGTAGTGTGGATGTTGAGGCAGGTGCAGCACCAAAAAGGGTAGCTAGAGGCAGAGGCAGAGGTCAGCAGCTTAGGCGAAGCCAGGCCACACCCGGAATCTCCCAAGATGTTCCAGTACGTACCCAGCCCCGAAAAACTCCCACCTCGAGGGCACGTTTCTCGAAGGTGTGGAGTTTTTTCAAGGAATGCGCCGAGGACAGATATAGTGTTGTCTGCACAATTTGCCTCTCGAAATTGATTAGGGGCTCTGAGAAGAGCAACCTGTCCACCACTTCAATGCGCCGTCATTTGGAATCCAAGCACTGGAATCAGTGGCAGGCAGCAACGGCAGGACAAAGGCCGACTGCCGTTCACGCCACTGCCACTGCCTCTGCCTCTGCCTCTGCCACTGCCACTGCTGACTGTGCTGGCGATGCACTCCAGAGGACGAGCCAGGACACCACTTCATCTGCCTCCGCCACTTTGTTGACTTCTACCTCATCCTCCCCTGGTCCTGTCTTATCTCCTTCTCCTGCACCATCAAAGGCACCATCAGGCGTTTCTTTACAACAACCCACCATCTCTCAGACATTGGAGCGGCGGCAGAAATACACTGCTAACCACCCACACGCGCAAGCCTTGAACGCCAACATCGCTAAACTGCTGGCCCAGGAGATGTTGGCGTTCCGGCTTGTTGAAACTCCCGCCTTCCTGGACCTGATGGCAACTGCGGCACCTCGCTATGCCGTCCCTAGCCGTCACTACTTCTCCCGGTGTGCCGTCCCCGCCTTGCACCAGCACGTGTCACTCAACATCAGGCGGGCCCTTAGTTCCGCGCTTTGCACAAAGGTCCACTTGACCACCGACGCGTGGACAAGTGCATGCGGACAGGGACGCTACATTTCACTGACGGCACACTGGGTGAATGTAGTTGAGGCTGGGACTGCTTCCCAAACTGGCCCGGTGTACCTCGTCTCCCCGCCTAACATTCCTGGCAGGGACACGAGAAGAACACCCCCCTCCTCCTCCTCCTCTACCGCCTCCTCCTCCGCCACCGCCTCCTCCTCCGCCACCGCCTCCTCCTCCGCTGTTAGATTGACCCCAGCTACGAGTTGGAAACGTTGCAGCACTGGCGTTGGTAGACGTCAGCAGGCTGTGCTGAAGCTGATCAGCTTGGGGGACAGACAGCACACTGCCTCCGAGGTGAGGGATGCCCTCCTCGATGAGACGGCAATATGGTTTGAGCCGCTGCACCTGGGCCCAGGCATGGTCGTTTGTGATAACGGCCGGAACCTGGTAGCAGCTCTGGAGCTTGCCGGACTCCAACATGTTCCATGCCTGGCCCACGTCTTCAACCTAGTGGTGCAACGTTTCCTAAAGAGCTACCCCAATGTTCCAGAGCTACTGGTGAAAGTGCGGCGCATGTGCGCCCACTTTCGCAAGTCGACAGTAGCCGCTGCTAGCTTAAAATCTCTCCAGCAACGCCTGCATGTGCCACAACACCGGCTTTTGTGCGACGTCCCCACACGCTGGAACTCAACGTTTCAGATGTTGAATAGAGTGGTTGAGCAGCAGAGACCTTTGATGGAATACCAGCTACAAAACCCTAGGGTGCCACAAAGTCAGCTGCCTCAGTTTCACATCCATGAGTGGCCATGGATGAGAGACCTTTGTGACATCCTACGGGTCTTTGAGGAGTCCACAAGGAGGGTGAGCTCTGAGGATGCGATGGTGAGCCTTACAATCCCGCTCTTGTGTGTTCTGAGAGAATCCCTGATTGACATCAGGGATAACTCAGATCACACAGAGGAGTTAGGGATAGCATCCGATCCGTCACAGCTGGAGAGTAGGTCCACACATCTGTCCGCTTCACTGCGTTTAATGGAGGAGGAGGAGGAGGAGGAGGAGGAAGAAGAGTTGTCCGATGATGTGATGGTGATACAGGAGGCTTCCGGGCAACTTCGAATCGTCCCATTGTTGCAGCGCGGATGGGTAGACATGGAGGATGAGGAGGAAATGGAGATTGAACTTTCCGGTGGGGCCAGAGGAGTCATGCCAACTAACACTGTGGCAGACATGGCTGAGTTCATGTTGGGGTGCTTTACAACCGACAAGCGTATTGTCAAAATCATGGAGGACAACCAGTACTGGATCTTTGCTATCCTTGACCCCCGGTATAAAAACAACATCTCGTCTTTTATTCCGGTAGAGGGGAGGGCCAATCGCATCAATGCTTGCCACAGGCAATTGGTGCAGAATATGATGGAGATGTTTCCAGCATGTGACGTTGGCGGCAGGGAGGGCAGTTCCTCCAGTAGGCAACCAAGTTCTCACCGGTCCACACAAACGAGGGGCACACTGTCTAAGGTCTGGGACACCTTGATGGCACCCCCTCGCCAAAGTGCCGCCACGGAGGGTCCTAGTGTCACCAGGCGTGAGAAGTATAGGCGCATGTTGCGGGAATACCTTTCCGACCACAGCCCTGTCCTCTCCGACCCCTCTGCGCCCTACACGTATTGGGTGTCGAAGTTGGACCTGTGGCTTGAACTTGCCCTATATGCCTTGGAGGTGCTGTCCTGTCCTGCCGCCAGCGTCCTATCTGAGAGGGTGTTCAGTGCAGCCGGTGGCATCATCACTGACAAGCGCACCCGTCTGTCAGCTGAGAGTGCCGACCGGCTCACTTTGATAAAAATGAACCACCACTGGGTAGAGCCGTCATTTTTGTGCCCACCTGTGTAAAGCACCCCAACATGAAACTCCATGTCTGTACTCAACCTCTCCAATTCCTCCGCATCCTCATACTCATCCACCATAAGCGTTGCACAATTCTGCTAATACTAGGCTCCCTCCACCCTGATTTCCCCCAACTCTGCTGGTTAGAGGCTCCCTCCACCATGAATTTGCCCAAACTGGGCTGTTTAGAGGCTCCCTCCACCATGAATTGGTCCAAACTGGGGTGGTTAGAGGCTCCCTCCACCATGAATTGGTCCAAACTGGGGTGGTTAGAGGCTCCCTCCACCATTAATTGGTCCAAACTGGGCTGGTTAGAGGCTCCCTCCACAATTAATTGGTCCAAACTGGGCTAATTAGAGGCTCCCTCCACCATGAATTGGTCCAAACTGGGTTTTTTAGAGGCTCCCTCCACCATTAATTGGTCCAAACTGGGCTGGTTAGAGGCTCCCTCCACAATTAATTGGTCCAAACTGGGCTAATTAGAGGCTCCCTCCACCATGAATTGGTCCAAACTGGGTTTTTTAGAGGCTCCCTCCACCATGAATTTGCCCAAACTGGGCTGTTTAGAGGCTCCCTCCACCATGAATTGGTCCAAACTGGGCTGGTTAGAGGCTCCCTCCACCATGAATTTCCCAAAACTTGGCTGTTTAGAGGCTCCCTCCACCATGAATTTGCCCAAACTGGGCTGTTTAGAGGCTCCTTCCACCATTAATTGGTCCAAACTGGGCTGGTTAGAGGCTCCCTCCACCATGAATTTGCCCAAACTGGGGTGGTTAGAGGCTCCCTCCACCATTAATTGGTCCAAACTGGGCTGGTTAGAGGCTCCCTCCACCATGAATTTCCCAAAACTTGGCTGTTTAGAGGCTCCCTCCACCATTAATTGGTCCAAACTGGGCTGGTTAGAGGCTCCCTCCACCATGAATTTGCCCAAACTGGGCTGTTTAGAGGCTCCCTCCACCATTAATTGGTCCAAACTGGGCTGGTTAGAGGCTCCCTCCACCATGAATTTGCCCAAACTGGGCTGTTTAGAGGCTCCCTCCACCATGAATTGGTCCAAACTGGGGTGGTTAGAGGCTCCCTCCACCATGAATTGGTCCAAACTGGGGTGGTTAGAGGCTCCCTCCACCATTAATTGGTCCAAACTGGGCTGGTTAGAGGCTCCCTCCACAATTAATTGGTCCAAACTGGGCTAATTAGAGGCTCCCTCCACCATGAATTGGTCCAAACTGGGTTTTTTAGAGGCTCCCTCCACCATTAATTGGTCCAAACTGGGCTGGTTAGAGGCTCCCTCCACAATTAATTGGTCCAAACTGGGCTAATTAGAGGCTCCCTCCACCATGAATTGGTCCAAACTGGGTTTTTTAGAGGCTCCCTCCACCATGAATTTGCCCAAACTGGGCTGTTTAGAGGCTCCCTCCACCATGAATTGGTCCAAACTGGGCTGGTTAGAGGCTCCCTCCACCATGAATTTCCCAAAACTTGGCTGTTTAGAGGCTCCCTCCACCATTAATTGGTCCAAACTGGGCTGGTTAGAGGCTCCCTCCACCATTAATTGGTCCAAACTGGGCTGGTTAGAGGCTCCCTCCACCATTAATTGGTCCAAACTGGGCTGGTTAGAGGCTCCCTCCACCATGAATTTCCCAAAACTTGGCTGTTTAGAGGCTCCCTCCACCATTAATTGGTCCAAACTGGGCTGGTTAGAGGCTCCCTCCACCATGAATTTGCCCAAACTGGGCTGTTTAGAGGCTCCCTCCACCATGAATTTGCCCAAACTGGGCTGTTTAGAGGCTCCCTCCACCATGAATTGGTCCAAACTGGGCTGGTTAGAGGCTCCCTCCACCATGAATTTCCCAAAACTTGGCTGTTTAGAGGCTCCCTCCACCATTAATTGGTCCAAACTGGGCTGGTTAGAGGCTCCCTCCACCATGAATTTGCCCAAACTGGGGTGGTTAGAGGCTCCCTCCACCATTAATTGGTCCAAACTGGGCTGGTTAGAGGCTCCCTCCACAATTAATTGGTCCAAACTGGGCTAATTAGAGGCTCCCTCCACCATGAATTGGTCCAAACTGGGTTTTTTAGAGGCTCCCTCCACCATGAATTTCCCAAAACTTGGCTGTTTAGAGGCTCCCTCCACCATGAATTGGTCCAAACTGGGCTGGTTAGAGGCTCCCTCCACCATGAATTTCCCAAAACTTGGCTGTTTAGAGGCTCCCTCCACCATTAATTGGTCCAAACTGGGCTGGTTAGAGGCTCCCTCCACCATTAATTGGTCCAAACTGGGCTGGTTAGAGGCTCCCTCCACCATTAATTGGTCCAAACTGGGCTGGTTAGAGGCTCCCTCCACCATGAATTTCCCAAAACTTGGCTGTTTAGAGGCTCCCTCCACCATTAATTGGTCCAAACTGGGCTGGTTAGAGGCTCCCTCCACCATGAATTTGCCCAAACTGGGCTGTTTAGAGGCTCCCTCCACCATGAATTTGCCCAAACTGGGCTGTTTAGAGGCTCCCTCCACCATGAATTGGTCCAAACTGGGCTGGTTAGAGGCTCCCTCCACCATGAATTTCCCAAAACTTGGCTGTTTAGAGGCTCCCTCCACCATTAATTGGTCCAAACTGGGCTGGTTAGAGGCTCCCTCCACCATGAATTTGCCCAAACTGGGGTGGTTAGAGGCTCCCTCCACCATTAATTGGTCCAAACTGGGCTGGTTAGAGGCTCCCTCCACAATTAATTGGTCCAAACTGGGCTAATTAGAGGCTCCCTCCACCATGAATTGGTCCAAACTGGGTTTTTTAGAGGCTCCCTCCACCATGAATTTCCCAAAACTTGGCTGTTTAGAGGCTCCCTCCACCATGAATTGGTCCAAACTGGGCTGGTTAGAGGCTCCCTCCACCATGAATTTCCCAAAACTTGGCTGTTTAGAGGCTCCCTCCACCATTAATTGGTCCAAACTGGGCTGGTTAGAGGCTCCCTCCACCATGAATTTGCCCAAACTGGGCTGTTTAGAGGCTCCCTCCACCATGAATTGGTCCAAACTGGGCTGGTTAGAGGCTCCCTCCACCATGAATTTCCCAAAACTTGGCTGTTTAGAGGCTCCCTCCACCATTAATTGGTCCAAACTGGGCTGGTTAGAGGCTCCCTCCACCATGAATTGGTCCAAACTGGGGTGGTTAGAGGCTCCCTCCACCATTAATTGGTCCAAACTGGGCTGGTTAGAGGCTCCCTCCACCATTAATTGGTCCAAACTGGGCTGGTTAGAGGCTCCCTCCACCATTAATTGGTCCAAACTGGGCTGGTTAGAGGCTCCCTCCACCATGAATTTCCCAAAACTTGGCTGTTTAGAGGCTCCCTCCACCATTAATTGGTCCAAACTGGGCTGGTTAGAGGCTCCCTCCACCATGAATTTGCCCAAACTGGGCTGTTTAGAGGCTCCCTCCACCATGAATTTGCCCAAACTGGGCTGTTTAGAGGCTCCCTCCACCATGAATTGGTCCAAACTGGGCTGGTTAGAGGCTCCCTCCACCATGAATTTCCCAAAACTTGGCTGTTTAGAGGCTCCCTCCACCATTAATTGGTCCAAACTGGGCTGGTTAGAGGCTCCCTCCACAATTAATTGGTCCAAACTGGGCTAATTAGAGGCTCCCTCCACCATGAATTGGTCCAAACTGGGTTTTTTAGAGGCTCCCTCCACCATGAATTTGCCCAAACTGGGCTGTTTAGAGGCTCCCTCCACCATGAATTGGTCCAAACTGGGCTGGTTAGAGGCTCCCTCCACCATGAATTTCCCAAAACTTGGCTGTTTAGAGGCTCCCTCCACCATTAATTGGTCCAAACTGGGCTGGTTAGAGGCTCCCTCCACCATTAATTGGTCCAAACTGGGCTGGTTAGAGGCTCCCTCCACCATTAATTGGTCCAAACTGGGCTGGTTAGAGGCTCCCTCCACCATTAATTGGTCCAAACTGGGCTGTTTAGAGGCTCCCTCCACCATTAATTGGTCCAAACTGGGCTGGTTAGAGGCTCCCTCCACCATGAATTTGCCCAAACTGGGCTGTTTAGAGGCTCCCTCCACCATGAATTGGTCCAAACTGGGCTGGTTAGAGGCTCCCTCCACCATGAATTTCCCAAAACTTGGCTGTTTAGAGGCTCCCTCCACCATTAATTGGTCCAAACTGGGCTGGTTAGAGGCTCCCTCCACCATGAATTGGTCCAAACTGGGGTTTTTAGAGGCTCCCTCCACCATGAATTGGTCCAAACTGGGGTTTTTAGAGTCTCCCTCCACCATGAATTGGTCCAAACTGGGGTTTTTAGAGTCTCCCTCCACCATGAATTGGTCCAAACTGGGGTTTTTAGAGGCTCCCTCCACCATGAATTTGCCCAAACTCTGCTGGTTAGAGGCTCAATCCACCCTGATTTTCAAAACAAATGTTGGTGCCAACCTCAACTTACTACAAGGGCCAAATTCACTGCTGGTGACAAGCTCTCCTCACTGCAAGTGCCAAATACACATGTTTCAAGGTGTTTTCCTACTGTCAGAGAGGTGGTATTGAGTGTGTAAAGTGTGTAGTTGTTAGGCTGTGATGTTGGGGTAATAGAGGGTCTTTGGTGTGTTAGATGCCCCCAGACATGCTTCCCCTGCTGTCCCAGTGTCATTCCAGAGGTGTTGGCATCATTTCCTGGGGTGTCATAGTGGACTTGGTGACCCTCCAGACACGGATTTGGGTTTCCCCCTTAACGAGTATCTGTTCCCCATAGACTATAATGGGGTTCGAAACCCGTTCGAACACACGAACATTGAGCGGCTGTTCGAATCGAATTTCGAACCTCGAACATTTTAGTGTTCGCTCATCTCTAATCCTGACTAGACTGAGCATCTGCATTCTAAATGCTACTACTTCCAAAATTGATGTGCTTATTCAGGACGATACCTTTTTCTCTGACTTCCCTCTTCCTATAAAAAGTTAACACTATAATAAATGTATCTGGAACTCTAAGAAACCTATACTTACACCTTTAATTTTTAACAGAAGACGAGGGGTGGGGAGGACTAGGAATCCCCAACATGTACAACTATTATATTGCCTCTCCTCTATCCACACAAGAGACTGGTGGCACCTAATGGCCTGGACCCACATCAAAACACATCTGGTCCCTAAACATAACCTCAAAGTGTGTCTTTATTACTGTATTTGGATCAATGATTCGCCTCTGCCTTCATCTCCAATTCTTCAACACATAACCCACATTTGGAGACATACTCACCAGCTCACAGGGATGAAACAAGCTCTGAACCTACTATTGCCTCCTATCAAACTCTTAAAATTGCGAATTCCTGATCTCTGCCTGGCAGCCTGGAAATCTATGGGCATCTCCTCTATATTGCAACTATGGCAAGAGGGTACTATGGCCTTACAGCATTCTCTAAGTGCTCAATACCATTTACCTTCAAACTGCCTGTTCACGTACCTCAGGCTGAAAGTTTTATTGTCAACTCAGCACAACTCTTTAGTTATTTGCAACAAAACTATCTTCGAGCTCTACAAATTGTCCCACCAGTCTGTCAAAATTCTAACCTCCATGTATAACATAATTGGATCCAAAAATTGCATTATAAAAACTGCCCCTATTCAAAGCTGGAATGGAAGAGGGCATTGAACTTTATTAAAAAAAAACCAAAAAAAACCTTTAAGGCTAAGGCCCCATGGGCCATAATCGCAGCGCTAAAGCGCTGTGGAAAGAACCGTATCGTGAACGCATCGTGGTTCTTTCCGCAGCGCTTTTAAGAGAAAGTTCACAGAGTTTTCCTCTGTGGACTTTCTCTTAAGATTATATCTACGGGAAAGCCGCAGGTGTTTCCGCAGATATAATTGACATGCTGCGATTTGCAAAGCCGCAACGGCTTTGCAAATCGCAGCGTGTTCACACTGCGTTTTTTTCCGCAAAGTGGGCATGGGATTCGCATGAATCTCATCCCCTTTGCTTGCACTGTAAGACACTGCGATTTTTCCCACAGCGTCTCCGCTGCGGGCAAATCGCAGCGTTTAAGTCCTGTGGGGCCCCGGCCTTAATTTGTAACCTGTGCCCCCAACTGGACTCCGCGAACAGAATACGCAGAGTTGAAGTGGGTCTTTAACGGGTTAACATCTGCCATGTTTGTCATGATTTGTGGAATCTTTGTGGCTAGTGCCTATTTATTGTTTATATGTTTTATTGCATAAAAACAAAAGGATGTATTGTATACGCACACACATGAAAATTGTCCTCTGATCATGCTTAGAAGTTTGTAAATCTGAAATTGAATATGATGGAATATGGCTGCATAAACATGGTTCTCTCTATTGTAAACTAAGCACAAATATAGCTCAGTACTATAGGACTCGGTAAGACATAGCAGGGCATGAAATTAGGGTTTCCTGTTTTACATCGGTTCATCATTTATTTCTACACAACTTACCTATCATATCATATATTTTTCCCTTAAAGGGGTTTTCCAAGCAAATTTCTATTTAAAAGGTTAAGGGGTTAAAAGTGCACCCATGTACTTTTAGTAGTGTTTTGAGTGTTTTCGGGGGGGGGGGGGGGGGTTGGGTGCTCTTGGCATATTCTGCATTTGTTTACAAGCTGTTAGCTTCCTGCTGTGTATCTTCCACACTACCTCTCTGTCACTGCTCCCCCCTCCTCTGTCACTCCGTTACACCCCCCTCCTTGTCTCCATAGCTAAGCTATCCCTCTCAATATAACTTGTCTTGCAATATGGATACGTCAAGGGAAAAATAAAACAGATTATTGCTCTCATAAGACAGGGATGAAAAAAGCAAAAAAGTATGCCCTGTGCTGAGCGCCAAAATAGGCTTTGTCATTAAGGGATATTTCCATTGAAAATAAAAATATGCTTCAAAACATTCAGTCGAAAAAGTTATTATTATATTAAAGAGATGCACACTATTAAAAAAAAATAAAACAGAACTAAGATCTCTGCCCATGGTATGGCGTACGTCCTCTATCTGGGTGCCATAGTAATGACCAGTAGCAGCAGTCAGATGACGGACATGCTTGTCTAGCCCTCTGTAAAGGGCGAAAATGACACAGCAGAGTCAGGGGTTTTTTGCATTGGTGTTATTATCATAAAGGTGTATATCACTACAGAACTAGCCACAACTGCCTAAAACTTGTTAGACATTCCACTTTACACATTTGTTGAAAATGCAGAAAATGCTGCTCTACTGAAATGTAAACATGTAAATGGGAAAGTTTCATATGATATATATAACCTTCCCATCCCTTAGTTTCGATAACATCATTGTTATGTCACGTTTCTTGATATATTTATTTACCTTGCAGTGTTTGGTTCTCTTACTTAGCAACCCTGAGAAAATATATTGTCCTTTGTTTGTTTGTCAAGTATGCCTCTATTTATAAAACTACTTGCTAACAATGAACAGTGCAAGTGAATAAAATAAACCTTGTAATATAGATTCCTAAAGAAAATGCTTTATTTATTAAGCTCCATTCCTCCAACATAGGAGTAGAGGGAGAAGGGAATGGGGAGGAGGAGGCTGCTGGAAGAGACATACCGCTACAACCCACTGCTGTACCTAATGAGGGAGATTGCTCATTACTATAGTTACTCTATACCATGTCCTGGCATACAAACACCACCATTGCAATATTTCGTTTTCTCAGTTGCATAGTTCAGATATATGTCACCGTGTTGTATAGAGAATTTAATAATTTACATCGGTCCTTGTCTCCATTGATGCTCATAATCTAAATACTGTTATAACTTATTAGTGGGTTTCTCTGTATTATGGAGGAAACTTACACAAATACAGGGTGGATGGAACTGGAATCAGGACCCCACCTCCCTCAGATCTCTAAAAAATAATGGTATGCATTGCAGCGTTTCTTTACTTGGTTACAAAGTCACAATTAGCAGAATGTCTTTAGTATGAATTGCAGTACATTTACAACAAAGTGATGGTTTTAGCTTAGCAACTGGGTTCACACCACCTTTAGATGTAGCACTAAACTCTAATACATGTAAAGAGAGTAAAAGTAAACTAAAGTTAAACATTATTTCAAAAATAAAAATTTCATGTGAAATTTTTTTGTCCCTTGATGAAAAAAAAAATAAATCTAATGGCTTTAAGAATTTAGTGACACAATAATGTATGTTCCATTAAATAGATTCCTAATTTTACCTCTCAAAGGCGGCTCCTAATAGACCACCTAAAAATAAACTTTGTCGTTCTGTGATACATGTAAGACCTTTAATGTGTAACTGTGATGTCACCAAAGGTCCCCCCGCACCTATTCTAAATGTGTTTTTGTCATACGTGTCAGTAAAATCGCGATATCTTTAGCATGATTTGCTCTTAACGGTGTCATTTTTTTTTTTTTTACAGAGGGGGCCCATTAACTAACAGAGAATGTGATCTTGGTCTGTATAATGTAAGGGAGTAATCTTACTGACGCTAGGTTCACACCTGCATTCGCACTCCGTTCTGTGGTTTCCATCTTCTGCATGCAAGAAGTCGGAAACCACAGACCGGGTCCGGCTGTGAGCGGCGGTGAGTGTTTTATGCTCTCCACCGCAAAACCGTTTTTTAAAAATCCGGACACAGAGTACTGCATGTCCGACTCCGTGTCCGGATTTTAAAAACCGGTTTCGTGGCAGAGAGCATAAAACGCTCACCGCCGCTCACGGCCGGACAGCTTTCTCACCCATTCAAATGAATGGGTGAGAAAGAATCCTGCAGGTTTCCGTATCCTGCCTCTCTTTTGTGCAGAAAACGGAAACCTGCAGAACGGAGACCGGGCGCAGATGTGAACGAGCCCTGAGTCAATAAATCAGTTGCTAGCCAGCAACAACCTCCATTCCTGACTCTATAGACTTCTGTATATAAGGCTGACTACAGAAGATAGAATCTATTAGTGATAAAACTTGATGAAAACAGTCAGTGTAGAACGAAGCAATATTCTTTAATAAGATGTATTTTATATTTCTTATATTGATGTGTACTATTCATTTATGAAATGTTGTTTTATAATTATAGGTACTCTTGAAGTCAGGAATATTTAGGTAAAATGGTTATGGTAGAACAAAGACTGATAGTTACTGAAGAAGACAAGTTACTAAAAACTGTATACAATACCATTGGATGTGTTTGAAGAATACGTTCCTCCTTGGCAGCTTCCTGAGGGGACACTGTTTAAGAAATTAAATCCTCCTGAATTAAATAGCGGCATGCCTTGTATCTCTTGGGGATTTGATGAGCAGTAGTTTGATGATGGACGGGTTCCAAATGGAGTCACTGCACAACTGCTGGAGAAGTAATCCCGTGTAACTGGTTGGTCATTTAACTGTGGGTATCTACTCTGGTCCAACCTATTTTGAAAGTTCCCAGACTGAGCATGAGTCCTGAACATAGCTTGATAGTTAGAACCATTTCCAAAATAGTTCTGGTTAGGTTCAGAAAGATTGTGATAAGGTGGCTCAGAAAATGAAGAAACCTGAGAATGGCTTGATAATCCTGGACCCACACTGGAGGATCTTAATACCATGGGCCCTTGGTTTATAACACTTCCTCGGTTGAGAACGGCAGGTGACATTGGTGGTGTCATAAGATGAGGTGTGCTTTGGGATAACTCCATCTGATCTATAGAATGCAAATATAGAAAGGAAATTTAGTGCTTTAAGACATTCGATAGTTAACTAGGTTAAAAATGGATGGATGTTTGACAAGGAAGACTTCATTTAGAATTACCAAATTGGAAAGAAAGTGATTTTTTGAATTATATGTATAGCAGTATTTTAAGATCTTAGCAATGTGGTATTGTATATTTATTACTAAACTGTCCACTGTTATACCACCAATATTCACTTTAGCAGATAGAAATTTCACAAACATTAGTTCCATTCTACCTGTGAGTTGAATAGTTTCATTGTCTTCATTTGAGAAGGAATGTAAGCCACGAACAAGTCCAGCATGCTCTTCTGATGACAAATTTGAGTAAGTCTGTTCCTGAAGGCATTCATTCTTTACTGTCAGGTCATTTAAGAGTCCTCCAGACTTGTTTCGGCTTGCAAGAAAGCAAGAGCTTGGCGATGCAGTGAAGGTTGCCTTGCTAGCATCTATGAAGATACAACAAAATGTACTATAAATTTTCAACATGTTAAGCATTGTACCTAATATAGAAACATAACACAGCTTTATTCCAGCAGATTGATGTAAACTGAGTATTACAGCAATGAATAAAAACTAATATAGTAGGGATACAGTGTTGAATTAAGTAGCCAAAAAGGATCCCTGAATCACGTTTAGATATAGTAGCAATTTGACAGACTATCTAGTGGGAAGCAGGTTACTGAGACAGAGGAATAACGGGCTAGAAAGGGGTACCCAGGGGAGGTAACAAACATAAAAAAACAGTGTTACTGACCTCTCCTAGACTCCAGTGTGACTCCTCTTTAATGACATCACAGGCGTCATTATGGGTCCTGACACTGGCCTGACCCACATAAAGTCTGTGACATCAGTAAAAAGGCCCATGACAGCAGGGAGTCCCGCCAAAGCCCAAGGGAGGTAATTAACAGTGTTTACTTTTTTTCTTATATCTTGTCACCACCCCTGGGGCTCTAATCATTATACTCAGGGGGTCTAAAGAGAGCCCCGAGTATAATAATAGCAGTTTGGGTTTGGACAAATACGTCTTGAACCACTAGGTGAATCTCGCAAGATGAATCTCATGGGGATTACACAACAAATAACCTTGACACAGGCTTGTTTCCTTACTCACGGATCCCCGTTCCTGCTCACGGCTGCCTCTGCTTCCCCTTCTGCCCTTCAGGGAGTCTTGTGTATTCCATATCAGTGTTGTGATATGGGACACATGGGGCCCCCTAGGGGACAGGATGGGAATCGGAGGTGGCCGTGAGCTGGAATGGTGATCACTAAGTAAATAGGGCCCACTACCTACTGGGATTACGGAGGTAATTACAACATTGGTTAGTACATTTCACAACTAGCGCAGGAACCAACAAAGAGGGGAGGCATGTTTAGACCCAATTATAACAAACATAAGCATCCTAAATAGGGCCTGTGAAAATACTAAATCACTGAACTACAAACAAGATTTTAATAAGAAAAATAATAAGTGAAAGATAAATAGGCAGCAGAGAATGAGGCAGAGATAAAAATTCCAAAGGAAAGTAAAAAATAATCCAGAAAAATGTAATTCTATTTTATTACACAGCTACATAAACTATAAGAAAGTAGAACCTAATAATGTGGACCCTCTCAAAAATAATCTTGAGCGGTGTAATAGTGATGGAGGATAAGGAAAAGTCATTTATTAAATGCCTTCTTCTTTACTGTATTTGCATTTGCATAGGAAAATAAAATCACCAACTTGACATGCTTAGGGGTAATGTAAATTCACCATTACCTCTTACCTGTTTAAGCCACCTTCAAAATGTTAAAATAGGTAAATAATTGAGTCCATATGGGACATATTATGGCACAAAAGAGAGAAATTTTCTGAGAGAAGTCCTCAGTAGTTGATACCTTTTTTAATGGCTAACTCAAAAAGTTTTTTGATGACATATCGAGCTTTCGGGACTACTATAAAGGTCCCTTCATCAGGATGGTATAACACAATGTCTGAAGGTAGGCATATATATACACAGAGAAATGGAGTGTTAGATGCAAAATAGATGGAAAACAGAACATAAACAGTTTTTTAAAAAAAACACATATATATCAGTTCGCAGGAAAGTTCTCTTGGTTTATGGCTTCTTTGATCAGTGACGTGGTGTCTAGTGGTTATAAAAGGCCATAAAACCCTCGGCCCTGTTTAAACCTTGTTGGAGAGTGCAAAGGGTCGTCATAAGTTTAAATTCCCATATGAGGCGATCTTTTCTGTCTCTGAAATTCCCCCTTAGTACCAGGATCTTCATATCCTGGGTCATATTATGATTTTGATTACAGAAGTGTTTTAGCACCGGGAGGTCCATTCTTTGCTCTCTAATCGTATGTCTGTGTGAGTTCATCCTCATCCTAAGTGACTGTCCTGTCTCACCTACATACAGGCCCTCAGGACACTTAGTACACAATATCAAATACACTACATTAGGTGTGCTGCAGGTGAAGTTACCTGGGATCTTGTAGTGTCGATCAGAGTTGGGATCTTTATTTTGTCCGTAGTCAGTATGTGCGGGCAGGTTTTGCACCTCTTCTGTCCACATGGAAATGTTCCTTTGTTAGTTGGAGGTGACAGTGAGCTGCTAATAATCATATTCCTGAGGTTTGGTGGCTGTCTGTAACATAGGAGAGGGGGTTCTGGAAATATGGATTTTAGATGGTTGTCTTTTTGCAGTAGTGGATGTAATTTGCGTGTAATTCCTCTCAGCGTCTCCAGGTGGGGGTTATATGTGCCAACCAGGGGCACCCGAGTGTTCTCCTGTTTGGTATTGTATTTTAATAACTCCGATCTTGGTGTTCTGGTGGCCCTGGTGATTTGGTTATCAATTGTTCTTGGATGGTAGCCCTGCCTCAAGAATGTGTTTTTGAGGCCCCCAATGTGCTTGTCTCTGTACACCGGGTCTGAACATATGCGATGGTATCTGATGGCTTGGCTGTAGACAATGGATTTCTTTATGTGTTTCGGATGAAAGCTATCCCATCTTAGGTAGGTAGTGCGGTCAATCGGCTTCCGTTACAGTGATGTCTCAATTTTGTTGTCCTGTATCTTGATGACTGTGTCTAGGAAGTTTATTTCTGAGAAGGAGTGATTGAGTGTCAGGTTGATGGTGGGATGGAACTGGTTGAATTGTTCATGGAAGGTTTTCAGCTGTTGTTCAGACCCAGTCCAAATGATTAGGATATCGTCAATGAAACGGTAGTAGGCCAGAGGCCTGGTGGTGCAGGTGGATAGGAAGTCACTCTCCAGCTTGGCCATGAAAAGATTGGTGTACTGTGGCGCCATTTTGCTTCCCATTGCGGTGCCAGTATGCTGTAGGCAGATGCAGTCACCAAAAGAGAAGTAATTGTGGGTGAGGATGAATTTTGTGAGTTTCACCACAGCTTCAGCATTCATACCTTGTCTTTCCATGAAAAACTGGCAGGCGTTTACACCATCCTGGTGTGGAATGTTGGAGTACAAGGATTCTACATCCATGGTGGCCAGGATGTTTCCATCTGGAAGGGGACCTATATTAGATAGTTTATTTAATAGGTCTGTAGTATCCTGTAGGTAGCTGGCTGTATCTTTCACTAAAGGTTTGAGGATGCCCTCCACCCATTCAGAGATCTGTTCAGTAAGAGTCCCAACACATGAGATGATCGGTCTCCCTGGGTTCCCAGGTTTGTGCAGTTTTGGAAGTATATAAAAAGTCCCTGTCCTTGGACTTGCTGGTATGAGGCTGCTTAGGCCTTTGGCTCCATCAGATAGACCGGAGATCACCGTTTTTAGTTTTTTGGAGTATTCCACTGTGGGGTCTGAATCCAACTTGGAGTAGTAGTGTGTGTCATTCAGTTGTCTGTGTGCTTCCTGTATGTAGTCTGATGTGTTCATCATGACTATAGCACCTCCCTTGTCCGCTGGTTTAATGATGATGTCGTTATTATTTCTCAGGGATTTTATGGCCCTTCTTTCCTGGGCACTGATGTTAGATGGCAGTGCTTTATTTGTATCCAGTATAGTTGATTTGACCATGTGTCTAAAACAGTCTATGTAATTATCAAGATGGATATTGCGTCCATTGGGAGGAGTCCAATCAGATGTCTCCTTTTTTACAAAGGTTGGACCCTCTGTATGAGTAGATTGGGTTCCCTCTGTGTCATCCGTGTCATGAAAATATTCCCTCAGGCGCAGTCTCCTGAAAAAATCCTCCATGTCACTGCACAGTTCTATTTTGTCCACGGTTTTTGATGGACAAAATGAGAGTCCCCTGGAGAGTACCCCAAATTCTGCTTCAGTGGGTTCATAAGTACAGAGATTGATCACACAGTTCGGTGTTTCCAAATCTGAGTGTGAGTGATGGTCCCGTTTGTTAGGTATAGCTTTTGCTCTGTGTGTATTCTTATAGACTCCTGCAGCAAGTCTCAGTCTGTGGAGTTTCTTTTGTTTACTGTGAATTAGAGATGTCCGCAGTTTCTCGTAGTATTGTTGCAACATTCTCCTTGAGTTTTCTTCAATGTTGTTCCAATCTGTTTCAATCCCCATTTGGATTTTGCTCTTGACGCTGTACAAATGATGTATAAGATGGTTCCTCAGTCGCTCTGAAGTCCTGTGACATAAGTTTCGTGCATAGTGAGTATTATAGGTGTGTAGGATAGGATTTTTGAGCCAGAGTCCTTTGGGAATTAATTTCTCTTTTTTGCATTTGGATAGGAAGAAGATGTCGCTGTCCAGTTGTGCCCGTTTCTTCAGAAGTGTCATTAGGTTCATAAATATCCGGTAGATTCTGGTATCATCCATTTTGTAAAAGAAAAAATATATATCCTTGTACCGTGTTAGCCAATGGATATGAAATGAAATATATATGTGTTTTTTTTAAAACTGTTTATGTTCTGTTTTCCATCTATTTTGCATCTAACACTCCATTTCTCTGTATATATATGCCTACCTTCAGACATTGTGTTATACCATCCTGATGAAGGGACCTTTATAGTAGTCCCGAAAGCTCGATATGTCATCAAAAAACTTTTTGAGTTAGCCATTAAAAAAGGTATCAACTACTGAGGACTTCTCTCAGAAAATTTATTTCATTTCATATCCTTCTGGCACAAAAGAGGCCGTAGATCAAATTTATATGGAGTTTTCAAAAGGCATTTAATATTGATTTGGTCACAACAGTGGGATCTCACAGGGTCAGTACTGGGTCGCCTACTTTTTCATATTTTTATTAACCCCTTTTAGACATTCTCAGTAATAGTACAGAAGATGTTAGGTATTTAAATACGGTGGCCGCTAATATTTAAGGGGTTCCTATCACTAAAACTCAATTTTTTCTCACTAACACGTCAGAAGAGCCTTAAGAAAGTCTATTCTTCTCCTACCTTTAGATGTCTTCTCCGCGCCGCCGTTCAGTATAAATCCCGGTTTTCATCGATATGCAAATGAGTTCTCTCGCAACACTGAGGGCAGGCCCCAGCGCTCAAACAGCACTGGGGGCGTCCCCAATGCTGCGAGAGAACTCTCCAGTGCCGCCTCCATCCTCTTCAGTAATGTCCTCTTCACGAGTCTTCTTCTGGCGCAGGCTTCAAACTTCTAGGCGACGGGCCTAGGGCAAAGCCGACTATGCATGCCCGCCAGCCACAAGAAAATGGCCACTTACACAGTATTGGGATATGGGGATATGCATTTAAACTAAGGACACATTACTACTACCTTTGTAGTTGCATCATGCCTCCTGAGATGTCCTGGTCCTTCTAGCTCGTATAGGAAAAGAATAAAGATGGCCACCGGGCATGCGGAGATCCGCTCGTGTAGAAATAGAATAAAGAGGGCCACCAAGCATGTGCTGTTGGCTCTCTTTATTCTATTCCTACACAAGAAAAAAATAGGAACATAGCACAATTAAAGGGATGATTAACACCAGCATGACTCCCAACTATGTAAATTAGACCCTTAGAAGATGGTGTGTTCCTGATCTCTCTTCCCCCAGTTTCATATCCTCCCTCCATCTCTGCCCCAGTTTCATGCCCCCATCTATCTGTGCCCCCAGTTTCATGTCCCCCTTCCATCTCTGCCCTAGTTTCATGCCCCCCTCCATCTCTGCCCCAAGTTTCCTGTCCCCCCTCCATCACTGTCCCCAGTTTCATGTCCCCCCTCCATCTCTGCCCACAGTTTCATGCCCCCCTCCATCTCTGCCCCAGTTTCATGTCTTTCTCCCCCCATTTTTTATGTTCCCCCTCAATATTTAACACAAAAAAACACTGATACTCTCCCTTTCCCCACAGCTCTCTTCGCAGTCTCACTCACAGAGTTGTAGGCATGATGTGAGTGGCGTCATCACATTGTGCCTACACCTCCAGGAGCCAGATCGCAGCGATGAGCTGGAGCTGTGACAGCTTCTGCTTCACTCGCCTGTGTATTCAACTCATCTGTGTCCTCCAGATGCAGATGAGTTGAAACCGGGACATATCTCCCGCCAACGGGGACTGCGGGACAGAACACCGAATTCAGGAAAGTCCCGCAGAATCTGAAATGGTTGGGAGGTATGGTTTTCCCAATCCTTAGACAGCATTGTGGTGCACAGGTATCAGCAAGCCAGTCACTCCCTGGCTGGGGAAAGTTCAACTGACTTGGCCTGAAATCAGCAAATTCTGACTATGAGGCCTACAGAGTCAGGGGTTTGGATTTTTCAGCAGCAGGAGCCAGACTGACAGCAAAGACCAGTGAGAAAGCCTGGGGCCAGAATAAGCAAGCTGAAGATATGGCTATCATGACTGTGCAGGATAAAACAAGCCCCATCCAGATAACATGGCAGAGAGAAATGGCAAGTGACAGTGTGACCTGAGTTTAAAGGGAACCTGTCACAATGAAAATGATGTGTAATCTGCTAGCAATATGTTATTCAGCAGGATCAACTGAGCAGATTGATATATAGTTTTGTGTGAAATGCTTCAGTATAATAAGTGTATCCATTTATTTCACTGTCCTTTCTATGCTTACAAGGAGCAGTTGAGTCCAGTGGGCAGTTCTAACACAGACAAACCTACCTGCATTTTTCATGTACTTATCCAACAAATTCTGAAGGTCTTGTTCCTTATCATTATTAAACTGTGTTTCCACTGCTAGCAGGATATATTCATCGAGCAGCATGCGTATTAAATGGAATGAACCTGCATGTAAACATAAGGACTATTTTAATATTATCTCCATGACCATCTCACCACTCTTTAGAAGGATTAAGTCAAAACAAAGGAATAAATAATTGTTAGACTTCAAGTCATCTACTAAAATCAATAAGATGCAGTTTCTGGGACCTGAGAGTGAAGGAGATATATAGCTCAATACATCTTCTGCTTGATGGTACACAAATCAGATGAAAGGGTATACAGATGAAAGTAAGATGTCCTTTAATAAAGAAAAGCAAATACTGCTTGATCAATAATAAGCTTTACTGACCTGTTCCAGTTTACTTTAGCTCTTGTGTAAATATAAAAGTGAACACAAACTTTCCTAAGTCAACTATAAGTAGACAGGCATCTAAGAACACAACAACACTTTACATGGTCTTATTTAATAGAAAAGTGCCTTTTGTACCATATCCTAGTCCCATAATGTGCAGGATGAAGTAATTCCCTCTTTGCTGTTTCCCCTGTAATTTTCTGGTGCAGGAAAGTGAAGTTTGAATGTTTGATAGCACTTAATAGACAAAGAATACTAACTATAAGAACTGAACTGTGAAAGAATAGTACATCATAGATGTAAGACTATTATTCACCCAATCAGAGGCATAGCTAGTGGGGTGGGGGGGGGCAAGGAATCGGCGGCCCCATGCCCATTGACCCTGTGGCACTAACCTCTTTAAACTATATCAGTGCCTGAAGGATACCATTACAGTTGAAGAGCATGATAGAGCAGTAAGTAGTAGGCTTCCTGCTTTGCAAATCTGTAAGCTGCAAGTCTCTTCAGGCCTGTTGGCTTACAAGGCTCCGAGACCACAAACAAGATGTCTGTTTCTCGAAACATACAGGTACAAGGATGTCATTGTCATGAACATTAGACCTCATGCGGTGAGACCTTGTAACCACCAAGAATAGATAATTTTTAATAATATATAATAATTAGAGATGAGCGAACAGTGAAATTTTCGAAGTTCGAAATTTGATTCAAGTAGCCGCTCAATACTCGACTGTTCGATCGAACATCGAACCCCATTATAGTTTATGGGGAAAAAATACTCATTAAGGGGGAAACCATTATTCGACTCAGGAGGGTTACCAAGTCCACTATGACACCCCAGGAAATGATGTCAACACCCTGGAAAGCAACTGGGACAACAGGGGAAGCATGTCTGGGAGCATCTAACATGCCCAAGTCACTGTATTACGTCGGGATCCCTGTCAGCTTGCGATAAGCTGACTTTTTCCTATAGGAATGCATTGACCAGCGTTGATTGGCTGTCAAGACTGGGATAAGAAATATCTTAAGACCGATTGTATTATTTTTTTGTTGCTGCACTGTTTTTTCTGGAGTGAAAATAAAACTACCATTTTTTTGGTCTAAAATTATGGACTTGTGTGTCTATGACAAAATGGAGTTTGATGTCATGATGGTATATACATTTCAGAGAAAATACATGTTCTATACTTACAGTATTTACATTCTAATATTAAATTATTTTTAAAGATAAAAAATCAGATGAACAAATATAAAATGCCATGCATCAGTATGTAACTAACAAATTAATAATAAAGTATATTTTATTATTTACATTTATTATTATTATTATTATTATTATTATTTACCAAAACTAGCTGCATTGTTTAACGTTAGATTGTGCATAACTCGTGCACCGAAGAAGCTCCACTTCAACAAAAAATCCTGAGCTCTTTTCTTCAGCGATTTTCCATTTTGCTTGCTTGTCTAGAAATTGACATAGCAATGGATGATTATTAAAGCCTACAACAAAAATACTCTTTCAACAATACTGCATAAATAAAGCCATGGTAGGAAAAATCGAGTAAAAGTGTGTTTAAATATCCTTATTATTATATGTAAGAGGTGGTAAAGTAAATCCTAATAAACATTATATCCTTAAAGTGGTTGTCCAAGATCATACACTGTGTGCAGAATTATTAGGCAAATGAGCATTTTGATCACATCATCCTTTTTATACATGTTGTCCTACTCCAAGCTGTATAGGTTTGAAAGCCAACTACCAATTATGTAAATCAGGTGATTTGCATCTCTGTAATAAGGAAGGGTGTGGTCTTATGACATCAACACCCTATATAAGGTGTGCTTAATTATTAGGCAACTTCCTTTCCTTTGGCAAAATGGGTCAGAAGAGAGATTTGACGAACTCCTAAAAGTCAGAAATTGTGAGATGTCTTGCAGAGGGATGCAGCAGTCTTGAAGTTGCAAAACTTTTGAAGCGTGATCACCGAACAATCAAGCGTTTCATGGCAAATCAGGGTCGTAAGAAGAGTGTTGATTAAAATAAAGGTGCAAAATAACTGCCCGTGAATTGAGAAAAATCAAGCGTGAAGCTGCCAAGATGCCATTTGTCACCAGTTTTGCCATATTTCAGAGCTGCAACGTTAATGGAGTATAAAAAGCAAAAGGTGTGCGATACTCAGGGACATGGCCAAGGTAAGGAAGACTGGAAAAAAAGGACCACCTTTGAACAAGAAACATAAGATAAAATGTCAAGACTGGGCCAAGAAATATCTTAAGACTGATTTTTCTAAGGTTTTATGGACTGATGAAATGAGAGTGACTCTTGATGGGCTAGATGGATGGGCCCAAGGCTGGATCATTAGAGGGCAGAGAGCTCCACTCCAACTCAGATGCCAGCAAGGTGGAGGTGGGGTACTGGTATGGGCTGATATCATCAAAGATGAACTTGTGGGACCTTTTCGGGTTGAGGATGGAGTGAAGCTCAACTCCCAGACCTACTGCCAGTTTCTGGAAGACACCTTCTTCAAGCAATGGTACAGGAAGAAGCAGGTATCGTTCAAGAAAAACATGATTTTCATGCAGGACAATGCTCCATCACATGCATCCAAATACTCCACAGCCTGGCTGGCCAGTAAAGGTCTAAAAGAAGAAAAAATAATGACATGACCCCCTTGTTCACCTGATCTGAACCCCATAGAGAACCTGTGATCCCTCATAAAAGGTGAGATCTACAGGGAGGAAAACAGTACACCTCTCGGAACAGTGTCTGGGAGGCTGCGGTGGCTGCTGCACGCAATGGTGATCGTAAACAGATCAAGCAACTGACAGAATCTGTGGATGGAAGACTTTTGAGTGTCATCGTAAAGAAAGGTGGCTATACCGGTCACTGATTTTTTTATTTTTTTTTTAATGTCATAAATGTTTATTTCTAAATTTTGTGTTGTTATATTGGTTTACCTAGTGAAAATAAACAAGTGAGATGGGGAGAGATTTGGTTTTTATTAAGTTGCCTAATAATTCTGCACAGTAATAGTTACCTGCACAAACAGATATCCTCCTAAGATAGCCAAATCTAAAAAAAAACAAAAAAACACTCCAACTTCCAAAAATATTAAGCTTTTATATCCTTAGGTTGATTGAGAAAATAGTTGTTGAACAATAATAAAAAGAATCCTCTCAAATACAACTTGCCTAATAATTCTGCACACAGTGTATTGATGACCCATCTTTAGGAATGGTCATCAATATCAGATGGGTGGAGGTACTACCTCTTCCTTCTCCAGACATCCCCACAGATTATCTGATTAGCAATAGGGTGACAGGGGCACTGCACGGTGTACACAGCTGTTGCTTCCTGCCACTGTATATACACAATGCGGATACCAGCTGGAAGGAATGGGTGTTTGACCCTTACTGATCTCATATTGATGACCTATCCTAAGTATTGGCCATCAATATCTGATCTTGGACAATCACTTTAAACATTCTGAGCACTTTTTCTGCATTTGCCCTTTTACTGGTTCATCATTTTATGATTTCTAAATATAGTAAAGTATATATACACTAATATTCAAAAGTTTTAAGCAAGTGTGGAAAAAATGCTGCAAAGTAAGAATGCTATAAATAATAGAAATGATAATAGGTTTGTTATGCTTGTCAATTAACAAAATGCAAAGTGAATGAATAAGGTCTCGTTTACATCTGCATCAGTAATCCGTTCAGGGGAGTCCGCATGGGGACCCCCGCGAACGGACTATCAAAAGCATTTGCAAGTGGTGTGCAGTAAAAGCACATGGACCCCATAGACCAGTGATGGCGAACCTATGGCACGCGTGCCAGAGAGGGCACGCAGAGCCCTCCATGCTGGCACGCGTGCGGTCGCCCGGATCGCTCACCAACAGGGAATCCGGTACAGGATTCCCCGTTGATGAGCGATCACTGCCTTCATTTGTATGGGCAAATGCACATACAGCTGAAAGCTGTCAGGGTAGGCCGCGGATCGCGCGACCGCGGCCTACACTGGCTGCAGAGTTTGACCTCTGCCCCGACGCGGGCGCGATGACGTCATCAGCGCCGCCAGTGACAAGAAGGTGGATGCCGGCGGCTCTTCAGGGGTGAGTATGAGAGTGGCTCACTTTGTATATGATGTTGGGGGGAGCGCTTATAATACTTGGTGGGGTGTATGATACTGGGGGGGAGTGTATAATACTGGGGGGGCTTATAATACTGGGTGGGGTGTATAATACTGGGGGGAGTGTATAATACTGGGGGGAGTGTATAATACTGAGGGGGCTTATAATACTGGGGGGAGTGTATAATACTGGGGGGCTTATAATACTGGGTGGGGTGTATAATACTGGGGGAGTGTATAATACTGGGGGGAGTGTATAATACTGAGGGGGCTTATAATACTGGGGGGAGTGTATAATACTGAGGGGGCTTATAATACTGGGGGGAGTGTATAATACTGGGGGGGCTTATAATACTGGGGTGGCTTATAATACTGGGGGGTGTACTAAAGAGCATATAATACTGGGGGGGGCCTATTTATAAGCACACAATACTGTGTGTGGATGCCACTGTGGAGCATATAATCCTGTGGGGGGGGGACACCTACTGCGGAGCATATAACACTGGGGGGCTACTGTGGTACTGTGGAGAATATAATATTGTGTGGTGGGCCCACTGCAGGGCATATAATACTGTCTGGGGTCCCCTCACTATTTATATCACACAGTATCTGTTTTATAGCAGACGTGATATTAGTACAGGATGTAAGAATATTACACGGTAACTATAAAACAGATCCTGTGCGATGTAAATAGTGAAAATTAATTGTTCAAAGTACCAAATGCCGAGACCTTTACATTTCAGTACAACGTTGTTTGTATTATTGAAAGCTCTGTAAAGCCCCACATGACTGTAATTTTTGGTCAGTAACTGTCCGCAATTGTGGATCCGCATAGTATTAAGTCTATATTGTCGTGTTGGCACTCCGCGAAAATTTTGTGTGTTTTGGGTTGTAGTTTGGGCACTCGGTCTCTAAAAGGTTCGCCATCACTGCCATAGACTATAATGGGCTCGGTGTGCTTGCCGCAAGATCTCTGCAGGGAACATACGGGTGGCAAAGTACTTCACAATATACTTTCCTCTCCGCATGATTCATGCGGGCAGCGTGCGGCAAGCACACGGAACCCATTATAGTTTATGGGCTCCATGTGCTATCACTGCACACCGCTTGCAAGTACGTTCGGTAGTCTGTTCGGGGGGGTTGCCATGCGGACTCCCCGAACGGATTACCAAACACAGATGTGAACCAAGGTTAAGAGAAAAATCTAAATTACATCAATATTAGATGTGACAACCCCATGGAGGAGTCCTGGAAGTTATGATATGGCTCCCACAGAGTCCTGATCTTACACTCACCGGCCACTTTATTAGGTACACCATGCTAGTAACGGGTTGGACCCCCTTTTGCCTTCAGAACTGCCTCAATTCTTCGTGGCATAGATTCAACAAGGTGCTGGAAGCATTCCTCAGAGATTTTGGTCCATATTGACATGATGGCATCACACAGTTGCCGCAGATTTGTCGGCTGCACATCCATGATGCGAATCTCCCGTTCCACCACATCCCAAAGATGCTCTATTGGATTGAGATCTGGTGACTGTGGAGGCCATTGGAGTACAGTGAACTCATTGTCATGTTCAAGAAACCAGTCTGAGATGATTCCAGCTTTATGACATGGCGCATTATCCTGCTGAAAGTAGCCATCAGATGTTGGGTACATTGTGGTCATAAAGGGATGGACATGGTCAGCAACAATACTCAGGTAGGCTTTGGCGTTGCAACGATGCTCAATTGGTACCAAGGGGCCCAAAGAGTGCCAAGAAAATATTCCCCACACCATGACACCACCACCAGCAGCCTGAACCGTTGATACAAGGCAGGATGGATCCATGCTTTCATGTTGTTGACGCCAAATTCTGACCCTACCATCCGAATGTCGCAGCAGAAATCGAGACTCATCAGACCAGGCAACGTTTTTCCAATCTTCAATTGTCCAATTTCGATGAGCTTGTGCAAATTGTAGCCTCAGTTTCCTGTTCTTAGCTGAAAGGAGTGGCACCCGGTGTGGTCTTCTGCTGCTGTAGCCCATCTGCCTCAAAGTTCGACGTACTGTGCGTTCAGAGATGCTTTTCTGGCTACCTTGGTTGTAACGGGTGGCTATTTGAGTCACTGTTGCCTTTCTATCAGCTCGAACCAGTCTGGCCATTCTCCTCTGACCTCTGGCATCAACAACGCATTTACGCCCACAGAACTGCCGCTCACTGGATGTTTTTTCTTTTTTGGACCATTCTCTGTAAACCCTAGAGATGGTTGTGCGTGAAAATCCCAATAGATCAGCAGTTTCTGAAATACTCAGACCATCCCTTCTGGCACCAACAACCATGCCATGTTCAAAGGCACTCAAATCACCTTTCTTCCCCATACTGATGCTCGGTTTGAACTGCAGGAGATTGTCTTGACCATGTCTACATGCCTAAATGCACTGAGTTGCCGCCATGTGATTGGCTGATTAGAAATTAAGTGTTAACGAGCAGTTGGACAGGTGTACCTAATAAAGTGGCCGGTGAGTGTATAATTGAAACTGTCCAAGATTACATGAAGAGACAGAAAATTTCAAGTACAGATCCGCCGATCTACACGTAGTTCTCCCAGAACTCCTCTGAGTTCCTTCAAAAATGTAATGCAAGTGTACATAGAAGAATGGATGCTGTTTTAAAGGCAAAAGGTAGTCCCACCAAATATTGATTTGATTTGGGTTTCTCTTTTGTTCCTTCACTTAAATAGATTTTCCCATGAACATAACTGTAAATTAATTTGTAGATATTAAAAATACCTTTGAATAGCATATAAAAATTTAGCATTTCATAGAAAATATTTTTTTCTTTCCCTACTTAGTTTTGACAATTCTTTCTCAGAACAGATATTTCCTTTTCTTGTTAATTAGGTTGTCTTTCTTTGATGTTTTTTCAATTTTCTGACATATTTCGATAGACTAGTGTAACTTTTTGTAGCAGGAATGATGGATTTTAACTTTTGAGCCACAGCTTCAATTCAGCTCAAAAATATTTGTGGGGTTCAGTCCCCCTTGGTTCGTTTAACAAATGCTATTATAATATTTTGGAGGCCCAGGGGTGGTGAGGAGACCACAGAGTATAACAGTGTTTCATGGGTAACAAACTGCAAAAGTTTCAGGTTGGTCAAACACAAAAAATTAGGAAAGTTTGTGCTGAGTCCGGTTCTAGTATTGGCCCGACAGATCTTGAGACGCATTTCAGCTCAGTTTTACATTTTTTTTTTAATGTCTAATGTGTAGCCTGAGTAAATAAAGACTAGGGACCGCTATATACTATCAGTCACACAGTACCTGACTGTTCTGTGGGGATTTAATGTGGTATAGATTCAAGAGTGAGGAGCATATATCCCTCATGGTCACATAAACCCTCATTTTTAGTCTCCTATTTTTATAAGCACGGACGTCCGTTTATTTATATACTTTTAATACATACAAAAAAAAGTTACGTTTTATTTTCATTTTCTTCCTAAACGCCATTTGATTTCTGTGATAGTCTTCAGTGGAATGGTTTTGGACCCTCTGTGATTGGTTAGTAATCATGTGGGCAGCAGCTGTCACTCAATAGCTAAAATTTGAAGCAGTGCATCAAAAAGGCAACATATAGTTGTGGCTTAACTCTTGATTCAAGAAAACAGTCTTTTTTAGGGCCCCTTCACACGGCGTATACGCTCACTGCTTTGGAGCGTGTAAACGTTCCGTAGCAGCGGCGTCTAAAGCAGTTCCCATTGTTTTCTATGGGAGGCGGCAGACGCGCGCTCCCCATAGAAATGAATGGAAAAAGCAGCCCATTCATTTCTATGGCGAGCGCGCGTCTGCCGGCTCCCATAGAAAACAATGCGATCTGCTTTTAGACGCCGCTGCTACGGAACGTTTACACGCTCCAAAGCAGTGAGCGTATACGCCGTGTGAAGGGGCCCTTACAGTTCAATAACTATTTGCTTTACAATATTTATCATAAAAACATAGTATTATGTATGATTGCTTTTTGATGGAAACCCGGTTCATGAAGCTCATATTTGGTCTCATCCAATATGGCTGAGTTGTACTTCCATCTGGACTTTCCCACTTTACAATAACAATATTTGCAGTTGACAAAGGAAATTCCATTAATCTGACTTGTCTAGAAAAACTCTTCGACCCTATCAAGAACTACTGCCTTGGTTATTCCCTTAGCTGTGTAAGAGTAGTTGAATGGCTGAACTCGCTAGTGTGAATGTCTGCTGTGAATTTTTATGTAAACTGTATGTTTTTGTGCTTAAAGGTTATATTTTTTTTTATTTGCTTGTGATATGTATGATATAACAAAGCAGATTCCGTATTCTAAGCTAGAAATGACATTGTTGACACCTTAGTCATATAGAAGTATATTACCTTGATAACTCGTTGCTCAACAACATTATCAAGCCATTCGATAAAGGACTCCACAGTTGCATTTTTCTTTAACAGATCTTTGAGCTCTTGGAACACTAGAAGGAAAGATGTTTTATTATATTTAAAAGTGTGAACAAAAAGTAATTTCAGAAATATTCTGTGCTTGTTTGTGACAGGTAGTGAAATCACAGAACTAATATGGAACTTGTATTACAAAAAATTGAACTTACAAATTATTTCACACTGAAGGTGACCACTAGTATGTTTAAAAGGGTTATCTGGTTTCTAACATTGATGGCCTAGTGTATTGCATAGGCCATCAATATTAGATCTGTGGGATCAAGACAGCGTGTTTTGCGGTATTGTTTACATACTGTCAGCTATGCTACTCACTCATCTTACAAACTGTAGTGGTAAGTGTGGGTATTGCAGTGCTGTCCCATTGAAATCTATGCAGTGGTGCTGCAAAAAACATAATCACAAAAATGTAAACAATACCGCAGACCGAACTGTCTTGGTTCTGGTGATCTGTGGGGTCCCAAGTGTTGGCATAGGCCATGAATGTTAGAAACCAGATAACTCCTTTAAGAATTAGTTTTCGTTGTCTAAGATGAATATACAGTATATCTTTATGTAAAAATACTATCAAAGAGAAACATTTGTTTAACTTTAAAATAGGTCATAATGCACCTCTAATCCAGCCCCATGTCATTATGTTTATGTTATGAAAAGCATTTTATCATTATATAATATTTCCACTGCAATTAAAATACAGTTTTTATGTTATTTGAATAAATATATTTTAGTCCTCAGGAGTTTGTCGCTCTCTAGCTTTCTTAGAGGACATCATTATGAGGCTGACATGCCGGATGTGGAAACATGGCATCTACATCAGGAAAGAGGATAGGCTGCTACTTCATAGGAATAAAATAGGAATAGGAATAAAAACTAGTAGTTGAAAGTGGAGTCTGCACACTCTTGTTCTTACAAATAACAGACAATACAATAATGGAAGACATCAATTACAAAAATGTGCAAGAACCTTCTGCTCAAAAATCATGTTTGGCCATGTTAGCATAACTAGAAAAAAACAAAAAAACAATCCACTTAGAGAAAATGTGAACTCACACTCAGTGTAGACATCAATATCTGAGTCTGCTCCACTACAGCTGTTAAGGAGAGCTTGTGAACCAATACTATACAAGTCTACCTTTTCAATGTCAGTTGTCATGGCGTTGACTATGTTTTGATCGAACAAAGCAGGTCGAGCAATCTGGAATTGAGAACATGTCATATGTTTATTTACATTTTTTATATGTAGTAAAAAACATTTAGTTTTGTTTTCTGGGCTAAAATATTGACAAGCTATGCCAAGGGCCCATTATCATCAGTCTACTATGACTATGGGCATGCTACACAATTGTTGAGAAAATAAAGGGATCTTCTCAATTGTGATATACCCTGTATGGCTATTACTGTCCCTAGAAAGCAGAACACATTATAAACACCTTGTTCTAGTTTCTGTCAAAAATATATTACCAGATACTTTCTGTCCCTACTACCATAGACCACAAGGTACAAAATATTAACATCTCTTATGCTGTAAACCACAAAGTGTTAACCTCTCTCCTATCCAAGAGCACCAAGGAATAAAGTATAAGTCATCAATATCAGACTACTTTAAGACTACCACATATTAAGGCCCGGTTCACATCTGTGTTCGGTGTTCCAAATGGGGAGTCCACTTGGGGACCCCCCTGAACAGAATACCAAACACATTAAAAAGCGGTGAGCAATGAAAGCTCACAGACCCCATAGAGTATAATGCGGTCCATGTGTTTTCCTCGTGGTGTCCGCACGAATCATGTGGAGAGAAAAGTAGTGCTTGAAGTGCTTTTCTCTCCGCCTCAAAATCAGTTCTTATATTTATTCCAGTATCTGACTGAAAAAAACTGCATTCAAAACTGAACAAGAAACTATGTCATACTTGCATATGAGATTCCATGCTTTATTTTTTAAAGCAATCAAAACTTACTTGAGCCAAATGTAAGAATGAAGTCTGTCTTTTCAAAGATGACACAAATCTTCGGACAATTGGCAATTTCTTTTCTGAGAGACATTCTGGAAGGTTTTCCAATGATGATATCACCCACTGTTCCCAGTGTTTAGCAAAGTTTCTTATGTCTGCTAGTAAACTAATAAACCAAAGTAAGTTACTAAAGTAATGTAAGACTATCTAAAATATTATATTCAATAGTTGTCTACCTTGTATACAATGGAGGGAATTCATCAATTCTTCTACACTATTTTTGCAGTGGACATTTGGCACAAGGACCTTTCTTGCACCAGATGTGCACCCCGACCCCTGTTCTGAACCTCATTGACCACATTCTACATATGTGGGTGAGCGGAGAGTGGGTCAGACCAGGGCAGGGACACCTTGTCCCAACTTGTTCATCATAACTCATGCCAGTGTTCAAGGGTGAGTTATAATGAAAATATAGACCAGTACCTAAACCAGAGGTGCACCTAGTTTATGAAGAGGTCGGAGCCTTCTCATAAATCAGTCCTGACCTGTGCCCTTTGGGGGCCTATACTAAGACTGGTGTTTACGAAATACCAATCTTAATAAATCTGCCCCAGTGTTTTGATCCAAAACCATGAGTAGATTCAAAATGAATGGTAAATATTAGAGATGAGCGAGTACTATTTGAAACTCCCATCTTGAATAGCATGCACCCATACTTTATTTTTTATTTTTAACCACTTAAAAAAATCCAAAACTTTGCAAAAAAAAAATGTTTTTTTCAGTCACCGTTTTTTGACATCAGTAATATATATATATATATATATATATATATATATATATATATATATATATATATATACACTCACCGGCCACTTTATTAGGTACACCATGCTAGTAACGGGTTGGACCCCCTTTTGCCTTCAGAACTGCCTCAATTCTTCGTGGCATAGATTCAACAAGGTGCTGGAAGCATTCCTCAGAAATTTTGGTCCATATTGACATGATGGCATCACACAGTTGCCGCAGATTTGTCGGCTGCACATCCATGATGCAAATCTCCCGTTCCACCACATCCCAAAGATGCTCTATTGGATTGAGATCTGGTGACTGTGGAGGCCATTGGAGTACAGTGAACTCATTGTCATGTTCAAGAAACCAGTCTGAGATGATTCCAGCTTTATGACATGCGCATTATCCTGCTGAAAGTAGCCATCAGATGTTGGGTACATTGTGGTCATAAAGGGATGGACATGGTCAGCAACAATACTCAGGTAGGCTTTGGCGTTGCAACGATGCTCAATTGGTACCAAGGGGCCCAAAGAGTGCCAAGAAAATATTCCCCACACCATGACACCACCACCACCAGCCTGAACCGTTGATACAAGGCAGGATGGATCCATGCTTTCATGTTGTTGACGCCAAATTCTGACCCTACCATCCGAATGTCACAGCAGAAATCGAGACTCATCAGACCAGGCAACGTTTTTCCAATCTTCAATTGTCCAATTTCGATCAGCTTGTGCAAATTGTAGCCTCAGTTTCCTGTTCTTAGCAGAAAGGAGTGGCACCCGGTGTGGTCTTCTGCTGCTGTAGCCCATCTGCCTCAAAGTTCGACGTACTGTGCGTTCAGAGATGCTCTTCTGGCTACCTTGGTTGTAACGGGTGGCTATTTGAGTCACTGTTGCCTTTCTATCAGCTCGAACCAGTCTGGCCATTCTCCTCTGACCTCTGGCATCAACAACGCATTTCTGCCCACAGAACTGCCGCTCACTGGATGTTTTTTCTTTTTCGGACCATTCTCTGTAAACCCTAGAGATGGTTGTGCGTGAAAATCCCAGTAGATCAGCAGTTTCTGAAATACTCAGACCAGCCCTTCTGGCACCAACAACCATGCCATGTTCAAAGGCACTCAAATCACCTTTCTTCCCCATACTGATGCTCGGTTTGAACTGCAGGAGATTGTCTTGACCATGTCTACATGCCTAAATGCACTGAGTTGCCGCCATGTGATTGGCTGATTAGAAATTAAGTGTTAACGAGCAGTTGGACAGGTGTACCTAATAAAGTGGCCGGTGAGTGTATATCTCCATATACAGGGATGCATTAGACATCTTTTTTTTGGGCGCTGCCAGATGTTCTTGTTAGTTATACTATTTTGGGGGGATTTTTATTAAAATTTTTGTGGGAGGTTTAAACAGCGAAAAAAACGCTACAATGTTCACCATATGGGAAAAATATTACTGGGCATTTTTGGATGCAGGGATATACAATTTGCTTATGTTTGTTTTTGTTTATTTATTTTCTTAAATAATAGATATATTGCTATATTATTATTAGAGATGAGCGAACACTAAAATGTTCGAGGTTCGAAATTCGATTCGAACAGCCGCTCACTGTTCGAGTGTTCGAATGGGTTTCGAACCCCATTATAGTCTATGGGGAACATAAACTCGTTAAGGGGGAAACCCAAATTCGTGTCTGGAGGGTCACCAAGTCCACTGTGACACCCCAGGAAATGATACCAACACCCTGGAATGACACTGGGACAGCAGGGGAAGCATGTCTGGGGGCATAAAAGTCACTTTATTTCATGGAAATCCCTGTCAGTTTGCGATTTTCGCAAGCTAACTTTTCCCCATAGAAATGCATTGGCCAGTGCTGATTGGCCAGAGTACGGAACTCGACCAATCAGCGCTGGCTCTGCTGGAGGAGGCGGAGTCTAAGATCGCTCCACACCAGTCTCCATTCAGGTCCGACCTTAGACTCCGCCTCCTCCCGCAGAGCCAGCGCTGATTGGCCGAAGGCTGGCCTATGCATTCCTATGCGAATGCAGAGACTTAGCAGTGCTGAGTCAGTTTTGCTCAACTACACATCTGATGCACACTCGGCACTGCTACATCAGATGTAGCAATCTGATGTAGCAGAGCCGAGGGTGCACTAGAACCCCTGTGCAATCTCAGTTCACGCTAATAGAATGCATTGGCCAGCGCTGATTGGCCAATGCATTCTATTAGCCCGATGAAGTAGAGCTGAATGTGTGTGCTAAGCACACACATTCAGCACTGCTTCATCATGCCAATACAATGCATTAGCCAGTGCTGATTGGCCAGAGTACGGAATTCGGCCAATCAGCGCTGGCTCTGCTGGAGGAGGCGGAGTCTAAGGTCGGACCTGAATGGAGACTGGTGTGGAGCGATCTTAGACTCCGCCTCCTCCAGCAGAGCCAGCGCTGATTGGCCGAATTCCGTACTCTGGCCAATCAGCGCTGGCCAATGCATTCTATTAGCCCGATGAAGTAGAGCTGAATGTGTGTGCTAAGCACACACATTCAGCACTGCTTCATCACGCCAATACAATGCATTAGCCAGTGCTGATTGGCCAGAGTACGGAATTCGGCCAATCAGCGCTGGCTCTGCTGGAGGAGGCGGAGTCTAAGGTCGGACCTGAATGGAGACTGGTGTGGAGCGATCTTAGACTCCGCCTCCTCCAGCAGAGCCAGCGCTGATTGGCCGAATTCCGTACTCTGGCCAATCAGCGCTGGCCAATGCATTCTATTAGCCCGATGAAGTAGAGCTGAATGTGTGTGCTTAGCACACACATTCAGCTCTACTTCATCAGGCTAATAGAATGCATTGGCCAATCAGCGCTGGCCAATGCATTCTATTAGCTTGATGAAGCAGAGTGTGCACAAGGGTTCAAGCGCACCCTCGGCTCTGATGTAGCAGAGCCGAGGGTGCACAAGGGTTCAAGTGCACCCTCGGCTCTCCTACATCAGAGCCGAGGGTGCGCTTGAACCCTTGTGCAGCCTCGGCTCTGCTACATCAGAGCCGAGGGTGCGCTTGAACCCTTGTGCACACTCTGCTTCATCAAGCTAATAGAGTGCATTGGCCAGCGCTGATTGGCCAGAGTACGGAATTCGGCCAATCAGCGCTGGCCAATGCATCCCTATGGGAAAAAGTTTATCTCACAAAAATCATAATTACACACCCGATAGAGCCCCAAAAAGTTATTTTTAATAACATTCCCCCCTAAATAAAGGTTATCCCTAGCTATCCCTGCCTGTACAGCTATCCCTGTCTCATAGTCACAAAGTTCACATTCTCATATGACCCGGATTTGAAATCCACTATTCGTCTAAAATGGAGGTCACCTGATTTCGGCAGCCAATGACTTTTTCCAATTTTTTTCAATGCCCCCGGTGTCGTAGTTCCTGTCCCACCTCCCCTGCGCTGTTATTGGTGCAAAAAAGGCGCCAGGGAAGGTGGGAGGGGAATCGAATTTTGGCGCACTTTACCACGCGGTGTTCGATTCGATTCGAACATGGCGAACACCCTGATATCCGATCGAACATGTGTTCGATAGAACACTGTTCGCTCATCTCTAATTATTATGTCAAGCCTGGGAGCCTTCATTAGGTTCCTGTCTGCCAGATAAACGGGACAGCTCTCGCAACTCCTGCAATGGAAAAGGTATGGGGGGGGCTACAATTAACTTTGGAAATCATAAAAAGTAATGCTAGTGATCAGAGTGAATTCTGATCATGGGCTTTACGTTTGGGTCTCCACTGTACAATATGGTTATGGTGGCATTTTTGCATCAGAGCGGCCGCCATATTTAAAGGCTCGGTTTATGCAGTACTATGACAAAAACTAGTGTCTCCGATTGCAGTTAAAGCTTTAGATGGCGTGAAAAAGCACTACACAGGTGACATGGGTGCTGCCATTTTTAATGATATGGTGACATAAGGAAATATTTCTATTTTGCAGTTTTGAATTTTTCAAAAGGTATCAAACATTAAAAATTCCATATAAATTTTGTATTGCTGTGATTGTACTGACCAGCAAAATACAGGTAACGTTATTTTTACAGCATGCAAACCAGTGAATGCTGTAAAAATTAAACCCATAAGAAAATACGCTGTTATTCTAATTCCACTTCATCCTGACTTTTTTTCCAGCATCCCACTTCATCGCAAATATTGAATGGTGCCATTACAAAGTACAATTTGTTTCACAAATAATAAGCCATCATGTGACTGTGAACTGAAAAATGAAAAAAAAAAATTATGGCTCTTGGAATGTGGGGAGGGAAAAAGGAAATGCAAAAATTAAAATTCGCTTGGTCCTGAATGGGTTGATAGGAAACCAACTGCCTTCTGCAGTATAGACAGCTTTGTATGAAGTTGAATTGGTGAGTCTTCCTTGCTTGTCTGAAATGAACAAACCATTTCCAGAAACTGAACTATACTCTTGGGTAGACATGGATGAACCTCTGAAAAATTATTGTGTTTTGGGTTTTAATGTTAATTGTTTCAGGTCAATTAACTTTGTTACAAACTAGAGTTAAAATTGGCTTAACACATAGTGTATGGCACTGTCAGGGCTACTAGGACTCTGTCTAGGCTATTTCTAGCTCTCTAATGCAAACACACCAAGCACTATGGAGATGGAAGGAGGATATTAATTGATTTATTGCATCTTATCTCTAGAGCATAAGTATTAAGAGAGCTTCCTCTCAATCAGAGAATAGCTGGTTTAACAATAGAAGTTATCTTTGTGTGTTATCAGCAGCCTCCTACCCCTCCCTTCTGCCTAGACTAATATGGGAAAAGTAACTCAGTTTGATACATGGAGAAAGCTATATATATAGTATAAAGTTTATTATTTTCTGAAAAGTTTTTTTTTTTTTTTAATTGGAGGTATGTTTTAAGCCTTTTAAGATTTAAAAGAACTGTGTTTTTTCATATACACAGATCAGTTCTATTAGAAAAAGCAATGGCGTTTTACAAAATCAACTCCTTTTGGGGACTTATAGGTACAATAGGTTTGTTATTTTTAAGAAAAAATTGTAGCAATATGCCTCTGTTGAAATGTGTTTTCCAGAATAAAAAAGCTGCAAAAAATGTACAGTACAGTAGGGAATAACATGATGTACCAGGCGCAGCAGGTGTCTGGCTGACTGGTGACAGAAATTTTATCTGTGGGAATATGCGTGACAGTACAGTGTGGAAGAGAGTATGACAGAGTAGAGTCCAGGAGATGTCTGCTGGTGGTGGTGGCAGCTGTGAAAACATGAATGGCAGTACAGTATAGAAGAGAAAGTGATAGAGCAGGCTGCAGGAAATTGGAGCAGAATCCTGCACCAACATGGCAGTAGTATTAAAAAAAACTGTAATTTTTTTTTTGTTTTATTTTGTTGCTATTATGCCAAGGGTAATGGCAAGTGAGAACTACAAAAAAAAAATCTATATATCCATTATAAAAATAGATTCTGCGGCAAACAGTGACAATTACAGAATTTCAAGATAAATCTATAGCACACTATCAATGTGCCTGACAGTTGAAAGGTGATGAAGAACTGACTATTAAATAAGCAATGAAAAATGACCACTTCGTGGCATGCTTTTTTTAAATATCTTTTTTTAATATATATTTTTGTATTATGCCAACAATGTGGCACCAACAGTGTGGAATAGTAGAACAATGACCAGGCTGCGAGAGCTGTTTGGCCGAGTGGTGGTAGTTGTGCCAACGTGAGCAGTAATACAGTATGGAATAACGTGATGGACCAGGCCACAGGGAATGTCTGGTCTGTTGATCGGGGCACAACTACCGGGGTAGCAGCGGTAGCGGTTGCCACATTAGGGGTCCCAGCAGGCCCCTGATTTCTTCTTCTTTTTTTCATTAGGCCATTACCTTTTGGGGTAACCCTAGCATGTAATGAGCCCTATTTACTTACCGATCTTTGCTCCTGCTCACGGCCCCTGCACTTCCCCTTCTAGGTAAGTGAGAGCGCGGGCCCTTAACCCCATAAACACTGCTTTCATTATACTCTGGGGTCTTTTAAGACCCCAGAATATAGTGATTGCTGGGCCAGGGGAGGTGAAGGAACATAAAAAACACTGTTACTTACCTCTCCTGGGCTCCTACAGGCTTAAGGCCTGTTTGGGGATATTACAACATAAAGTGGGCCCAGGCCAGTGTCATTATGCATCGCAATGCTGGATAAGGTGATGTCTGGCCCAACACTGAAGAGATCTGCGGGGAGTGTGCTGGAGTCAGGGAGAGGTAAGTAACACTGTTTTTCATTTTTGGATCCTCCCATGGGTCTCCAATCAGTATACTCTGAGCCATCTTGTGTTACATGAGCTTAACAGCTTGAAGAGGATGGTCGGTCCAGGTATGTAGCTCTTCACTCAATGGTAAGACCGTGGTCACACAGTAGAGCAGATAAACTAATAAATATGCGCCAGAATTCTGGCGTCATTTGCACCACAAAACTGGTGTCCATGCTTACACCTTATTTTCTATGTGTTTTCTATGATTTGTGTTGTATGAGGCACAATGCTTTCTAACTGTTTGCCTCCTACGACAGGTAGGCGAGGCTTGTTGAAAAGGAGGTGTGGTTTAATTTGCCAATATGTGAGCCAGAGATCATGCCTCAATTCTGAAAGTTGAGCCACAGTTTAAGTTACTGTTGTTCAGATGTCAGCTCTCTCATATGTATGGCCTACTTTAGTTTTTCATTTCATTATTTTTTACAGGTTCATTTCGTTGGATTACATTGGATGACCTGCACTTTCACATTTTTTATAAAATGGTCAATGAGGGATGTGTGGGGGAGTTTTTACTTCAGTAGAGCAAAGGTTAAAGCCCCCTGTACTGCCTGAAAGCTCATTTACATATAGAAGAAAGAAGAAATTCCTCAGGAACGGCGGTGCAGATCAGAAAAAGAAAGCTAAGAGAAGAAAAGCCTTTCTTAAGGCTATTCCAATGTATATTTAGTTAACCAAATGAAAAAATAAAGTAATAAAATAAGATTTTGAAGTTTGCCCACAATATATCCTTTTTGATGACTCACTGACGTATTCAGTTTACTTACTACTATTTGTATTGATCCTTTAACGTTCAAACTAAATATATTTTTCTTCTCTTTTTATGAGGAAAACATTTCGTTGAAAACTTTTAAAAGAAAATAACTTGAACTACTGTGAATTATTATTGGTATAAATAGTTACCACTTTAAAATCATAATAATATAATAAATTAACAAGAATAGTAATCTTAATAAAACAATTCTAAAGTTTCACCTTTCAGGCATTTCCTGCATTGTTGCTGGTATAAGGACATCTGTGAGAACCTGCAGTAAATAGAAAAGATGATTTAATATAAGTTTTTACATTTTCCATAGAGATATAAAATAAAAATAGAAAAAAAAAAAAACCTTACCTTGTAAAGAATTGAGTCGCAAACACAAAAAATATCAATGATCACAGGATTTTTAAGCAGGGGAAGCAAATGGTCGGGCATTCCTTGCCAAAAATGCAATAAAAAGTGTTGGATCTATTATGAAGCAAAGCATAGTATGGTTAACTGTGAATTAAATAGGTGCAGTAGTAGTAGTATAGTACATACACATATAAAAATGATCAGCATTACAATATAAGGATATATCATTTATCAGAATGTATTAATACCTCCTCAAAATTCCCATTGATTGCATTATCGAGTACACACTGGCAGTGAGTTTTATACATCATGATGAGTGTGTCTACCTGTAGGTATCAAAATAATAACATCAATATACAATTGCAATTTAAATATGATCATACATTTACTATATGTAAGTATAGTTTGACAAGTGTGCTGAAACCTAGTTATAAAATACAAAAATTGTAACTTCAATGAATTCTAAAGATTATAAACATAGTAATATTATGGATTTGAAAACCTCAATGGTATTTATTATTAACCTGTAAGGGAGCCTTCACACGATGTAACGCTGCGCTCATTCTGATCGTAAAAACACGTTCAGAATGAGTGCGTAAAAAGCAGCTCCCATTGACTTGAATGGGAGCCGGCATACGTGTGCTCCCCATTGAAATCAATGGGAGGCTTTTTTCCCTATGCTTTCAATGTATTACGCGCGTAAGCAATAGGGAAAAAAGCCTCCCATTGATTTCAATGGGGAGCGCACGTATGCCGGCTCCCATTCAAGTCAATGAGAGCTGCTTTTTACGCGCTCATTCTGAACGTGTTTTTACGATCAGAATGAGCGCAGCATTACATCCTGTGAAGGCTCCCTAAGATGGTGGCAATGACAATCATAAAACTACAAGCACAGGTTTCTCAGCTTTAAAACAAAAATATGGATGCACTTAAAAATTTTAGGTACAGTTGACCATCCTATAATTTAAAGAGGATCTTTTAGCTCCCCTGCCTGTTTGTGTAAATACCTATATTAACCCCAATAAACCAATCAGATATTTTTTAGAACTTAATTTTTTCCCCCTTCTTATCAAGGTATGGAGCATTCACATCATATGGTTTTTACATACATTGCTATCAGGTGGTTATGCTCCATACCTTGATAAGATGCAAAACAGATGTTAAAATCATTATATAATGCACTCTAAATGCTAATACTCAGATGGCAATTTATTGAAAAATATCTAGTGGTAATTTTTTAGAGAAAAAACACAACATAAAATTATAAGAAAATATTCTCCGCAACTGTCACTTCACAAAAAATTAACAGTATTTATTTAGATGTGGCGGAAGTGTGACGGATATTCGGGTTTTCTAAGCTAAAAATATTTTTTCTAAAAAAGTCTCTTAGTACTATTAATAGGTTAATACGTGGAACTAAATACTTTTAACAGTGTTTGAGTGATAGGTGACATTCTGTTCCCCTACTTACGAAAACAGAACATCACTGGAAAATTGGAATATATGCCTGGTGTCTTCACTTGTCTGCCCCGGCGATCTAGGTGAATATAAATTTTAGGTAACCTAAGTAATTTAGGAGGTAGGCGGGGGATTGGGGGTTTGTATAGCTTAGATTAGAAAGATCAATTTATTCCGGACAACCCCTTTAAGGCTAAGGCCCTACATAGCGAGCCACAGCTAAAAGGTGCTATGGGAAAACCTACAGTGGAGTCAGAGGAGTAATGATCGTGGCTGCTGGGAGTGCAAACAGGCCTAGAGGGGTATGGAGCATGCAGCCAGCTGGATATGGCCAAAGCCACGGACCACCATGCTACTATATACTTTGTTAAAGGAAATGGGCCCACCTTTCCAGTGGTAGCCTGCAGACGGAGGTGATCAAAAATAAATACTTATACCCATCTCTCCTGGGCTTCTGACGGGCCCCAGCAGGGCTCTTCTTCAGGACTCTTCTTCTCTTTAACTGAGGTCAGATGCCTCAAACGTTACTGCTGTGGCCTGTGATTGGACCCCAGCAGTTACCTGGGGTGTACTGCTGATCGCTGATGCTCAATCACAGGCACCAGCAGTGATGTCTGTGGCTTTCTACCTCAGTAGAGTATAATAATAGCAAGGAAGGCAAGGGCCGGACCTCACAAATATTCATCAAATTTCGTGGGGGTTCACCTGAAGCGGGGCTGTTGGATGCATTTTATACTGTGTGTCGTGACTGTGGAGCATATTATACTGTGTGGGGGTCACTGTGGCGAATATTATACTGTGTGGGGGTCACTGTGGAGAGTATTATACTGTGTGGGGGCCACTGTGGAGAGAATTATACTGTGTGTGGGCCACTGTGGAGCATACTGTACTGCGTGAGGGCCACTGTGGAACATATTATACTGCATGGGGGGCACTGTGGAGAGTATTATACTGTGTGGGGGCCGTTCACTACCACCTATTTTATAGCAGCTATGCACTATTATTACAGGTTGTAATAACATTGCATGGTGATAATAAAACAGATACTGTGCAATGGAAAAAGTAAAGAAGTAACTGTGCTTGCAAAAGCACCATACTACCTTCAAACAGTTGGACCTTCAGTGGGATAGATAGATAGATAGATAGATAGATAGATAGATAGATAGATAGATAGATAGATAGATAGATGTAGACCGATAGGAGACTTGAACATTTTTAAATGTTCTTCTTAAGCTATAACAAAAAATGAAGACACTTGAAAATATTGCACGACCAATAGTTTTACCTTTTCTTTGGACAATGATCCTTGTAACACAAGATGTTGGGCATTAGGAAATTCTGGAAGTAGAGTTCCAGTCTTTGAATTAAGAGAATATTTTCTGGTGAAGCCACCCTGTAAGCGCCAAAATAACATATTGTTGAATCTGATTATTATATATAGCAAAGGAAAGATATTATTTATCAATATCATGTAATACTTTTGTGCATATGTGATACTATAGTATTGTACTACATTTTACTTATATACATAATCACCATCTAAACATATAAATATACATCAAGTTAACCACAATAACAGCCAGAAATGGCAATTTTAGAGAATCATGACTTATGGCATGGTGACAGACAAGGTTAGACTAAAACAGGGGTCCTCAAACTGCGGCCCGGGGGCCACATGCGGCCCGCCAAGCACTTCTGTCTGGCCCCGCCGACAACGCCGGCAGGCGTGCATTTATAATGAAGCTCATGGGGAGCTCGGGCCAGGCCATGGAGCGCACTTCACTTTACCTGTTGGATGGCACCGCTCCCGATGTCTGTGCGACCTGCTCTGCCTCCGGCCCACTGTTTAAAAAGTTTGAGGACCCCTGGACTAAAATGAAAAAGACCCATGCATAAAACACCTTGTAGTATGCCTGTGACAGCAACTGTTCTACCTTGTCTAACCACTAAGGAAATGATTGTTCCCGAGAGGCCTGCAAACCTGTAATAATGTCCCCCAGTGGTTGCAGACAATTGATGCTTCCCATTGGCCGCACACCATATAAATAAAAAACAAGTAAAACTTACCCATCCATGTTCCCACAGAGATCTTTGCTCTGCTTCTCTTGTCTGCATTTTAGGAAGCAGGTTGGCACAAAGCTGCAGACATCACTAGCAAATGCCTGAATGGAGCAGGAAGCTGAAGCTGAAGCAGTGATCTATTCAACTGTACCCATGTCAGAATGATGCAGAAATAGTTGAATGAAGACATGTGGCTATTTTCCCCTCTGAATTTTCATAGAACCCCTAGCAGATTTCCATAGTACCCCTGGGTTCCCGCTGCACCCTGGTTTGGAATCGCTGCTCTACTGTGTCTTCGTCTGTGTGTTTTCTTTACAAGGTTATAGTTATAGGTAAATCCAGCCATATTTATTATACAGACCTCCATCCACATTATTAAGCAAGGCAGGAGATTAGGGTTTGTCTCCAGACATCTCCCAGTGTATGACTTGTTGCAATACCTTTATTAAAACCTATGCCAGATTTTATTATCTTAGCATTCTGCTTACTAATGTATGAAAATATGAAAAAATTTCAACCAATTTATCATTGTCAGCATATGTGAAATGGAAGCACAGAATCAGAGGCATGATCATAAACCATGCTTTCAGTATCTTTTATATGCTTACATAAACATTACATTACTTAATGCATATGAGTTATTAGCCTTATGAGATAAGAAGTGTTAGTAGTCAAATCTGAAATAAATGTACTATGTACTACCTCCGCCCCATAATGCATTGATACTACAGTTAACAAACAAAGTCTGTGTATTAGATCAATATTTTATAGTAGATCAATTGAGTGTAAATATAGCATTTTGTGCATATTGATAAAAAATGCAATTAGGCAATTTTATTACTCATTAAGTGTATTAAAGCCTAAGAAAAAAACTCTCAGTAGTAATGGCCTTCCTCATGAAAAGGAAACTTTTATATCATTTAGTAAAACTAATGGATTGACTGTGAGTGTTTATCTGGAATATGGCTAGTATTAGATTTCAGCGAGGGCATATGCCATCTGTTTAGAAAGCGTTAATTAACTTTAAGTGCAGGGAGGTAGGATTATCTCATTACATTAATGAATACAGTAAAGCTTGTCATACATGTTACATTAATGTAGGCCAAACCCACTGATTTTGGCAAGACTGACTGATCAATGACTCTGAGCAGTGTATGCCAGTTGTGAGAAGGTGACAGGCAAAGTGCTGGAGTGCCGCTATATCAACCCAGGTTTCTGACCTATGTGTGGTCCAGGGTGGGTCTAGAGTAGGCTTCAGCCTAGGTGTGGGTCCTACGCTCATTACTGGCCCATAACAGGCTGAAAAGCCTGCACTTCAGGGCAGATCCAGGGAATGAGAGGAGGCGGCTGAGTCTGTCCTGATACTCTGAGTCTGATGAGACTGTATCATACTTATTTCTTTGTCTGTTAGTAAGCCACACATATAGTTAGATAATTATTACTGTTTAGTTAGTAGCTCAGATGAGCAGGATTTTGTTTCTTGTTTTGCCTGAAGTTAAGGCTGTATTTTATTCTGCTCATTTTTTTTAATTTTTTTTATTTTTTATGTAGCTTGTGAGCCCCAAATAGGGATCACAATGTTCATTTTTTTGTCCTATCAGTATGTCATTGTAGAATGGGAGGAAATCCACACAAGCACGGGGAGAACATACAAACTACTTGCAGGTGTTTTTCCTGGCAGGATTCAAACCCAGGACTACAGTGCTGCAAGCAGAAAAAGGAACCCATTTTTTCAGCACTGAAATTCCACACCAAATTCCTCACCATTTTATTCCATGTAAATCAGAGGTTCTCAAACTTATTTTGTCTACCGCCCACTACGAGAATTAATTATTTTCTAGCGCCCCCCCCCCCAATTTTTTTTACTTTACTACATCTTAAGAATCACAATCGCAGTCATTATGTTAATAATTAAATTATGTGTGTCATGTGAAAATAAGACTTTCTGATGAGGGTAATGTAAAGAATCTAGTATTAAAAACTTGCTAATGACACCACTCACAGTATTCACCACCGCACGTACAGCACTTTACCTAGTCGCTAAATTCACTTGTTTTCGTAATATCGTCGAATGACATGACTGGCTGTGACATGATGGCGCATGCGCTTTTATATGAGGCAGCGGGCGGGCCTAGTACTTTCGAGAATGGACTAGAAACTTCTCGCTTCGCATTGGAGCTTACCGCCATCTATAGTACAGTTTGACAACTTTTGGACAGGAAATAGTTACTGTCTAGTCCCCTGGATGGCGTTACACGAGGAAACGCGCGTTAAGCGTAAAGGAGCGGTAAAGTTTGTGTTAAAAGCAAAAAAACAATTTTAAAGGGGTAGCCTCATGAAGCTTGATCTGCCTTCTAAGCTGCCTAAAAATCTTCTTTCTTCCTGTTTGCTCGCATCAATTAGCCCCACCCCCAAATTAGCGTGTAGCTCCGCCCACCACATAGCGTGATCCTATGGGATGACTGAAGGGCCTGTGATGTCATCAAAAGGTCCTGTAGACTTGGATTTACCTTGTACGGGGTTTCCTAAAGGACCTGGCTCCTCTGCCCACTAGCAGCCTGCTCTATATAATAAAGCTTTATCCTAGTGAACAGAGAGACCAGGTCCTTTTAGCCCAGTAGGATTTAGACTGCTTTATATAAGAAAGCAGCACTTATTCCACACACCCCCCTCTATCTCACAGCAGGGACCTAGGTGATGTGTATGTGATGTGTATGTGTGGGGCAGACACAGGCTGGCTCCGTACACTCAGCCCCCCCCCCCGTCTCCCCCCACACAGCAGGGAGCTACGTCATGTGGCTCCCTCAGCAATGAGCAGGGGGCCAGGTGCTAGTGTCCATAATGAAGTGAATAAAGTAAGATACTGGACAAACAAAGCAGTTTTGCTGAAGCAGTGTATTTAGGAAAAGTCTTAAATCCACATTAACAAGCAGTATAGATAGAATCATTGTTATACCACCCCTTTAAATTAGCCATCGCCTCCCCTAAACCGCTTCAACGCCCCCCAATCTTCTCTGTGCCCTTTACTGCCCCCCTATAGGCCTCCAGCGCCCACAAGGGGGCGTTATCGCCCACTTTGAGAAAGACTGATGTAAATGGACCCTAAGGAAGTTCTTTCTCAGGCTTTAGGGGCAGCCATTATTACAGCTCTCACTTCTAGGAGCTGTGATTAGGTCCAGGAGACAATCCCTTATCTGCTCTTTGCTCCAGTGCACTTTAACATTTAGCTCCTGGGCCCATGAAGTGCTGCAAAGTACCTGACTATGGCCTGCAGAGCTAGATATACGGGTCTAGACAGGACTCAGGAGGTAATATAGTTCAGGACAGTTGTCACCTATGGCAGGGCATGCAGACAGTCTCAAAAGCAATGTGGATAGCTGAATAAAAATCTCCTACTTCTGGTAAGGACATACTAGAAACAGCATTACTATGCTGACAGACATTACAGAACTCAGGAACTTCTTCACCTTGTAGTTTGGCACAAGGCTGCCATTTTGAGGTATTTGAAAATGAATACAGCAATTATGTTAAAAAACAGAATAGTTGGGTTCTTAAAATGGCAAATCAATCAAATTTATTAGATTAATCACCCAGCCTTACTTTGAAGTCATGTAGTGGGTTAGTAGGTGGGGATATAAGCATGGTTACCTTAGCCATGTGACTTGTCTAAATTGATATAGACATGGCATAGCACACATACCAATCGACCCTATGCCATTGACAAAAGTACGTCTTTGAACATTGATTACAATGGCAGCACGGGCATTATATAAGGCACCATAAAAAATAAGACCGATTCATTACAAAATAGGTATTTGAAGATCACATTATGTTAGAATTTTCCATCAATTTCCCATTTTTATCTACTAAAACAATAGAGCAGCATGCATAGTAACAAATGCAGACAACTGTTAAGGTTTTTTGCTACTTCATCAACTTCTACAGTATGTGAAGAAAGAAAAGTAAAGACCAATATGCAAGCAAAAAGTGGTATAATTGTATCACTGTGATAAGAATAATCATAGTAATAATAATACTATAACAAATACCAACGCTTAGGTACAGATTCTAAGACTTACCTCACTCTTTAGCTTGCTTCCGGAAAACCTTATTTAGGAAAATAAATAAATAAATACGTTATACCTTACTACTACTATCATTTGTATGTTACAAATCGACCTCTACAGTTATTGATAAATGTGACTGGGGGGGCTTGTGACGCATATGGACGCAGGCCCTGGTCATGTGATATCTGGGATGTCACGCAAGTAGGCCCGAAGCCTGCCTGGAGCCCAGAGAGGTAAGTACCACTGGTTTTTTTATGTTCCCTTACCTCTCCTTGGCCTCTGATCATTATACTTGGGGGTCCAAAAAGACCCCCGAGTATAATAGTGCTTGTGGGGCCCACAGCCGGTAGTTACACCCCTGTCTGTGAGCCAGATACAGCCATCAAAAGAGCCACATCTGGCTTGTGAGCCATAGGTTCCTGACCCCTGATCTATAGTGTTACGTGAAAGCCTCAGTATAACCTGTCATTTATCCATGAAAATATCTGCTCTTTCTATGTTGAGGAATGAAGGACATAGCTGTCGATCACTGATAGGACTGACTCCTTGAATCCACCACATAGAAATGGCTAAATGACAGGTTATACTAAATCTTTATACCATACTATTATATCACAAATATCTCAATCTGCTCCACTGCTACGGCTCTATAACACGTTCATGTCACCTCCACCTCAAAAACATCTCCAGAATACGCCCTTTCCTCACCAGAGATACACTAAAGACACTTAATGTCTCTCTGATTCATTCTCGCCTTGACTACTGTAACTCCTTACTAATCGGTCTTCCCCTCACTAAACTCTCCCCTCTACAATCTATTCTGAATGCAGCGGCCAGGCTCATCTATCAGGCTAGACGCTACAGCGATGCCTCTGGTCTGTGCCAGTCGCTACATTGGCTGCCTATTCATTATAGAATACAATATAATCACCCTCATCCGCAAGGCTCTCCATAATGCTGCACCTCCCTACATTTCCTCCCTCATCTCTGTCTACCGCCCAACCCGTGCTCTCCGTTCACTCAATGACCTAACACTTACATCCTCTATTATCAGAACCTCCCACGCTCGTATACAAGACTTCTCCCGAGCTGTACCACTTCTTTGGAATGCTCTACCCCGGACAGTCAGATTAACTCCCAATTTCTACAGTTTCAAACGCAAACTAAAGACACATCTTTTCAGACAGGCCTATCACAATTTCTAACGTACTATAATTAGAATCCCCAAAATTTAACCTTCCTCTGTCCTCGCTCCCACATTACCCCACATGATATGATGCCTTTTCAGGTTAACTTTATAGGTCCAAGCTCCATCCACATGTTACAGGACACCACTAGTGATGGCTCATAAAGTTTTTTGTGTAATGACAGTAACCTCTATTACAAAATTGTCTGACCACTGTATAAGCAGTGCCGCCCCTGCTACCTCTTGTGTCACCCCCTCTACCTCATAGATTGTAAGCTCTTGCGAGCAGGGCCCTCAGTCCCATTGTGTGAAATGACGTTCTTTGTTATGTATCTTTCTGTCTGTATTTGAACCCTACAAATTGTACAGTGCTGCGGAATATGTTGGCGCTATATAAATAAAATTTATTATTATACATTACTATTATAACATGCTGCCTGTACAATGAACAGCATACTGAGACGTACAATATTTTCATCAACATAAAGTCATCTGGAAAGTCACAATTTGGAGGTCGCTTGTTCAAACACGTGAAGATACTTTTACCTTGTCAGTCCTTTTCCTGAGTATACTGAATGGTAATAAGCACTGCTTTCCTTTATTCCAATACCATAGTAATGATACCTATGTTAAGAGATATTATAGATAAAAGACATTAATATTTCAGGTATCAATATATTACATATTTAGAGGGGCTTTTTAAAATATTTTTATTACTTTCATCACTATTGCACTGCAATTCCCAACATTCTTTTTGAACAACATTCCCAACATTTTTTTTTAGTTTGTTAAAAGATGTCAAACAGGCTTCTCTAACAATGGGTGAGAGTGTAAACATTGACCTTAGGGACAGTATCTGAGTTAGTCCGAGGTCATGCATCACAGGATATAATGATTCCTAATTCTTATTAGAACTCTATTTGTCCATAAAAGCTAAAGACACATAGTAATTCCTAATGAGAAACTGGCTGTGATGAGAGGCTGTCTTAGGCTAAGACCCCATTTGCAGAAACGCAGCGTTTTTTTGTTGCAGATTTTGTTCTTTGTTTTTTTGAGCCAAAGTCAGGGGTGGTTAGAAAAGGAATGTAAAATATGAAGAAAGCTCTAAGTCATTTCCCTTCTGCCTGACTTTGGCTCAAAAGAAAAACTTAGCAAAATCTGCAACAAAAAGCATGTGTTTCGACAATGTGGGGCCTTAGCTATGCTAAGATTTCAAAAACAATTGTATTTTTATAGATCGCAGCATGTCAATTATAGCTATGGCGTTTTCTGTATAGGTATAGCTGAAGCAGAAAGCCCGCAGAGAAAAACTCTTTTGTCTGCAGCTCGCTATGTGGGACCTTTGCCTGAATTAGTCACCTCTACAAGACTTATCATGAGTTGCATATACTCTCTGGAATGCTCTACCCTGGACAATCACATTACTACTCAGCTTTCACAGTTACAAACGATTTCTAAAACACATACATGTAGTTTTAGGCAGAATTATCACAATCCCTAATCTAATTCTTCCTTGCTATTTTTCCTCCTTAAAGTAACTCTTCTTTGTAACCCTTTCCTCTACATTGTTCCTTATACCATGATGCACTGTTCTTAAAAGTAACCATGCTTGGGTTAACTTGTCTTTTAAAAAAAAACTGAACCATTGCACCATCACTACTATTCCTAATAGATTGTAAGCTCTTACGAGCAGGAACTATATGGTTTGTTTCATTGTGTTAACATTATAGTGCCTAATTTTGTCTGTATAATACTTTACATGTAATAAACACGTTTTATAATAACATCTAAAGTGACACATTTTAGAAAATCTGCAGTATTTGTCTACCTTTTTACTAATTCTCACAGTTTTTTGTAACATATTATTTCAATTTAGACAATATCTTGTTTTAGATGGAGGCTGATATTTAATTTGTTATATTTATGGCTCCTTTATTTGAAAGATACTATACATTTCCTGCAACATATGTTCACTTTTTGTGTGTGCACCCGTAAGACCTCATGTTATCATGCAGTGCCACAAGCAATGACTGATAAGCAGATTGATATAAGGAAGCTATCTGAAGCCTGCAATAACATGTTATCATGAGGCCAGCTGTCATCTGGTTTATTTTCTACCACCTAAATCACAACTAATAAATAAGGTTGATGTTAGATTTCACTCTTCCTCTTAGTACATATCATATACAGTATACTCTATAGGGCTGTAATTTTACCTTTCTGGAGTCATCTAGTTCACTCACAGTTCTTCACATCTTTACAATTTATTACCTTTGAGGATTTTGCTTAATTGCAGGGGTATATACCTAATGACAAGAGGATGGGGCCATTTACACAGTGCACATAAACTACTGGTCTTACTTTGAATGACCTCTGGTGCCTAATCTTCTCGTGGTCAGAAGTGGGAACTTTTGGCGAATTGTCTGCAAAACATCAATTAAAACATTGCATGTCACAGAAATTGAAAACTAAATACAATGCAAATTGATTTTACATTTAAAATATTGCCATGACTTTTTTTTTTATTGTGATCATACCTTAAAGAGAATCAGTCACAACATACAAAATGTAAAATAACATACATCATTTGATTCTTGCTGTTCCCCTGAACAATCTGAAGTTTTTCTTTTTAAAATCCATCTACCTAGTCAAAAGATGGAAGATTATATGTAAACCAGTTTGGATTCTCCTTTTATTTCCTCATAGAATCACAGCTACAGTATAATCTTACAGGTGCCATATCTTTTTGGACAGGTGGATGGATTTTAAACATAAGACCACCAAATTGATCAGGAGAATCAGTGATGTATGGCATTTAGTATCTTGTACTTGGTGACAGATTCTCTTTTAGGGTAAGGCCCCACGTGACGTCCTGCAGGAAAAAAGCACTTCTGGAAAAATACAGTAGTAACACTGTGTTTCTTCCCGCAGCGCTTCCGACAGAATATACGCAGAGTTTTCCTCTGTGGACTTTCTGCTTCAAGTATACCTATAGGGAAACTGCTAGGTTTCCGTGGGAATAATTGATGGTTTTGGAAATCGCTGCATATCCATCGCGAGTATATTAACGCAAAGTGGCGATGGGATTCATTAGAATCCCATTCTCTTTACTGTGACTGTAAGATGCTGCATTTTTTTCCACGGCATTTCCTCCACAGGCAAACCACAGTGTTTACGGCACGTGGAGTCCCGGCCTAAGGGGGGGGTGCAAGATATGAAAACATGGCTGCTTTCAGAACTAGTGTCACATCTATCCATGATAAACTCCATTGTTGTTAATGGAGGTGGGCTGCAATACCACACAAAACCTGAAAACAGTTGTAGCACTGTGAAAAAAGCAGCCATATTATAAAGCTTTACAACCCTTTTAAGATGAAGTCATAAGTTACAGAAAAGCAGATTTTTTTGGTGCAATTTGTGCTGTTTTTTGAGTTGGCTTAAAGTGTGGCTTCAGAATGAATGGGAAATATAAAGGAAACATCAATACTTTTCACTTCTGCTAAGTGCACTTCTAGCTTTGGCTGGTAAAAATTGAAAAATCTAAAGCTCATGCTGCGGAAACACAGTGGAAAAAAACACAGCCTTTTTTCAGTACCTGAAAAGTGAATGAGATTTTCTTTTTTATATTTTTTTATTGACATAAAATAAGAAAACACAAAAACAACAATTGAGAAGCACATACAGGAAATATACTGTACATAGATTTGACAGGTGTTAAGTATAAAAGGAAAGTTATCTAAATACAAACGGTAATAGTATATGTTAAAAAGAGGGTTTGGATAACCATGCTTGAGCTTTTTATCCATCAAGTCAGTTCTAATCCACACATGCGGGAAAAAAAGATAATTTTAGCTGTGGCATCATGAGTATTTTCCTTAAAGATTTAATAGGGTAAGAGGAAATACAGAAATAACTGCCACAAAAATTCAAAGAATTTTCAAAGTAATCTTTTCTGCAGTGTTTTTCAGCATTTCACTATGTGGAGTCTTAGCTCTAAACACAATTACAATTACACAATTAAAGTCTCAAGGGAAAATACAGGACTATGCATTTGAGCTAACCCATATATGCTATGTGATTTAATTTCAACCTCCACTTTTTATACCCATATAAATTTCTAGGTCCTAATTCTGTCAATCTGTAAATACAATTTTTACTGTCAATAGGGGGAATACAATTTGCATAGTTTTTGAACTTTTCCAGTTGTATTTGCCTTTCTTATGAAGTATATTTCCATGTGTCTAATTTACTATAAAGGTACACCATGTGTAATAATAAATCTTGCACAAATTCACCTCTAGATGAAATTATGATCTCACTGCTTTCAGATACTTTGGGGATTTTCGAAATGCAGTCTCAAACACCAGGCTCACACTATCGTTTGGGTCTCCGTTCTTTGGGTCCACTTGGGGACCAGAAAAATGGAAACCATATCCGCTTAAAAAAGCAGTTACCCACAGAAACCTGCGGAGTCCATAGACTATAATGGGGTTTGCCAGTTCTCCACCGGGTGGAGATAAAAGTCTGGCAAGAAGCCTCTTAATATATTTTAAACAGAGTGGGGGACGGAGTCCCCAAATGGTCACCTAACACTAGTGTGACCGCAGCCTTACAAACCACAAAACATTAAAAAAAAGCACAGAATAAGAAGAAAAATGTCATAAATCCCCTCCATTGCATTGCCACTTTTTGCCAAATATATTGTTTTTGCAAAATATTTGATAAATTCACTGCATCTTTAACCCCTTGCCAGCTTTTACATCTAGTAATAGTATGGCGCTGTAGTGCTGCATGCGCAGGATCTGTGTCTGCAGCATTACCTTCAGGTCTTGGCTATATAGTGATCACAGCATCAAGGTGGTTCTGCCCCTTTCCCTGCCATCCCTTGGATCCCGTATGATGAGATTGCAGGATACCATGGGTGCCAGGAGAAGGAGTAATGACATCCTGACTGCCTTTTCCTATTGCAAATAGGGACCCCATGTGCAATGTAATGAAATCCAATGTATTGGACTACACTGCAATTGGGGATCAGAAGATCCCCGGTTCAAATCTCCTTGTGGGAAAGGAAAAAAGGAAAAATAAAAAAAATGGAAAAGTTTAAAATAAAGTATATAAAAAAATAAACAAAGTTATTTTTTTTTCTAAAAAAAAAAAGCCCCCACCATTTAATAAAAAAATACATAAAGTAAACAAAATATTAAACTTATAGGGAAACCACTTGTAATTCCACAGCTAAACTTAACCTGTTGTATTTTTCAAAAATGGGCACATTATATCCTTCAATGTGTGGATGAGATTAAGCAAAATCTCATTCGCTTTGCTGGTACAGTAAAATTTCCTCAACAAGGTTCCTTTGCCTAAAGTGAAGTGAGTTATATAAAAATGCAAATTGGCACAACATTTTTGTATGAAAAAAAAAAAATCACATAGGAGTTTTCACAGGAAAACTCTGAGGACTTTCTGGTTATACCTATGTAGAAACTGCCAACATTTCCGTATGTATAATTGACATGCTGCAATTTTTGTCAAAAATGGTTCAGAAATCACAGCATTTGCAGGTAATTTAAAACTCTGTGTTTTTGCTTCAACTTTACGCCAGGACCCCTCGTAGCGTAAATGCAGCGTTTTTGGAAACTGCAGCATGTCACTTGTAGCTTTGAAATGCTGGTGGTTTCCCTATAGGTATAATTGAAGCAGAAAGTCCACAGAGGATAACAGTGAAAAGTGCTGCAGGAATAAAACCTGATGCATTTCCACCAGAGTTTTTCCCACAGTGCATTTTCGCTGCGGCTGGTTCGCTTTCGCTGCATGGGGCTTTAGCCTTTTCTGAGGATTAGATTTACAAACTGCTCTGAATTGTTTTCCCTTTCAACTTAGACTAGTCAATAATGTCAAATAATGTCATTTAGAGATAAGTTAAGTGTGACTATCAGTATATAAATAGTCAAAGAATCCAAGTAAACATTTTATACAACAATGGTGCAGACCACCAGATGATTACGAATTAGCAAACTGCTAACTAAACCACATAGAGCAGCTCTCCTCCCAACTCCAGAATAACCACGTAAATTCAGTTTACTCATGTGTGCTTGTTTATTTTAATGGAGGAAAAAGAATAAGCCGCTGTCACACTCTTATTTCCTGAGGAAAAATAAACACTTAAGTAGACAGTCGGGAGGTCAACATCTGATGGCACAGATACACTGATATTGGAGGGCTTTAAAGTTTACAATTTCTGTGTAATAAAGTATTACGTGATTATTGGCTAATGTGATAAATTAGGGATGCTCAGAATAAGCTTCAATAAGCTGCCCTCATGTTGTAGTGGTAAATATTTCACTTTTATTCACTTTGTATATTATATCTGACTGTTGTATTACATGCATTTGTTTTGTATAATGTTGTTAGAAAATTGACTAATTGCAATTAAAAACAATATGGCAGCAGAGAAATGAAATTCAGTTACCCTACAGAATCTATCATCAATGCTATGACCCCACTGCATACAGGTTGTATCAACTAGTGCCAAAATAATGCAATGAAACAGTGTACAAATGACACAACCAGACAGCTGCCTAAATAACAGTATAAGGATAAGTTCACACAAAGGTTTTTACAGGTGGATTTTGATGTGGATTTCGCCTCAAAAAACGTCTAAAAGAACGCAGAAAAAAATGCAACATGACCTAACTTCACGCGGATTCTGCGGCTGAGTCAGCGTTTTCGGCTTGAGACTCCCTCCTGATTAGGCCCAGATGAATGGCATGTCGGATACACTGTATCGACATCCCTTCACGACCAGCTGCACGAAAAAGCCTCACTTTCTGCCATGTGAACTTACCCTAACTATGAAATATAATCTGGTGATATAGGCTTCAGGTATCCAGGCTATGTGGGTCAGAGACCACCACCATTAGTAGCATCAAGCCTCGTAAAACCCTAGGGCTAGGGACGTAACTTGAAGGGGTGCAGAGGGTGCAGTCGCACTGTGGCCCAGGAGCCTTAGAGGGCCCATAAGCATTGGAATCAGTATTGAAATTTCAGCTTCCATCTGGCCCATAAGCCAAGCAGACCCACAGATTATCCTAACCACACTAATGTTGATTAAACTCCTTAGTACCCGTAACCATCACTATCAAGAATTCACTCTAGGGATGAGGTAGGGGGCCCTGGACATAAGATTGCATTGAGGCCTATAAGACTTACACCACTGCCTAAGACAGATTATGATAGGATAAGGGTGCGTTCACGCGGCCGCAAAATTACGGGCGCAAAATTACGCGGTGTATACGCTCGTAACTCCCATTGAAATCAATGGGATCTTTTTGAGCATGCAAAATGCTGACACGCGTATACGTGCCAGCTTGCGCTCCATTTTACATTGTGTGAACGCATCCTAAAAGTACAGAGATTAACAAACTTTAAATCTTTTGAAAAAAAAATAATTATACAATCTGTTGTACAAATAGATCTTCCAAAAAAGGTAAATTCTGAGTGTTGGCAGCAGAGAAGAGGGATATATTATACAGACAAGCTGTAGGACAAGATTTCCCTGATTTCTAAACTAAGACAATTCCTTGGGCTTGGGCCACACAGGAGGGACATGCTGTTGAATTTCCTTTAGGAAAATTCAAAGCTTTCTCCATGAAAGCATCATGGCAAATACCATCCGAAATCTTGCTGTTCTTGCTGAGACACACTTGCAGGAATCACTGCATGTTTCCTTCAGCATTCAACCTTTTGCACTGCAAGTTAAACCTGGGATTAAAGCCAGCAGCAATAACTGACATGTTGTGGCTTTATAACTGTCCAGTGCTTTGCAAAACTTTAAGTACTTTTTCCTGCACGGATTAGTTACAGAATGCGGATGAGGTTTGTTCAAATGCCATCCATTATTCTCCACTTAAATGGACGGTCATGAAGCACATTCTGATATCACTTTCAGTGTCACATATTTTTTCTGTGCTCCAATGCTGTGTGATTTTGACACAAAGGCTCTGAATCCGGTCCAAAAAAACGGCTAACTGCAACTGCATCGGCATCCACTCACGGCATTCTGCTACAGATTAGGCCCAAATGAATGGGCCTAGTCGGGAGGGAGGTGTCACGCCTTGGACGCTGTCATGGATTCCGCCGCAAGAAAGGGCAGGTCGCTTCTTTTCTTCCTCGAGCGGCACAAAACCGCTTGCGGAAAAAAGAAGTGAACAGCTCCCATTGAAATCAATGGGAGGCATTTTTTTGGGATCGGATTCTGAGGCGGATTCTGCATTAAAATCCTGCCCAAAAAAACCCGTGTGAACCCAGCCTTAGGGTTCTAATTCAGGAACTCTGCATATTAGGAAGATAGAGAAAATCTAAACCCTTGTTTGGCACTCCATAGAGAAGGAAGACAACTGGTTGCACTCAGCTGTTTCTGTTGCTCCCATAAGTTATGGTGGATGATAGTTATGCAGATGTGGCCATTTTGTCTCCTGCTCTCTGGAGTACTGGAGCCCCTTATCAGATATGTGTGACAAATCAGGTCAATATGCCAAAAATATATAAGATGAGTAATTCCCTTTCTTTTTTATAACCATAAATGCCTCTGTACATGTGTCCTGAACTAGTTTTGGTCTAATATTCTTTTCTCTGATATATTTTTCTTCAGGTTGTAATATGAAGACTAAAGCAAATAGGTATAACACCTCTTTATAGATGTGGACTTCTCTCATAGAACTAAATAATTTCCTTATAAGAGGTATAATAAGGATCCCGATACTAACATGAACACAGAAAACATATGTTTAATTCGACAATACATTTTGAGCTACTTTTGAGCAAGCAATTAATTTTAGCAACTTCTTATAAAATTCTATTCAATTACATAACAAATTCTGCACAATGCATGCCTTTCTATACAATATTTCTGCGATTGTGGATGGCATGTTTACTATGAGCCGTATACTGCATATAGCCCTATTTGGGGCAGAAGCTGATGTTTTCATGACAATATCTGTACAGTAAATATGTTGGAGCTGTATATGGAACATAATACATTTCAAAACCATATAGCATATTTGCAGAATTACATCATATAGTAGTTGTATAATGTCTTAGGCTGAGGCCCCATGTTGCAGAAACACTTATTTTTTTGTTACAGGTTTTGCTGCATTTTTTGGAGCTAAAGCCAAGAATGGCTATGAAAGAAATGGAAACTATATAGGAACTTCTACTTCTACCTATTGCTCAATCTACCACTGGTTTTAGCTTAAAAAACACAGTAAAATCTGCAACAAAAAAAGCTGCATTTCCGCAACATGGGGCTTCATCCTTACAACATTCTATATGTCTGTGATTCAGGCTACGTTGTGGAAAAGCAGCTTATTTTGTTGCAGTTTTTTGAGCCAAAGCCAGGAGTGGATGAGCGGAAGGTAGAAGTATAAGAACCTCCTATATACAGTCCTATGAAAAAGTTTGGGCACCCCTATTAATCTTAATCATTTTTAGTTCTAAATATTTTGGTATTTGCAACAGCCATTTCAGTTTGATATATCTAATAACTGATGGACACAGTAATATTTCAGGATTGAAATGAGGTTTATTGTACTAACAGAAAATGTGCAATATGCATTAAACCAAAATTTGACCGGTGCAAAAGTATGGGCACCTCAACAGAAAAGTGACATTAATATTTAGTAGATCCTCCTTTTGCAAAGATAACAGCCTCTAGTCACTTCCTGTAGCTTTTAATCAGTTCCTGGATCCTGGATAAAGGTATTTTGGACAAACAATTCAAGTTCAGTTAAGTTAGATGGTCGCCGAGCATGGACAGCCCGCTTCAAATCATCCCACAGATGTTCAATGATATTCAGGTCTGGGGACTGGGATGGCCATTGCAGAACATTGTAATTGTTCCTCTGCATGAATGCCTGAGGATTTGGAGCGGTGTTTTGGATCATTGTCTTGCTGAAATATCCATCCCCGGCGTAACTTCAACTTCGTCACTGATTCTTGAACATTATTCTCAAGAATCTGCTGATACTGAGTGGAATCCATGCGACTCTCAACTTTAACAAGATTCCCGATGCCGGCATTGGCCACACAGCCCCAAAGCATGATGGAACCTCCACCAAATTTTACAGTGGGTAGCATGTGTTTTTCTTGGAATGCTGTTTCTTTTTGGACGCCATGCATAACGCCTTTTTTTATAACCAAACAACTCAATTTTTGTTTCCAAAATGAAGCTGCCTTGTCCAAATGTGCTTTTTCATACCTCAGGCAACTCTATTTGTGGCGTACGTGCAGAAACGGCTTCTTTCTCATCAGTCTCCCATACAGCTTGTATTTGTGCAAAGTGCGCTGTATAGTTGACCGATGCACAGTGACACCATCTGCAGCAAGATGATGCTGCAGCTCTTTGGAGGTGGTCTGTGGATTGTCCTTGACTGTTCTCACCATTCTTCTTCTCTGCCTTTCTGATATTTTTCTTGGCCTGCCACTTCTGGGCTTAACAAGAACTGTCCCTGTGGTCTTCCATTTCCTTACTATGTTCCTCACAGTGGAAACTGACAGGTTAAATCTCTGAGACAACGTTTTGTATCCTTCCCCTGAACAACTATGTTGAACAATCTTTGTTTTCAGATCATTTGAGAGCGGGCTGTCCATGTTCGGCGACCATCAAACTTAACTGAACTTGAATTGTTTTGTAGAAAGAAATGGTCCAAAATACCTTCATCCAGGACCCAGGAACTGATTAAAAGCTACAGGAAGCGACTAGAGGCTGTTATCTTTGCAAAAGGAGGATGTACTAAATATTAATGTCACTTTTCTGTTGAGGTGCCCATATTTTTGCACCGGTCAAATTTTGGTTTAATTCATATTGCGCATTTTCTGTTAGTACAATAAACCTCATTTCAATCCTGAAATATTACTGTGTCCATCAGTTATTAGATATATCAAACTGAAATGGCTGTTGCAAACACCAAAATATTTAGAACTAAAAATGATTAAGATTAATAGGGGTGCCCAAACTTTTTCATAGGACTGTAGTTCCCAATCCATTTGTAGACATTCTTGGCTTTGGTTCAAAAAAGGCAACAAAATCTGCAACAAAAAAAGCAGGGTAGCCTCAAAGTGTACCTCTAGGCATATGTTGCCTCCCAATCTGACATTGGCCATGGAAAGACACAATTTCAAGCTGGGCAGTACAGTTACTTAAGTAACCATATGACTATCAGCGAGTCTCCTGCATGGTCTTATTAGGCAGAATTAAATCCATGCATACTACCTGCTGAGCACCGTGCTATTGCTTTACCATCTACACCAGCCAGCTCATGCCACATCATGTGGAAGAGAATGTCAATGTTTTTCATGGTATGTGAATATAGCGAAGGGTCAAAAAAAGATAACATACCTTTCCAAAGGTTGCTGCACATGCTGGTTCCAATTTCTCCTTTCTGCAGAAGTCTAAATAGTGTGCATACAATATGCACCGAGGCAGGCAAACTCCTTCACATACAATATAATTCTCCTCCAGCCTGTAAAGATAAGTTATTGTTATCAGTGCCATACCAGAGCCAGTTATTTCTGCTGTATTTCATAGTGTGGCTCCATGTTTATCCAAGCACATTGACTTGTCTGTTTGTCTAATGCTATGCAAGAATTGTTTGCATTTGTGACAAATACTTCTGGTTATTTTTACATCAATTTGACAAAAAAATAACATTGCTTTTGTTTAAAGAAAATATTTTATTTTTATAGTGTAACAAATGAAAAACAATATGTTTTTCAAGTTCTAACTACTTTTGAAAATTACATAGAAGAACCTTAAACTACTATTTGTATTTCACCCCCCCCCCCATCAGTATGTGTTTGGTGTATGGGAGTAAACACACACAAACGCGGGGGAACATACAAACGCCTTGCAGATGTTGTCCTTGTAAATTGCAGAAGATCAAATATACATATGGAAATGCCAGTGGTTTCTGTATAGGTACATGACAGCGGGTTCTAAACCATCCCAATTAAACAAAGATCACAAAATAGATGTTATTGAAAATAAAATATCAAGAAAACTTAACTTTTAATCAAAACAGATAAAAATAGAAGTGTCCTAAAATTGCAAGCATCCTCTACAGCATCTTATACACCTCCATCAGGGGTGTGTATATATACTGTATATCTAATACCTTGGCAAATAATGTCTATAGATAGATATCTGTCAGGGGCTAGGTTCTACATGTATCACCTATTCCCTAGAAAATGGCCCAATTTTTTTATTTTTTTTTTTGGGGTGGGGTGTTTTCTAGATAACTAGCCTCCAAGATCAACATCCCACGTGGTCTCTTGATAAGCCACCTGTGTGCCCACGGTACCGCTATGTTGTCACACCAGAACGCAGGTCTCCGCATGTAGGACAATAATGGGTAGTAGCTACTATCAGTACTGAAGCTTACCACCCAGGAAGTGCAGTTTTCACTGCAGGTTTATTATTTTGCTGGACAGTTTGGCTTAACTCCAAGCTAAGACTAGGGTGATCTTGCCCTTATATTTACATCAGCTCCGGATGAACCCCGGAACCATGAGGAGAAACGCGTAGAGATAGATTATTTACTACAGACAAGTGATTAGAGCTTAAAATTTATGAGTTAGGGCTCGTTCACATCTGCACCTGGTCTCCGTTCTGCAGGTTTCCGTTTCCTGCACAAAACAGAGGCAGGAGACGGAAATCTGCAGGACTCTTTCATACCCATTCATTTCAATGGGTTTGAAAGATGTCCGGCCGTGAGCGCTGGTGAGCGTTTTATGCTCTCTGCCGTGAAACCGGTTTTTTAAAATCGGACACAGAGTCGGACATGCAGTACTCTGTGTCTGGTTTTAAAAAAAAACCGGTTTTGTGGTGGAGAGCATAAAACGCTCACCGACGCTCAAGGCCGGACCCGCTCTGACAGCTTTCTGTCTTCTGCCTGCAGAAGATGGAAAGCTCAGAACGGAGACCCGAACGCTAGTGTGAACCTAGTGTATCTTGGGTTCGCATGACTCGATCTTGGAACCCGTTTTCAGCTCTCATTTAGAAAAAACATCTGTTGAGGAGACCTTAGTTGATTTATCCTAAATGTCAAGTGTGGAGATAGGAGATGGGTTACCCCTTACACACCTAAACATGTTTGAGATTATCAGTACGGCCCTGTGAGGTGTATCTGAACCCTACATATTTGAGACTGGCACCAGTAGAGTGTTGATCTATCCCTCTTAGTAGTCTGTTATTGTCCTGCATGCAGAGACCTGTGTGCTGGTGTGACAACATAACGGCACCATGGGCACACAGGTAGCTTATCAGGAGACCACATGGGATGTTGATCTTGGAAGACCCCCCCCCACACACACACACACTTCCTACAACTTTTTGACGAAAAACTATAACCATTTTGTAGGGAGTAGGTGGTACATATAGGACCTATCTCCTGATAGTTATCTATATAGAGTCACTATTTGCCAGGGTATTGGAGATATACATATACCTCCCTGAGGGCACGTGTCAGTGTGGTGTTGAGGACACTTGCAATTTTAGAATGCTTCTATATTTAACTGACTTGATTAAAAGTTAGGTTTTATTAATATTTTCTTTTCAATACCATCTATGCTGTGATCTTGGTTTCTGTATTGGTATAATTGAAGCAGTAAGTTCGCAGAGGAAAACTATGTGGGCTTTCTGTGAAAAGCGCTGTGGGAAAAAACGTCATGACTTTCCGCTGCAGTTTTTGGCTGCGGCCTGCTATGTGGGGCCTTAGCCTTACATGCTGTGTACCACATTAATCAAGTGCTTTAGATACTTTTAAACATATGCAAAAAGGGGGTTTGAGATGTCAGGAAAGGACATGACATCACAGGAAAGGGTCATGGCCTAAGCTGCGACTCCATGTGCTAAAAAGATGCCAAAACTGTGTCAAGAACTTTTTAACCAACTAATAAATAGTGTATTGTTAGACTAGACTGCCTAACAATACGTTAGATTTAACCCCTTCCCGCCGATGGCATTTTTTGATTTTCGTTTTTCGTTTTTGACTCCCCTTCTAAACCCCATAACTTTTTTATTTCTCCGCTCCCAGAGTCATATGAGGTCTTAATTTTTGCGGGACAATTTTTTCTTCATGATGCCACCAGTAATTATTCTATATAATGTACTGGGAAGCAGGAAAAAAAATCAGAATGGGGTGGATTTGAAGAAAAAATGCATTTCTGCGACTTTCTTACGGGCTTTGGTTTTACGGCGTTCACTGTGCAGCCAAAATGACATGTCCCCTGTATTCTGTGTTTCGGTACGGTTCCAGGGATACCAAATTTATATGGTTTTATTTACATTTTGACCCCTAAAAAAAATTCCAAAACGGTGTTAAAAAATTTTTTTTCTAAAAGTCGCCATATTCCGACGGCCGTAACTTTTTTATACATAGGTGTACGGGGATGCATAGGGCGTCTTTTTTTGCGGGGCCGGGTGTACTTTTTAGTTCTACCATTTTCGGGAAATGTTATTGCTTTGATCACTTTTTATTCAAATTTTTAGCAGAATTAAAACAGTGAAAAAACGGCAGTTTGGCACTTTTGACTATTTTTCCTGCTACGGCGTTTACCGAACAGGAAAAATATTTGTATAGATTTGTAGAGCGGGCGATTTCGGACGCGGGGATACCTAACATGTATATGTTTCACAGTTTTTAACTACTTTTATATCTGTTCTAGGGAAAGGGGGGTGATTTGAACTTTTAATACTTTTTATATTTTTTTATATTTTTTTTTACTTTTTTTTTATTTTTTTTTTTGCATTTATTAGACCCCCTAGGGGTGTTGAACCCCAGGGGGTCTGATCACTAATGCAATGCATTACAATGCTAATGCATTGCAATGCATTGCAAAAAAGCATCATCTCTTTTGCAGGCTGTATACACCAGCCTGCAAAAGAGAGAATTTGCAGACTGGCTGGGAGCCCTTAACAAGGCTCCCGGCTGTCATGGCAACGGGGGGTCGGCCCTGGAGCATGCTCCAGGAGACAGCGATCCCTGCCAAAATGGTGGCGCCCATGCGCCGCCGGGAAGATGGCGCCTCCGGCGCCTTTGACAGCAGCGCCGGAGGGGTTAATGCCTCCGATCGGTCCGGGGACCGATCGGAGGCATTAGAGCCGGTTGTCTACTGCGGGCGGTCGCCATAGTTACAGACCCGACACGCGCCGTACTATTACGGCGCATGTCGGGAAGGGGTTAACAAACAGCATTAGACACTTTAATAAATTTTAAAATTAAATTCTAAAACTCAGACACAGCATATCTGCCCCACAGTATTTCATTTTTATCTATTGATAAGTGAAACTTTGATGTCCATTGTCAATGGGAGGCTTTTTTTCCATGTGGAATTTCAGTGACAAAATCCTCGCCAATAAACTCCATGTGAATGGACCTTTAGGATATTCAGTCATCAGTGTGAACATCATAGCAAGCTCTGCCACACGAAAAAAGTCTGGATAAGTCACCAGTTGTCACAGTCATGGCTGTGCACGGTCTAGTTATTTCTGCCACTGCTCCTTTTGTATATACAACACTCACTGAGCACTGTGTAAATGTAACTGCTAAGATTTACATAAAGGATCCCACTCAAGGCAAATTGATTTTCCTTACAATTGCGTTTATTTACAACAAAGTGTATACTGCTTGGTGCTAAGATTTACAATTCCAGCAATGGGGTACAAAAACAAATTTATATTCCGCTATCTCCTGGTATCTGAATATACAGTTATTTAACAGAAGTATTGTATTACTGGCATTGTCAACATTAGAGATGAGCGAACAGTGTTCTATCGAACTCATGTTCGATCGGATATTAGGCTGTTCGGCATGTTCGAATCGAATCGAACACCGCGTGGTAAAGTGCGCCATTACTCGATTCCCCTCCCACCTTCCCTGGCGCCTTTTTTGCTCCAATAACAGCGCAGGGTAGGTGGGACAGGAACTACGACACCGGTGACGTTGAGAAAAGTAGGCAAAACCCATTGGCTGCCGAAAACATGTGACCTCTAATTTAAAAGAACAGCGCCGCCCAGGTTCGCGTCATTCTGAGCTTGCAATTCACCGAGGACGGAGGTTTCCGTCCAGCTAGCTAGGGCTTAGATTCTGGGTAGGCAGGGACAGGCTAGGATAGGAAGGAGAAGACAACCAACAGCTCTTGTAAGAGCTAAATTCCAGGGAGAAGCTTGTCAGTGTAACGTGGCACTGACGGGCTCAATCGCCGCAACCCAGCTTTCCCAGGATCCTGAATGGAATACACTGTCAGTGTATTCCCGTATACCCGATATATACCCCGATACCCGTTCCAACGGTGTGCCCCCCCACCTTCACCCCAGAAATACCCTGCAAGTCCCCTAGCAATAGAATTGGGGCTATATACACCCACAATTTTTACTACTGGTATACAGTGCCATTGTCTGACTGGGAATTCAAAGAATATATTGGGAATACAAATACCCTCATTTCTTGCTACTGCCATATAGTGCCAGTGTCTGACTGGTAATTCAAAGAATATATTGGGGTTACGTGCACCCACAATTTTTACTACTGGTATACAGTGCCATTGTCTGACTGGGAATTCAAAGAATATATTGGGAATACAAATACCCTCATTTCTTGCTACTGCCATATAGTGCCAGTGTCTGACTGGGAATTCAAAGAATATATTGGGGTTACGTGCACCCACAATTTTTACTACTGGTATACAGTGCCATTGTCTGACTGGGAATTCAAAGAATATATTGGGAATACAAATACCCTCATTTCTTGCTACTGCCATATAGTGCCAGTGTCTGACTGGGAATTCAAAGAATATATTGGGGTTACGTGCACCCACAATTTTTACTACTGGTATACAGTGCCATTGTCTGACTGGGAATTCAAAGAATATATTGGGAACACAAATACCCTCATTTCTTGCTACTGCCATATAGTGCCAGTTTCTGACTGGTAATTCAAAGAATATATTGGGGTTACGTGCACCCACAATTTTTACTACTGGTATACAGTGCCATTGTCTGACTGGGAATTCAAAGAATATATTGGGAATACAAATACCCTCATTTCTTGCTACTGCCATATAGTGCCAGTGTCTGACTGGGAATTCAAAGAATATATTGGGGTTACGTGCACCCACAATTTTTACTACTGGTATACAGTGCCATTGTCTGACTGGGAATTCAAAGAATATATTGGGAATACAAATACCCTCATTTCTTGCTACTGCCATATAGTGCCAGTGTCTGACTGGGAATTCAAAGAATATATTGGGGTTACGTGCACCCACAATTTTTACTACTGGTATACAGTGCCATTGTCTGACTGGGAATTCAAAGAATATATTGGGAATACAAATACCCTCATTTCTTGCTACTGCCATATAGTGCCAGTTTCTGACTGGTAATTCAAAGAATATATTGTGGTTACGTGCACCCACAATTTTTACTACTGGTATACAGTGCCATTGTCTGACTGGGAATTCAAAGAATATATTGGGAATACAAATACCCTCATTTCTTGCTACTGCCATATAGTGCCAGTTTCTGACTGGTAATTCAAAGAATATATTGGGGTTACGTGCACCCACAATTTTTACTACTGGTATACAGTGCCATTGTCTGACTGGGAATTCAAAGAATATATTGGGGTTATAAATACCCTCATTTCTTGCTACTGCCATATAGTGCCAGTGTCTGACTGGTAATTCAAAGAATATATTGGGGTTACGTGCACCCACAATTTTTACTACTGGTATACAGTGCCATTGTCTGACTGGGAATTCAAAGAATATATTGGGAATACAAATACCCTCATTTCTTGCTACTGCCATATAGTGCCAGTGTCTGACTGGGAATTCAAAGAATATATTGGGGTTACGTGCACCCACAATTTTTACTACTGGTATACAGTGCCATTGTCTGACTGGGAATTCAAAGAATATATTGGGAATACAAATACCCTCATTTCTTGCTACTGCCATATAGTGCCAGTTTCTGACTGGGAATTCAAAGAATATATTGGGGTTACGTGCACCCACAATTTTTACTACTGGTATACAGTGCCATTGTCTGACTGGGAATTCAAAGAATATATTGGGGTTATAAATACCCTCATTTCTTGCTACTGCCATATAGTGCCAGTTTCTGACTGGTAATTCAAAGAATATATTGTGGTTACGTGCACCCACAATTTTTACTACTGGTATACAGTGCCATTGTCTGACTGGGAATTCAAAGAATATATTGGGAATACAAATACCCTCATTTCTTGCTACTGCCATATAGTGTCAGTTTCTGACTGGTAATTCAAAGAATATATTGGGGTTACGTGCACCCACAATTTTTACTACTGGTATACAGTGCCATTGTCTGACTGGGAATTCAAAGAATATATTGGGAATACAAATACCCTCATTTCTTGCTACTGCCATATAGTGCCAGTGTCTGACTGGGAATTCAAAGAATATATTGGGGTTACGTGCACCCACAATTTTTACTACTGGTATACAGTGCCATTGTCTGACTGGGAATTCAAAGAATATATTGGGGTTATAAATACCCTCATTTCTTGCTACTGCCATATAGTGCCAGTTTCTGACTGGTAATTCAAAGAATATATTGGGGTTACGTGCACCCACAATTTTTACTACTGGTATACAGTGCCATTGTCTGACTGGGAATTCAAAGAATATATTGGGAATACAAATACCCTCATTTCTTGCTACTGCCATATAGTGCCAGTGTCTGACTGGGAATTCAAAGAATATATTGGGGTTACGTGCACCCACAATTTTTACTACTGGTATACAGTGCCATTGTCTGACTGGGAATTCAAAGAATATATTGGGGTTATAAATACCCTCATTTCTTGCTACTGCCATATAGTGCCAGTTTCTGACTGGTAATTCAAAGAATATATTGGGGTTACGTGCACCCACAATTTTTACTACTGGTATACAGTGCCATTGTCTGACTGGGAATTCAAAGAATATATTGGGAATACAAATACCCTCATTTCTTGCTACTGCCATATAGTGCCAGTGTCTGACTGGGAATTCAAAGAATATATTGGGGTTACGTGCACCCACAATTTTTACTACTGGTATACAGTGCCATTGTCTGACTGGGAATTCAAAGAATATATTGGGAATACAAATACCCTCATTTCTTGCTACTGCCATATAGTGCCAGTTTCTGACTGGTAATTCAAAGAATATATTGGGGTTACGTGCACCCACAATTTTTACTACTGGTATACAGTGCTATTGTCTGACTGGGAATTCAAAGAATATATTGGGGTTATAAATACCCTCATTTCTTGCTACTGCCATATAGTGCCAGTGTCTGACTGGTAATTCAAAGAATATATTGGGGTTACGTGCACCCACAATTTTTACTACTGGTATACAGTGCCATTGTCTGACTGGGAATTCAAAGAATATATTGGGAATACAAATACCCTCATTTCTTGCTACTGCCATATAGTGCCAGTGTCTGACTGCGAATTCAAAGAATATATTGGGGTTACGTGCACCCACAATTTTTACTACTGGTATACAGTGCCATTGTCTGACTGGGAATTCAAAGAATATATTGGGAATACAAATACCCTCATTTCTTGCTACTGCCATATAGTGCCAGTTTCTGACTGGTAATTCAAAGAATATATTGGGGTTACGTGCACCCACAATTTTTACTACTGGTATACAGTGCCATTGTCTGACTGGGAATTCAAAGAATATATTGGGAATACAAATACCCTCATTTCTTGCTACTGCCATATAGTGCCAGTGTCTGACTGGGAATTCAAAGAATATATTGGGGTTACGTGCACCCACAATTTTTACTACTGGTATACAGTGCCATTGTCTGACTGGGAATTCAAAGAATATATTGGGGTTATAAATACCCTCATTTCTTGCTACTGCCATATAGTGCCAGTTTCTGACTGGTAATTCAAAGAATATATTGTGGTTACGTGCACCCACAATTTTTACTACTGGTATACAGTGCCATTGTCTGACTGGGAATTCAAAGAATATATTGGGAATACAAATACCCTCATTTCTTGCTACTGCCATATAGTGCCAGTTTCTGACTGGTAATTCAAAGAATATATTGGGGTTACGTGCACCCACAATTTTTACTACTGGTATACAGTGCCATTGTCTGACTGGGAATTCAAAGAATATATTGGGAATACAAATACCCTCATTTCTTGCTACTGCCATATAGTGCCAGTGTCTGACTGGGAATTCAAAGAATATATTGGGGTTACGTGCACCCACAATTTTTACTACTGGTATACAGTGCCATTGTCTGACTGGGAATTCAAAGAATATATTGGGGTTATAAATACCCTCATTTCTTGCTACTGCCATATAGTGCCAGTTTCTGACTGGGAATTCAAAGAATATATTGGGGTTACGTGCACCCACAATTTTTACTACTGGTATACAGTGCCAATTTCTAACTAGGAATTCAAAATGCGCAAGGCTCCCGGAAAGGGACGTGGACGAGGCCGTGGGCGAGGTCGGGGGAATGGTTCTGGGGAGCAAGGTAGCAGTGAAGCCACAGGGCGTCCCGTGCCTACTCCTGTGGGGCAGCAAGCATTGCGCCACTCCACAGTGCCAGGGTTGCTTGCCACATTAACTAAACTGCAGGGTACAAACCTTAGTAGGCCCGAGAACCAGGAACAGGTCTTGCAATGGCTGTCAGAGAACGCTTACAGCACATTGTCCAGCAGCCAGTCAGACTCTGCCTCCTCTCCTCCTATTACCCAACAGTCTTGTCTTCCTTCCTCCCAAAATTCCGAAGCTTTACAGAACAATAACCCAAACTGTCCCTGCTCCCCAGAGCTGTTCTCCGCTCCTTTCATTGTCCCTCAACCTGCCTCTCCACGTCACGATTCCACGAACCTAACAGAGGAGCATCTGTGTCCAGATGCTCAAACACTAGAGTCTCCTCCATCTCCGTTCGATTTGGTGGTGGATGACCAGCAACCCACCCTCATCGACGATGATGTGACGCAGTTGCCGTCAGGGCATCCAGTTGACCGGCGCATTGTGCGGGAGGAGGAGATGAGACAGGAGTTGGAAGAGGAAGTGGTGGATGATGAGGACACTGACCCGACCTGGACAGGGGGGATGTCAAGCGGGGAAAGTAGTGTGGATGTTGAGGCAGGTGCAGCACCAAAAAGGGTAGCTAGAGGCAGAGGCAGAGGTCAGCAGCTTAGGCGAAGCCAGGCCACACCCGGAATCTCCCAAGATGTTCCAGTTCGTACCCAGCCCCGAAAAACTCCCACCTCGAGGGCACGTTTCTCGAAGGTGTGGAGTTTTTTCAAGGAATGCGCCGAGGACAGATATAGTGTTGTCTGCACAATTTGCCTCTCGAAATTGATTAGGGGCTCTGAGAAGAGCAACCTGTCCACCACTTCAATGCGCCGTCATTTGGAATCCAAGCACTGGAATCAGTGGCAGGCAGCAACGGCAGGACAAAGGCCGCCTGCCGTTCACGCCACTGCCACTGCCTCTGCCTCTGCCTCTGCCACTGCCACTGCTGACTGTGCTGGCGATGCACTCCAGAGGACGAGCCAGGACACCACTTCATCTGCCTCCGCCACTTTGTTGACTTCTACCTCATCCTCCCCTGGTCCTGTCTTATCTCCTTCTCCTGCACCATCAAAGGCACCATCAGGCGTTTCTTTACAACAACCCACCATCTCTCAGACATTGGAGCGGCGGCAGAAATACACTGCTAACCACCCACACGCGCAAGCCTTGAACGCCAACATCGCTAAACTGCTGGCCCAGGAGATGTTGGCGTTCCGGCTTGTTGAAACTCCCGCCTTCCTGGACCTGATGGCAACTGCGGCACCTCGCTATGCCGTCCCTAGCCGTCACTACTTCTCCCGGTGTGCCGTCCCCGCCTTGCACCAGCACGTGTCACTCAACATCAGGCGGGCCCTTAGTTCCGCGCTTTGCACAAAGGTCCACTTGACCACCGACGCGTGGACAAGTGCATGCGGACAGGGACGCTACATTTCACTGACGGCACACTGGGTGAATGTAGTTGAGGCTGGGACTGCTTCCCAAACTGGCCCGGTGTACCTCGTCTCCCCGCCTAACATTCCTGGCAGGGACACGAGAAGAACACCCCCCTCCTCCTCCTCCTCTACCGCCTCCTCCTCCGCCACCGCCTCCTCCTCCGCCACCGCCTCCTCCTCCGCTGTTAGATTGACCCCAGCTACGAGTTGGAAACGTTGCAGCACTGGCGTTGGTAGACGTCAGCAGGCTGTGCTGAAGCTGATCAGCTTGGGGGACAGACAGCACACTGCCTCCGAGGTGAGGGATGCCCTCCTCGATGAGACGGCAATATGGTTTGAGCCGCTGCACCTGGGCCCAGGCATGGTCGTTTGTGATAACGGCCGGAACCTGGTAGCAGCTCTGGAGCTTGCCGGACTCCAACATGTTCCATGCCTGGCCCACGTCTTCAACCTAGTGGTGCAACGTTTCCTAAAGAGCTACCCCAATGTTCCAGAGCTACTGGTGAAAGTGCGGCGCATGTGCGCCCACTTTCGCAAGTCGACAGTAGCCGCTGCTAGCTTAAAATCTCTCCAGCAACGCCTGCATGTGCCACAACACCGGCTTTTGTGCGACGTCCCCACACGCTGGAACTCAACGTTTCAGATGTTGAATAGAGTGGTTGAGCAGCAGAGACCTTTGATGGAATACCAGCTACAAAACCCTAGGGTGCCACAAAGTCAGCTGCCTCAGTTTCACATCCATGAGTGGCCATGGATGAGAGACCTTTGTGACATCCTACGGGTCTTTGAGGAGTCCACAAGGAGGGTGAGCTCTGAGGATGCGATGGTGAGCCTTACAATCCCGCTCTTGTGTGTTCTGAGAGAATCCCTGATTGACATCAGGGATAACTCAGATCACACAGAGGAGTTAGGGATAGCATCCGATCCGTCACAGCTGGAGAGTAGGTCCACACATCTGTCCGCTTCACTGCGTTTAATGGAGGAGGAGGAGGAGGAGGAAGAAGAGTTGTCCGATGATGTGATGGTGATACAGGAGGCTTCCGGGCAACTTCGAATCGTCCCATTGTTGCAGCGCGGATGGGTAGACATGGAGGATGAGGAGGAAATGGAGATTGAACTTTCCGGTGGGGCCAGAGGAGTCATGCCAACTAACACTGTGGCAGACATGGCTGAGTTCATGTTGGGGTGCTTTACAACCGACAAGCGTATTGTCAAAATCATGGAGGACAACCAGTACTGGATCTTTGCTATCCTTGGCCCCCGGTATAAAAACAACATCTCGTCTTTTATTCCGGTAGAGGGGAGGGCCAATCGCATCAATGCTTGCCACAGGCAATTGGTGCAGAATATGATGGAGATGTTTCCATGATGTGACGTTGGTGGCAGGGAGGGCAGTTCCTCCAGTAGGCAACCAAGTTCTCACCGGTCCACACAAACGAGGGGCACACTGTCTAAGGTCTGGGACACCTTGATGGCACCCCCTCGCCAAAGTGCCGCCACGGAGGGTCCTAGTGTCACCAGGCGTGAGAAGTATAGGCGCATGTTGCGGGAATACCTTTCCGACCACAGCCCTGTCCTCTCCGACCCCTCTGCGCCCTACACGTATTGGGTGTCGAAGTTGGACCTGTGGCTTGAACTTGCCCTATATGCCTTGGAGGTGCTGTCCTGTCCTGCCGCCAGCGTCCTATCTGAGAGGGTGTTCAGTGCAGCCGGTGGCATCATCACTGACAAGCGCACCCGTCTGTCAGCTGAGAGTGCCGACCGGCTCACTTTGATAAAAATGAACCACCACTGGATAGAGCCTTCATTTTTGTGCCCACCTGTGTAAAGCACCCCAACATGAAACTCCATGTCTGTACTCAACCTCTCCAATTCCTCCGCATCCTCATACTCATCCACCATAAGCGTTGCACAATTCTGCTAATACTAGGCTCCCTCCAACATGATTTCCCCCAACTCTGCTGGTTAGAGGCTCCCTCCACCCTGATTTCCACCAACTCTGCTGGTTAGAGGCTCCCTCCACCCTGCTTTCCCACAACTCTGCTGGTTAGAGGCTCCCTCCACCATGATTTTGCCCAAACTGGGCTGGTTAGAGGCTCCCTCCACCATGAATTGGTCCAAACTGGGGTTTTTAGAGGCTCCCTCCACCATGAATTTGCCAAAACTGGGCTGTTTAGAGGCTCCCTCCACCATGAATTGGTCCAAATTGGGGTTTTTAGAGGCTCCCTCCACCATGAATTTGCCCAAACTGGGCTGGTTAGAGGCTCCCTCCACCATGAATTGGTCCAAACTGGGCTGGTTAGAGGCTCCCTCCACCATGAATTGGTCCAAATTGGGGTTTTTAGAGGCTCCCTCCACCATGAATTGGTCCAAACTGGGCTGTTTAGAGGCTCCCTCCACCATGAATTGGTCCAAACTGGGGTTTTAAGAGGCTCCCTCCACCATGAATTGGTCCAAACTGGGCTGGTTAGAGGCTCCCTCCACCATGAATTGGTCCAAACTGGGTTTTTTAGAGGCTCCCTCCACCATGAATTGGTCCAAACTGGGTTTTTTAGAGGCTCCCTCCACCATGAATTGGTCCAAACTGGGGTTTTTAGAGGCTCCCTCCACCATGAATTGGTCCAAACTGGGGTTTTTAGAGGCTCCCTCCACCATGAATTTGCCCAAACTGGGCTGTTTAGAGGCTCCCTCCACCATGAATTGGTCCAAACTGGGTTTTTTAGAGGCTCCCTCCACCATGAATTGGTCCAAACTGGGGTTTTTAGAGGCTTTCTCCACCATGAATTGGTCCAAACTGGGGTTTTTAGAGGCTCCCTCCACCATGAATTTGCCCAAACTGGGCTGTTTAGAGGCTCCCTCCACCATGAATTTGCCCAAACTGGGCTGTTTAGAGGCTCCCTCCACCATGAATTTGCCCAAACTGGGCTGGTTAGAGGCTCCCTCCACCATGAATTGGTCCAAACTGGGGTTTTTAGAGGCTCCCTCCACCATGAATTGGTCCAAACTTGGCTGTTTAGAGGCTCCCTCCACCATTAATTGGTCCAAACTGGGCTGGTTAGAGGCTCCCTCCACCATGAATTGGTCCAAACTGGGTTTTTTAGAGGCTCCCTCCACCATGAATTGGTCCAAACTGGGGTTTTTAGAGGCTCCCTCCACCATGAATTGGTCCAAACTTGGCTGTTTAGAGGCTCCCTCCACCATGAATTGGTCCAAACTGGGGTGGTTAGAGGCTCCCTCCACCATTAATTGGTCCAAACTGGGCTGGTTAGAGGCTCCCTCCACCATTAATTGGTCCAAACTGGGGTGGTTAGAGGCTCCCTCCACCATTAATTGGTCCAAACTGGGCTGGTTAGAGGCTCCCTCCACCATTAATTGGTCCAAACTGGGCTGGTTAGAGGCTCCCTCCACCATTAATTGGTCCAAACTGGGCTGGTTAGAGGCTCCCTCCACCATTAATTGGTCCAAACTGGGCTGGTTAGAGGCTCCCTCCACCATGAATTTGCCCAAACTGGGCTGTTTAGAGGCTCCCTCCACCATGAATTTGCCCAAACTGGGCTGGTTAGAGGCTCCCTCCACCATGAATTGGTCCAAACTGGGTTTTTTAGAGGCTCCCTCCACCATGAATTTGCCCAAACTGGGCTGGTTAGAGGCTCCCTCCACCATGAATTGGTCCAAACTGGGTTTTTTAGAGGCTCCCTCCACCATGAATTTGCCCAAACTGGGCTGGTTAGAGGCTCCCTCCACCATGAATTGGTCCAAACTGGGTTTTTTAGAGGCTCCCTCCACCATGAATTTGCCCAAACTGGGCTGGTTAGAGGCTCCCTCCACCATGAATTGGTCCAAACTGGGTTTTTTAGAGGCTCCCTCCACCATGAATTTGCCCACACTGGGCTGGTTAGAGGCTCCCTCCACCATGAATTGGTCCAAACTGGGGTTTTTAGAGGCTCCCTCCACCATGAATTTGCCCAAACTGGGGTGTTTAGAGGCTCCCTCCACCATGAATTGGTCCAAACTGGGGTTTTTAGAGGCTCCCTCCACCATGAATTGGTCCAAACTGGGGTTTTTAGAGGCTCCCTCCACCATGAATTTGCCCAAACTCTGCTGGTTAGAGGCTCAATCCACCCTGATTTTCAAAACAAATGTTGGTGCCAACCTCAACTTACTACAAGGGCCAAATTCACTGCTGGTGACAAGCTCTCCTCACTGCAAGTGCCAAATACACATGTTTCAAGGTGTTTTCCTACTGTCAGAGATGTGGTATTGAGTGTGTAAAGTGTGTAGTTGTTAGGCTGTGATGTTGGGGTAATAGAGGGTCTTTGGTGTGTTAGATGCCCCCAGACATGCTTCCCCTGCTGTCCCAGTGTCATTCCAGAGGTGTTGGCATCATTTCCTGGGGTGTCATAGTGGACTTGGTGACCCTCCAGACACGGATTTGGGTTTCCCCCTTAACGAGTATCTGTTCCCCATAGACTATAATGGGGTTCGAAACCCATTCGAACACACGAACATTGAGCGGCTGTTCGAATCGAATTTCGAACCTCGAACATTTTAGTGTTCGCTCATCTCTAGTCAACATCTTCTGTGCATTTACTGTCCTATCAGAAGCTCTGTATTCCAGATTGTAGTAGTGTCTGGCTCTAATTTATTTGCATGTCAAACCTCTGTCAGGCGAAGGCCCAACGTCATGGAAATGCAGCATATTTTGTGCCAAAGTCAGGAGTGGCTACAAAAGGAATGGACAATATAAAGGTAGTACTTCTACTTCTCACTTCTTTTAAATCCACTCCTGACTTTGGCTCAAAACCTGCAGCAAAATCTTTAACAAAGGACACTGTGTTTCCGCAACATGGGGCTTTATTCTTAATAAATTATAATATAAATATATATTCATGTATTATAGTTTACCCATGGATGTATGAAAAACATATTAAACTAATACATTAAATAATGTCTAATTAACTAATACCATACATTAAAGTTCCGAAAATAATTCAGTATTGCGTTTAGTTCAGTGAATCTAATATTTGGATGCAAACAATATTGTCACATTATATTTACTTGTACGCGTTATACATACTCTTCCAGATTAACCCTTTAATCAGAGCAGATTCTTGTGATTTTGAGTTCTACCTTACATTACGCATACGGTCCTGGCCATCTTCTTTGAGATGACTAGCCCTTAGAAGACATGTTAAGTTAGAATTGGACCTACCATTGTAAAGTAAGTTGGGTTTGCTTCTTTTTATCCTTAATAATCTGGGTGATTGATTTCTTCTGAGATCCTTTATTACACATTGTGCTGGTTTTCCTATAAATAATATCCAGATCTTCTTCGTCTGATGAAAATGTTTCACTTGCCATATGCAGTTCTACATACAGAAAAGCACCAAATCATTATATTTATAAGGCAAGTGTTTCCTTCTATCTTCCTGGTCATAAGATTATCATGTTCATTTTCAGATTATACTTATAGCATAAAATGACATTTAGCTTTTAGTACATAGTACTTATAGCATTTGTGCACAGTTGTACGGTACAGCCTCTGCTCATCTACTTGTATATGAAAAAATTCTCTTACAGAAGTAATGTTTTTTTTCATTTTGCTTATTTTGGTCACTAAATAGCATATAGAGGTACAACAGAGGACATATGCATGAAAGCCCTATCACAACTTCATACAAAATAAGTGTATGAATCCTGAAGCTGAGATTAAGAAGCAATAAATAAATTGAAAAAATATTCTAGACCCAAACATAAAACATGTAATAATAATAATAATAATAATAATAATAATAATAATAATGATTTTAGCAACAGTAATAACAATACTGTACTGATTGTTATACTTGTAATAACAATATTAATGATTGTAGTAACAATAATACTAATATTAATACTATAATGGTTGTTATACTTGTAATAACAATAATACTGTAATGATTGTAGTAATAATAATACTAATATTATATTGGTTGTATACTTATAATAACAATAATATGATTGTAGTAACAATAATACTAATACTATATAGGTTGGTACACTTATAATAACAATAATAATGATTGTAGAAACAATAATACTAATATTATAGTGGTTGGTAAACTTATAATAACAATAATAATATTTGTAATAACAATAACAATAATAATAATAATAATAATATTATACTGGCTGTTATATGTGTAATAACGATAATAATATTTTAAATATAATATTCATGTTAATACCTGTTTTTATTCCAATGCACGTTGATGTTTCTTCTTCCTCTGGAGTCAGCATTATTTGATCTTCCCCTTCAGGACACAATCCCTCTTGTGTAAAAGACAGTTCTTTCGCCACCATTGTTCCATAGCAGTCTTCTATCCTTGGGTTATTCTTTTTGTGGGATTCCCCATTCTGGAAAGGACACTCTCCCTCCTGTGTCTCTGAAAACTGCTCAACTGGCATTCTATGAACTAGAATTCTTCCCCAATCATGGAAAAAAATTAGAAATAATCCACGGCACACGTTCAGACTGAATAGAGTCCAATGATCGTCCCAAGAAAAAAAGAATTCTCTAAATGTGGTTATTACAAGCAAAGGTTCTTGTAGAAGATCTTAGGAATTATTATTAGGAATCAGGATTCTGCTCTCTTTGTATAATCCTCCACAGGCTTCATGGATTATTTACTTTTCAGGTCTGACAAAGACCATACAGAATGGTCTGACATTGCTTGCTATTTTAAAGTATATCTATAAACACGCCCTTTTGTTGGCATAAATCTCCTATCAAATGAAAGGCGATTGTTCATCAACAGGTTGGTGCCTAGAATTCCAGGTGCTTTTATTTTGACAAAAAGTCAAGTAGGGGCAGAGATAAATGCACTGGATGTGATGTAGCAGCAGCGAATTGGGTTATCTGTTGTCTTAAAAAGATAGAAAAAATGGTGGTGATCAGATCAGCGGTATTAATGATTAACAGGTTGGAACAATCCTGTCTGATCGTGTGAGTCAAAGTGATGTTTGTTTACTATGTGCCTCCATATCTAAACCTACATGACTGAGTCAATGATGAAGCCTTTATTTCTTACCAGATAATCTAATGAAACAGATTACACTGTACATTGGAACACATGGTGATTTAACAAATACGCTTAGCTGGAGTTTCATGTGAATAATATATGGTAATAAAAATCAGTAGCGTAAAATATCCTATATAAACAGCAGTGTCATTTTTTTCTTTGTAGTGAAGCAATGGAATTCATTTATTGGAATAATTTAAAAGGAATTTAAATAAATATATAGTTTGCTGTTTAACAAAGTTTTATGACAATTAGACGGCAGATGAACGAATATGCTGCAGTTATATCAGAATAAGAATAAAAGCCGTTACTTATAATTTTATGGAAGAGTCAAATAAAATAGGAATGCAAAATGTTTACATTAATCGTGAATTACACTGTATTTACATTTCACAGATGAAACTTGGATGTCATTTATTTATTTTCATAGATCTATACTTTCCATTAAGGTAATGCATGTATCAAAAAATAGACAGTGCAAGCCTAGTCTAGACAGTGTTAGGGTGCCCTCACACGGAGTTATGCTCCAAGCTTTTTGTCCATTTTACACGTGTAAAAATACACGTGTAAAATGTAGTTAGCCATTGAGTTCAATGGCTTTTTTTTAACATGCGTCTTTTTGTGCGTGCAAAAAACGCATGCAAAAAGACGTGCGCAAAAAGACGCGCATTATACAGAAAAAACATTGAACTCAAAGGCTTACTACATTTTACACATGTATTTTTACATGTGTAAAATGTAGCAAAATGCACAGAGCGTAACTCCGTGTGAAGGCACCTTACGGCAACAACCGCAGTGTGAACGCATTGTGGTTCATCCCTCAGCGCTTTGAACTTTCTGTTACCATTATATCTACAGGGAAGCCGCAATGGTTTCGGAAATCACAGCGTGTCCGTGCTGCTATTTTTTCCGCAAAGTGGGGATGGGATTCACTGAATCCCATCCACTTTGCAAGTACTGTAAAATGCCGCCATTTTTCCCGCAGCATTTCCGGCCCGTGAGGCCTCAGCCTTACATAGTTTATGGCATATGCATTCCTACCACAAACGCCTTAGCCCTCCTGCAGATGACCATAGTGTTTTTAGGGTCAGTGCACACAGAGTTTTTTGGTGCTGATTTTGAAGCTGAATACGCCTTAAAATCAGCCTCCAAAAGAGTTCTATTGGGAGGCTTTTTTGGAGGCTGATTTTGAGGCAGATTCAGCATCAAAATCAGCGTAAAAAAACTCTGCGTGCACTGACCCTTAGGGTCCATTCACATGGAGGAATTTGGTGATGATTCTGGCGTGAAGTCAATGGAAGTCTTTTTTCCATGTGGATTTTGAGGTGGATTCTGCATCAAAATCAGCACAAAAAAACTGTGTAAGGGTGCATTCACACTGAGTAAACGCTAGCTTATTTTGTAGAGTAAAATTACACTTGTAAATTTTGCTATCCCATTGACTTCAATGACATTTTACAGGCGTATTTTTACAGGCGTATTTTTTACAGGCGTATTTTTTACTGGCGTATTTTTACACTTGTAAAAAAATATCATTGAAGTCAATGGGATAGCAAAATTTACAAGTGTAATTTTACTCTACAAAATAAGCTAGCGTTTACTCAGTGTGAATGCACCCTAAGGGTGCATTCACACTGAGTAAACGCTAGCTTATTTTGTAGAGTAAAATTACACTTGTAAATTTTGCTATCCCATTGACTTCAATGATATTTTTTTACAACTGTAAAAATACGCCTGTAAAATATACGCCTGTAAAAAATACGCCTGTAAAAATACGCCTGTAAAATGTCATTGAAGTCAATGGAATAGCAAAATTTACAAGTGTAATTTTACTCTACAAAATAAGCTAGCGTTTACTCAGTGTGAATGCACCCTAAATGGACCCTTTCTGTTTGCAAATACTGATCTGCAATCTGCAAAAAAACCTCTCTGCCTGCCATCTGCAAACGCAGATCCGCAAAAAGACTTGTATGGTTCCCTACACTGGTCTGTTCTGAAAAGGTGGCCAAAAATAGGACATGCTTCATAATTTGCGTTCTTTGAATATGGCACAGACGCATGGCCCCAAAAACTGTGGGCCTCAGCCTAAGGGTGAATTCACACTGAGTAAACGCTAGCTTATTCTGAACGTAAAACACGTTCAGAATAAGTGGCGTCTAAAGCAGCTCCATTCATTTCTATGGGAGCGGGGATACGAGCGCTCCCCATAGAAATGAATGGGCTGCTTCTTTCACTCCGTGCAGTCCCATTGAAGTGAATGGGGAGTGCCGACGTATACGGCAAGCTCTGCTCATGCCGGAGCGTACACGCCGGCACTCCCCATTCACTTCAATGGGACTGCACGGAGTGAAAGAAGCAGCCCATTCATTTCTATGGGGAGCGCTCGTATCCCCGCTCCCATAGAAATGAATGGAGCTGCTTTAGACGCCGCTTATTCTGAACGTGTTTTACGTTCAGAATAAGCTAGCGTTTACTCAGTGTGAATGCACCCTAAAACCCAACATTGCAGAAACGCATCTTCTTTTATTGCAGATTTTTCTGTGGCTTTTTGAGTCAAAGCCAGGAGTGGCTACAAAAGGGATGGGAGATATATAGGACGTTCTTATACTTCTACCTTCTGCTCAATTCATTCCTGGCTTTGGCTCAAAAAACAAAATCTATGTCTCAGGGATCTGTCAGTCCAGCTTTGTCAGCAGGGCAGGTAATATATGGGATTCCAGATTTAGTCACTCTGGATTTCACTTTTTCACTAACAATTTGCTGGCTTTATTGCTTTGTGACTAGCGTTTGGCTTTGGACTTTTCAAGTGCTTTCTTGTAAACTTGGATAACAAGGATGCGTAGTTGGTGTCTTGTTCTAAATATCTGATCAACTAGGTCTGGAGTGGAGTTCATTTTGTTAGATTGTTCTAGAGTAGATAGTTTGGTCAAGGTGTCTGTGACCATTTTCTGGTGGGTTGAGTGTAGCTTGATATGAGTGCCTCAGATGAAGGCTTTGTGTACGCTACAGAAAATGTGAGGAACGGAGACTGAAAGTACGTTATGTTAAAAGAATTTACGGGTTTGTATGTTGAATGGCATATAATGAAAGTGTTGTTCCTCCATATTCTCATAGGTGAGGTAGGGATTTCCTCTGCTATTATGAGTGTAATAGTCACAATGATCCATGATTCGACCATATGATCAGTTCTATAGTAGATGCTTTTGCGCGCTACAATATTGAAATGTCTACTAGAAACATGTCAATATGGGAATAGATATGTGAACTGAGGAGAAGTGAGTATAGTCTCTTTCAGACACATGTTATGCCCACCACGTGTCATAGAGCTTTTCTTTGAGGAAGAGGTGAGAGAGGCCTGGGGTAGCTTGCCTTGGGGAGTTCGTGGTGTCCATGACTATAACACCATTAAAGTCTCCTCAGGTACGTCTAAAGACTTTATTAAGAAAAGCAAGAGGTCAGGTATGCAGTACATTAACAATTACAATAGTATAGGGAATGTTGTTTATAAGGCATACTATTAAGCATTATCTGCTCAGAGGATTGATCAAGAGAGATTAGCTACAATGCAATGGGTTGTAAACTTCTGGATTATTTTGCGCACCATGTACAAAGGAACATTAAGATCTCTGCAGATAGAGTTGAAACCTTAAGATTGTTGATATTTTTGCACAATTTTGGTCCTCAAGTCCTCTAACAGTTCTCTTCTACTCTTTCTACTCTCCATACTAAGTGTGAAACACATAAGAACACAATGCAAAGATTGAGTCAACTTCTATCCTTTTTATCTGGTTTCAGGTGTGATTTTTATATTGCTCACACCTGTTACTTACCAAAGGTGAGTTGGAACGAGATGGTACTGCACTAAATAGCATGTGGGTTTTTTTTTTATTTTGTTTTTTTTTTACCTGGTCATTTTCTATTTTCAATTGATAATCATAAAAGTTATTTTTTTATGTGAACCATTCACACAAGGACTACAAAGTGAAAGTGACATGTATGTCTATAGAAACACTTTTCTGCCAAAAAGTGTTTTAATGTACCTGCCCAAGCTGTATTCCATGTTGATATTATGTGAATTTTCAACTGGTTAACTCACAAAGCAGAAGCACAGCACTTTTAGGTGTTCTCTAGGGAATTCTATAATACATGGTTAGAATTATTTTATTTTTATTTAATAAAAGTTATTTTTTTATTTATACTTTGCATACATTTGAGTGACCTATCCAGAATTAGTAGTATTTATGTAACTGCAATGACAACACTGCAGCTTGAATTTAGTTATTATGTCCTATTATGTTCTCATTTGGTCTGGCTCTAACGTGATATCAGGATTTGCTTCTGTGCTGTGAATGACTTTTGTACCGTCCATTGTACTATATTGTAGCGTACTATCAAACATAAATAAAGTCTTAGTATATTGTAGTGCACTGTCCACATTTTGGACATAGACATCTTTATTTAACAGCTTCTCTGGGGTCGGCTGACGTCATCATCTGGCGTCCAGCTTACTATAAGATGTTGGAACTACAGTCCTATGAAAAAGTTTGGGCACCCCTATTAATCTTAATTAGAGATGAGCGAACACTAAAATGTTCGAGGTTCGAAATTCGATTCGAACAGCTGCTCACTGTTCGAGTGTTCGAATGGGTTTCGAACACCATTATAGTCTATGGGGAACATAAACTCGTTAAGGGGGAAACCCAAATTCGTGTCTGGAGGGTCACCAAGTCCACTATGACACCCCAGGAAATGATACCAACACCCTGGAATGACACTGGGACAGCAGGGGAAGCATGTCTGGGGGCATAAAAGTCACTTTATTTCATGGAAATCCCTGTCAGTTTGCGATTTTCGCAAGCTAACTTTTCCCCATAGAAATGCATTGGCCAGTGCTGATTGGCCAGAGTACGGAACTCGACCAATCAGCGCTGGCTCTGCTGGAGGAGGCGGAGTCTAAGATCGCTCCACACCAGTCTCCATTCAGGTCCGACCTTAGACTCCGCCTCCTCCCGCAGAGCCAGCGCTGATTGGCCGAAGGCTGGCCTATGCATTCCTATGCGAATGCAGAGACTTAGCAGTGCTGAGTCAGTTTTGCTCAACTACACATCTGATGCACACTCGGCACTGCTACATCAGATGTAGCAATCTGATGTAGCAGAGCCGAGGGTGCACTAGAACCCCTGTGCAATCTCAGTTCACGCTAATAGAATGCATTGGCCAGCGCTGATTGGCCAATGCATTCTATTAGCCCGATGAAGTAGAGCTGAATGTGTGTGCTAAGCACACACATTCAGCACTGCTTCATCATGCCAATACAATGCATTAGCCAGTGCTGATTGGCCAGAGTACGGAATTCGGCCAATCAGCGCTGGCTCTGCTGGAGGAGGCGGAGTCTAAGGTCGGACCTGAATGGAGACTGGTGTGGAGCGATCTTAGACTCCGCCTCCTCCAGCAGAGCCAGCGCTGATTGGCCGAATTCCGTACTCTGACCAATCAGCGCTGGCCAATGCATTCTATTAGCCCGATGAAGTAGAGCTGAATGTGTGTGCTTAGCACACACATTCAGCTCTACTTCATCAGGCTAATAGAATGCATTGGCCAATCAGCGCTGGCCAATGCATTCTATTAGCTTGATGAAGCAGAGTGTGCACAAGGGTTCAAGCGCACCCTCGGCTCTGATGTAGCAGAGCCGAGGGTGCACAAGGGTTCAAGTGCACCCTCGGCTCTCCTACATCAGAGCCGAGGGTGCGCTTGAACCCTTGTGCAGCCTCGGCTCTGCTACATCAGAGCCGAGGGTGCGCTTGAACCCTTGTGCACACTCTGCTTCATCAAGCTAATAGAGTGCATTGGCCAGCGCTGATTGGCCAGAGTACGGAATTCGGCCAATCAGCGCTGGCCAATGCATCCTTATGGGAAAAAGTTTATCTCACAAAAATCATAATTACACACCCGATAGAGCCCCAAAAAGTTATTTTTAATAACATTCCCCCCTAAATAAAGGTTATCCCTAGCTATCCCTGCCTGTACAGCTATCCCTGTCTCATAGTCACAAAGTTCACATTCTCATATGACCCGGATTTGAAATCCACTATTCGTCTAAAATGGAGGTCACCTGATTTCGGCAGCCAATGACTTTTTCCAATTTTTTTCAATGCCCCCGGTGTCGTAGTTCCTGTCCCACCTCCCCTGCGCTGTTATTGGTGCAAAAAAGGCGCCAGGGAAGGTGGGAGGGGAATCGAATTTTGGCGCACTTTACCACGCGGTGTTCGATTCGATTCGAACATGGCGAACACCCTGATATCCGATCGAACATGTGTTCGATAGAACACTGTTCGCTCATCTCTAATCTTAATCATTTTTTGTTCTAAATATTTTGGTGTTTGCAACAGCCATTTCAGTTTGATATATCTAATAACTGATGGACACAGTAATATTTCAGGATTGAAATGAGGTTTATTGTACTAACAGAAAATGTGCAATATGCATTAAACCAAAATTTGACCGGTGCAAAAGTATGGGCACCCTTATTATTTTATTGATTTGAATTCCCCTAACTACTTTTTACTGACTTACTGAAGCACAAAATTGGTTTTGTAACCTCAGTGAGCTTTGAACTTCATAGCCAGATGTATCCAATCATAAGAAAAGGTATTTAAGGTGGCCAATTGCAAGTTGATCTCCTATTTGAATCTCCTCTGAAGAGTGGCATCATGGGCTACTCAAAACAACTCTCAAATGATCTGAAAACAAAGATTGTTCAACATAGTTGTTCAGGGGAAGGATACAAAAAGTTGTCTCAGAGATTTAACCTGTCAGTTTCCACTGTGAGGAACATAGTAAGGAAATGGAAGACCACAGGGACAGTTCTTGTTAAGCCCAGAAGTGGCAGGCCAAGAAAAATATCAGAAAGGCAGAGAAGAAGAATGGTGAGAACAGTCAAGGACAATCCACAGACCACCTCCAAAGAGCTGCAGCATCATCTTGCTGCAGATGGTGTCACTGTGCATCGGTCAACTATACAGCGCACTTTGCACAAATAGAAGCTGTATGGGAGAGTGATGAGAAAGAAGCCGTTTCTGCACGTACGCCACAAATAGAGTTGCCTGAGGTATGAAAAAGCACATTTGGACAAGGCAGCTTCATTTTGGAAACAAAAATTGAGTTGTTTGGTTATAAAAAAAGGCGTTATGCATGGCGTCCAAAAAGAAACAGCATTCCAAGAAAAACACATGCTACCCACTGTAAAATTTGGTGGAGGTTCCATCATGCTTTGGGGCTGTGTGGCCAATGCCGGCATCGGGAATCTTGTTAAAGTTGAGGGTCGCATGGATTCCACTCAGTATCAGCAGATTCTTGAGAATAATGTTCAAGAATCAGTGACGAAGTTGAAGTTACGCCGGGGATGGATATTTCAGCAAGACAATGATCCAAAACACCGCTCCAAATCCTCAGGCATTCATGCAGAGGAACAATTACAATGTTCTGGAATGGCCATCCCAGTCCCCAGACCTGAATATCATTGAACATCTGTGGGATGATTTGAAGCGGGCTGTCCATGCTCGGCGACCATCTAACTTAACTGAACTTGAATTGTTTGTCCAAAATACCTTTATCCAGGATCCAGGAACTGATTAAAAGCTACAGGAAGCAACTAGAGGCTGTTATCTTTGCAAAAGGAGGATGTACTAAATATTAATGTCACTTTTCTGTTGAGGTGCCCATACTTTTGCACCGGTCAAATTTTGGTTTAATGCATATTGCGCATTTTCTGTTAGTACAATAAACCTCATTTCAATCCTGAAATATTACTGTGTCCATCAGTTATTAGATATATCAAACTGAAATGGCTGTTGCAAATACCAAAATATTTAGAACTAAAAATGATTAAGATTAATAGGGGTGCCCAAACTTTTTCATAGGACTGTATATGTTTCAGTGTGGCATCAAGACCATTTTCAACATGATAGCAGTTAAGTTGTACGTTTGGGAGCCTGTTGACATTACATATGCATGGATATAATCATCTTTATACCTTTTTTCGATTCTCAGGGATTGTGCCAGTTTATTTCAACATGGTATGGCTAATTTATAGCCTAAAAAAGCACTAATACAATTAGATATTTTGAGGACTCTTCTTTTCCATGTAAGTATAATCGATTATGGAAGATTCACTATTAGAGTTGAGCGAACAGTAAAATATTTGATACTCATTTCGAATAGCCGCTCAATATTCGACTATTTGAACGAATATTGAACCCCATTATAGTCTACGGGGAAAAATGCTTCGTTTCAGGGGATCCCACCATTCGACTCAGGAGAGTCACCAAGTCCACTATGACACCCCAGGAAATGATGCCAACAACCTGGAATGCAACTGGGACAGCAGGGGAAGCATGTCTGGGGGCATCTAACATGCTCAAGTCACTGTATTATGTCGGGATCCCTGTCAGCTTGTGATATGCGTGAGCTGACTTTTTTCCATAGGAATGCATTGACCAGCGTTGATTGGCCGAATGCCATGAAGAGTACGGCATTCGGCCAATCAACACTGGGTCTGCCGGGGGCTCGTCTGTGAGGAGGCGAAGTCTAAGATAGGACCAGAATGAAGACTGCTGTGGACCGCTCTTAGACTCCACCTCCACCGGCAGAACCAACGTTGATTGGCCGAATGCTATAGTATTAGACCAATCAACGCTGGTCAATGCATTCCTATGCCGAGATGTAGCAGTGCTGGCACTGCTACACTGGAGATTTAGCAGAGCTGAGTGTGCGCTGAACCCTGCTGTACACTCAGCTCTGCTGCATCGGACTGCTACATCGACACTGCTACATCGGCCAGCACTGCTACATCGGGCTATGTGCTCAGCTGGGCTACTCCGGAGATGCAGCCAAGCAGAGCGCATGCCCAGCACTGCTACATCGGAGATGAAGCAGAGCTGGCCGTTGGCTGAGCTTGGCTACTCCGGAGTAGCCAAGCTGAGCGCACCGCCCGATGTAGCAGTGCTGGCTGATGTAGCAGTGCTGGCTGATGTAGCAGTGTCCGATGCAGCAGAGCTGAGTGTGCAGCAGGTTCAGCTGAACGCTGCTGCACACTCAGCTCTGCTACATCGGCCAGCACTGCTATATCAGGCTGTGCGCTCAGCTTGGCTACTCCGGAGTAGCCGAGCTCAGCCAACGGCCAGCTCTACTTCATCTCTGTGTCAGCACTGCTACATCTGAGATCAGACCGCAATGGAAACTGCTGTGGATGGATCTTAGACTCTGCCTCCTCTGGCAGAACCAGTGTTGATTGGCCGAATGCTGTAGTCTGTATGGCATTCGGCCAATCAATGCTGGTCAATGCATTCCTATGGGAAAAAGTCAGCTCGAGCACATCGCAAGCTGATAGGGATCCCGACCAGTTAGAGCCCCAAAGAGCTGGGTGAGTAACATTCCCCCCTAAATAAAGGTAATCCCTAGCCTGTAGATCCATCCCTGTCTCACAGTCACATAGTTCACAGTCCCAAATTAATCAAATGTTAAATCCACCATTCATCTAAATTGGAGGTCACCTGATTTCAGCCGCCAATTCCTTTTTCCTATTTTTTTCGATACCTCCGTTGTCGTAGTTCCTGTCCCACCTCCCCTGCGCAGCTATTGGTACAAAAAAACCTGCCAGGAAAGGTAGGAGGGGATTCAAATTTTTACTGCGTTTACCTTGTGGAATTCGATTGGAATCAAATACCTCGAACGGACTGATATTCGATCGAATATGTATTCGATCTAACGGTGTTCGCTCATCTCTATTCACTATATATTCTTTATTATGTCTTATTATGTTTTATTTTGATCTGGCTATAACGTGGTATCAGGATTTGCTTCTTTGTTGTGAATGACTTTTGTATTGTCCATTGTACTATATTGTAGTGTACTGTCCACACTTTGTACGTAGACATCTTTATTTTTGGGACGCTCAAAATTTTGCTGCTCTGTGATGTAACTATACATACTGTTATTTATATAGACTTTTATAGATACGTGATTTTACAATATGTTTTAGTTGTCCTTTAAACTATTAGATGGTTAAAGGGGTTGTCCCATCTCAAGGATCCTTTCTATACTGGTAGCTTATGTAAATTGAAGCCTTTTTCTAAATTTATTGCTTTAGAAATTCTGCTTTGTTTGCCTGCTATGTGACCTTATTCCTCTCATTGTTTACGCAGCGTTGCTATAAACATAGACCAGGGAGATAGGACAAGTGACGTCACTTACTCAGTACGGACAGGACAATTGTTCAGATACACTTTGCTGATAAAGCCAGTCTGTTATCTCTCTAAATAAACACATAGGTAACATGGAGTTCATTCTAGATAAGTATCTGCATAATATCTGACCTGCAGAAGTGGTGTTTGTCCCGTTCAGCAGGAGGGAGGAGGGGAGAGAAATACAGGAAGTGAGAAGCAGACACTGCATATAGCGTGGCTGAAAGGCTGAGATGGGAGAATCCCTTTAATGGTCCTCTAAGTTGTTGATATATATTGATGTCTTTTGACTATACCAGTTGCGGCATGTAATGTTTGTTTTTAACCTTCTACTAATGCATTCATTCATATTACATTGCCACTGTTGAAATACAAAATTTGTCCATTAATAAAGTTTGGATATGTATGAATTTGATATAGATATAGAGTCTAAATAGAAATTAGAGAATTAAGCCCCCCCCCCCCCAAAAGCAGGTAGCCCATCTAGGAAGGGTTTTACAAATAAAAAAGAGCAGCGCTGGCCATTTTGTTAACACAATCAATCTAGGCAAAAGAAGCTCCTGCCTCTTACTAAGACTTATTTTTATTTTAAGCCTATTCCGAAAGAGCCCCTTTAAAGGAAATTGCTTGATGATTTTACTAATAAACTTATGCAACAAGTGTAATAACTACTGTCTCAAGATAGGACACTTGATCATGACACTTGGTTCACTGTCATTGTATTCTCGAAATATGTGTAAACATATTTTTGACTACTAGCAAGGAGAATCTCAAAACTTTAATTATATAAAACAACAACATTTATATAAATATAAGAAATTGAAAAGAAACTTCATAACAAACATTTACATAACACAATAATAGTCCAGCAGATGACACCATAATATGAAGGGTACTATGGTTAATTTCCTAGAAGTTGTTGGAGGGTGGACCCCTAGAACCATTTTAGCTGGTGGACTCTAGGAATCTTGAGCCAACATTGCCCCTACATACACTAAATCTTAAAGTCATTTTCTGAGTCACATATATTGACGACCTATTCTGACATTCTAACAGAAGCCGATACATTTAGAATGGAACTGGAAGAAGATGAATAGTGGCAGTGTAGTGGTCAAAATGAGTTATTGCAGATCAGCTTCTACTCAAGTGGGAACTGGTGTGCAGTAAGCAGGTCTGACCACTACACAGAAAACATCATGCTGACAGCTCAATTCTCAGGGTATCGGCTGCTGGCAATAACTGATCAGTGGGATCTTCAGGTTCTAGATCCCTACTAATTTAATATTGATAACTAGAGATGAGCGAACAGTGAAATATTCGAGATTCGTTTCGAGTAGAGCCTCAATATTCGACTACTCGATTGAATATTGAATCCCATTATAGTCTATGGGAAAAAATGCTTGTTTCAGGGGAAACCACTATTCGACTAAAGGAGAGTCACCAAGTCCATGAATAGCAGGAGGAGAGTGTTTAGGAGGAGCGCTGTGCAGTTAAAGCGCACGGACCCCATTATAGTCTATGGGGACCGTGCGCTTTAACTGCACAGTGCTTGCAGTTGCGCTGATAAAAAGTCAGCTCCCTTGTAACAGCAAGCTGCCAGCTCTCTCGACTAGCAAGGACGAGCCTATGGCAGAACCAGCGTTGATTTGCCGCAGGCTGGTCCTTGCTAGCCGGCAGAGAGCTGGCAGCTTGCTGTTACGAGTGAGCTTACTTTTTCTCATGGGAATGAATAGACCAGGGTTGATTGGCCAGTGTACAGCATTCGTCCAATCAACGCTAGTCCTGCCTGAGGCTCAAATGGAGACTGCTGTGGTCCGATCTTAGACTCCGCCTCTTCACAGACGAGCCTCCGGCAGGACCAGCGTTGATTGGCTGAATGCTGTACACTTGCCAATCAACGCTGGTCAATTCAGTCCAATGAAAAAAAGTAAGCTCACTCGTAACAGCAAGCTGCCAGCTCTCCTGTCTAGCAAGGACGAGCCTGCTGCAGAACCAGCATTGATTTGCCGAATGCTATACACTGTATAGCATTCGGCCAATCAACGCTGGCTCTGAATTGAATATTTACTGTGAATAGCAGCAGTAGTATTCGATCGAGTACGAGTATTTCGAATACCGTAGTATTTGATCGAATACCTACTCGATCGAATACTACTCGCTCATCTCTAATGATAACCTATTTCAGGGATAGGTCATAAATATATTCTTGCAATCTAGAATTGTGCTAGAATAGTCTTCTTTTAAGAAAAAAAAAATATTTCATTTATGTCATATAATTGTAGAGGATACAAATATCTACTACAACAAGTATGTCAGGAAAGATGACACTCCTGATAAATACAGTAGCGCGCTAGTAACTGTTACGTCTTTTACATGCCTTTAAGGAGGGAAAAGATCTTTTGGATGACTGAGTGAATGTAGTGTTGTCATTAGCTACTACTGGACTTCTTATCTGGGTAATACGATTAAACTTATTTTGGTGAATTGAGAGTATCGCTCTCCTTGCTCTACAAATGCTTTCTAAATACATTTTTCTGTTGTTAGTTTTTCTCTTGAACAATATAATGTATACAGCTGGTAAAAGATGACAGGATATAATTCCGTATATTGAAGCCAATATGGCAAGAGTTTGCACAGCAGAGGTATACTTTCCAGGGGAATTGATATAGATTGGGATAAAGAGAATCCACACAAACATATAAATCAGCATGCTGAATGTGATACATCGGGCCTCATTGTATTTTTCTGGCAGTTTTCTGCCTTTGTAAGCCAGGAGGAAACAAATCAATGCAAGAAACCCAATGTAGCCAATCATGATGCCAAATGCTGCGTACGAACCTTCATTACATTGAAAGAGTAAAATCTCAGGTATTGTATAAATTTCATCAAAAAATGGGGCTTTAAGAATGAGCCACATGGTACATATACACACTTGAATGCCAGTTAATACACTGATAATAACCACCGGCTGGTAGGTTATCATTTCCACTTTTTGTATTTTTGAGGCTGACTCAAATGCTAGAAGGATCAGAATACATTTGACCAAGATACAAGCAACACAAATGGTGAAACTGATACCAAAAAGAGGTTGTCTGACTTTACAGAAAGTTTCATTAGGTTCTCCGATAAAAAACCCAATGCCTACCAAGCTAATGAGTAATGATATCATCAATAAAAATGCATAGTGGCCCCCCGCCGCTTTAACTGCTGGGGTATCATAGTGTCTAACAAACAAAGCTCCAATGATTATCACCAGCACAAAGCCAAATGCTGCTACAGTCACCAGAGAGATAGCAAATGGATCATTCCACGCAAAATATTCAACTGTCCTGTTTGTACATCGATCACTTCCGTTTCTAGACCACTGCCAGGCTGGACACTTTAGACATACAGTTGCATCTGGTAATAAAAAAAAAAATACATATATAAATCACTCATAAATAAGTAAGTAGCTAGACTTGCAGACAGATAGATGCTTCATTTTGCAATATTAACAGTTTTGACCAGATTCAGTTACGTGTTCGTACCGGCTGTGGGAGAGTAGTAATTTTCTGCACATGGAAGACATTTATAACAGCAAGAAATCAATGAATGTTCTTGATAATATCCAGGACTGCATATAGATGAGCAATTAGAAAATGGAACCTACAAATGTAAAAATAAGTAAGTAGTATATAAGATGCATTGCATTATAACTTCTGAATTACATTTTGTGAACAATTATTTACTGGAATTGTATGCTTTAACTAAATTTTTATTTCATAAATGAATAGTTTAAGTAAAGCTAACAAGCTCTGTAAGGGAGCGTTCACACTACCTTCAGTGTCCGACAGGTAGTGTCCGCTGCTAATGTCCGTTCAAAATCTTGCACGGACATTAGCAGCGGACACTAGCTGTGTCCGTGACATTTTTCATTCATTTAAATGGAGATCGGGTGCGTTCTTTTACACTCCGTGCCTGTCCTTAAGTGTCCGATCCTAAAGATGTCCGACTTTTCAAACGGACAGAATAAACCTACATGTCGGGTTTTGCTGTCCGCTTGAAAAGTTGGACATCTTTAGGAACGGACAGTGAAGGACAGGCACGGAGTGCAAAACAACGCACCCGATCTCCATTTAAATGAATGAAAAATGTCACGGACACAGCTAGTGTCCGCTCCTAATGTCCGTGCAAGATTTTGAACAGACATCAGCAGCAGACACTACCTGTCGGACACTGACGGTAGTGTGAACGCCCCCTAATACACTAGAAAAGTGTTTTTTCTTCACTTATTTGTGTCTTTGTGTCACTGATCAAATCTGTACAATCGAACTCTAGGGAGAGGAGAGTGGAGGAAAAGAAAAGCTCCTTAAACTCAGACATCAGAAATATATAGGGACAGTTCTTTTTCACAACACAGCTTATCAGGAATTACTATCCAGCTTTCTCCTGACAGGAATTACCCCAGATCTCCCTAGGTTCTGTAATGAGTTTAGTGGAAAATGTAATTTACACTTTAGGGTCAGTTCACACGTGAAAACCGCCTAGCTTATTTGTGCGAGGTAAAAAACCTTGAGGAGTTTTTTTGACGCTGTTTTTTGCATTCCACGCGGTTTTTGACGAGGTTTTTGACGCGGTTTTCGCTAGCAGTTTTCGCTAGGTTTTTTTTTTCCTATATGTGCTATAGAAACTGCAGGCTAAAACCGCGCGGTTTTTTGCAAAAAACCGCGCGGTTTTTTACCGCGCGGTTTTCGCCTCCCATTCACTTCTATGCAATTCTTCAGGCGTTTTCCGCCTGAAGAAAGGTCATGTCGCTTCTTCAGGCGGAAAACGCTAGGAGGAAAAAAAAAGCTAGTGGTCTACATAGACCACCATGTTAAAGGAGAGGTTTTTGAAGCGAATTCCGCTGTCAAAAACCTCCCCTTTGCCCACGTGTGAACTAGCCCTTAACTTGCTGCTCAAAGCTCCTCTGATCTCTGCCCTTTCTCTGCTTCGGCACTAATAGGGATCCCAAAGCAGGGAAGCGGCAGGAGTCTGAGGAGCAACAATTGGTAAGTGAACATGAAGTCTGCACTTATTGCTCTCTACCAATAAAGCATGGAGAGGTGGTAAGGGCTAGTTCACATGGGGCAAGTTGGCAACGGATTTTGAAGCGGAATCCGCCTCAAAATCTGCTGCTCCCATTGACTTCAATGGAAGCTGCTCGCTTCTTTTTTCCGCTAGCTTTTAGCGGAAAAAAGAAGTGAGATGCCCTATCTTGCCGTAGATGCCACGGCAAATTCATTTGGGACTAATCCATCGCGGAATGCCACGGCGGGATGCCTGTGCACTGCACCAGCATCCTATTGCGGCAGCTGCGACAGAATGTTTACACGTGGAACCCCGTATGAACTAGCCCTTAAGCATTAGAGGGTACTCTATTGTATGGGGAATTAGGTGATGTTATATAATGGCATATGCAGTACTGTTATACTATGTGGGGACATAAGGTGCCATTATATTAGGGATTAAAGGGGTATTCCCACCTCACATACTCAGCAGTCTTCACTCTTGTAAAATCTTCTTTCTTCCTGGTTTCTTGCATCATTTGGTGGGCGGGGTTTCACAGGCAACCTGCCGTTTAGCTCCGCCCCCAAATTCGCGTGTAGCTCCGCCCACCCACATTGGACTATGAAGTACAGGCAGAAGCAACTCCATTCTGTGTTACATACAGAGACTGCCTGTCTCTGCCATAATGAACACAATTGAATTAGCTAGCCTGATAACTGGGAGAACAGAAGAAATGAAAGCAGCTCCTCTATCTGAGTGCAGGACCTAGGTCATGTGGTGCAGACACAGGATTAGCTAGAGACACAGGCTCCCTGCACTTAGCCCCTCCTCCCTCCCCCCTGAGAGCAGCAGATACATCATTTGACTCAGGAGCAGCTAGGTCAGGGCTGTGGCCACAAAAAATTGAATAAAGTAAGATAGTGGACAAACAAAGCAGTTTTGCTGAAGCAGTGTATTTAGGAAAAGTCTTACATCCACATTAACCAGCAGTATAGATAGGATCCTTGTGATGGGACAACCCCTTTAAGGGTCACTGTACTGTATAGGGGAATAAGGAACTATTATATTGGGGTATTATATTGTGTGGGGCTATTAAGTGGAGGCATAAGGTAGCATTGTATTGTACGGGGACATACAAAGCCAATATATGGGGAAAATAAGGGATTACTCTAAGGGAGTGCAAGAGACCATTATATGGGGACATAAGGGAGTCATTGTACAGTATGGGATATAAACGTGCAAATATATGAGGGTATAAGAGCACGTTTCACTGTATGAGGTATCTTATGTCTCTAGGAGTCTAAGAAATCCTTCACACGGGTCAAGAGGGGGCGAATTCTGAAGCCGAATCCACCTCAGAATCCTCCCGCTCACAATAGAGGTCTATGTAGACCGCTACATTCGTTTTTTCCATGAGTGGTATGTTCCGGCTCACAGAAGAAAGAAATGAGCTGTCCTTTCTTCAGGCGGATTCCACAGCTGAGTCAGCCCCGGCGTCCGCCTCACGACAGCACCCTTCGGACTAGGCCCATTCATTTGAGCGTACTCCAGAGGGGGAAGCCGCGACAGTCGTAGCAGGTGCATTTTAGTCCAATTCTGATGCGGCTTCCCGCATCAGAGTCAGAACCAAAATACACCATTAAATGTCCCATGTGAACTAGCCCTAAGGCAAGTGGCAGGTGGTAACTTAAGACTGTTGCAGGATTGCTGGTTGTTGTAGTACTGCTGTGTTCTCAGTATATTGCATTATTGTATTATTATCATTTTGACTCTTATAAAGCAACTGTTATAAGACTATGTGGTATCTATATGTAGTCTACAGACTGTGAGATTAGTACTGTAATCCTTATTAAGGCTATTAAAGTGGACCTTACTTGTATTGTGAGTCTATAGAGGAAGTGAGCCTAGGCAAGGCAAGGCAGATTCAACCAGGTAACAGGGGGTCTTAGCAGCCTAGGGTCACTGGCCAGACCCCAAGCTGCAATTTATAGATGCTGCCCCCCTCTTGGATCTCACCACAGGGGGTGCCAGGCAGAAAGATGACAGAACCCTTTGGATGCCACTGTTATGTTTGACGATGGCATTCAAGGGGTTAAAAAAATCCCATCAGAGCTGGACTCCGATGGGGGATTAAGCAGCAGGGTGTTAGCTGTACGATACAGCTAACACCAGCTCCCAATGCTGACGGCGGGATCCAGGGTCTGTGACAAACCGCTGTTACAGCAGGAGCCTGGCTGTAAGATACAGCCGGGCTCCCATGGTGATCGCATGGGCTCTGCTTCTTAGCCCCTGCGATCACCATCACGTACATGCACGTGGGGATGCAGTAAGTCACTACATTCTCCCACATGCATGTACGTGATAATGCGTGAAGGGGTTAAGTACAATGGAAACTGCTTGTTCCTAAGATATTGGAGGGTATTTATAGGGCTGTGACATCACAGGGCTGGCTGGCTGCTGATTGGCTGCACACATGGCATTGTGGGTGATCCCAAGTATCCAGAGTTCCCTTGCCCCATATCCTAACATGTGCAGTAGCCATTTTAGAAAAATGTGATTCGTTACCATGAAGCGTGAGGAAATCCGGATTAGACGTGAATCAATTTTTTTCCTGAAAGTCGGAATGAATTCCACTTAATCAGCATTGATTCGCTCATCTTTAGCGGTAACCTTTTATTAAAGGTTTCCCCCACATGGAGAAGACAATCTGGTTTACATATTGTTTGAATGGTTTGACAGAGTTAAAAAAAAAAACATCACATTTTTTAGGGGAACAGCAAGAATCTGATGATGTTTGCTAAGGCTAAAATTTAGCAAAAAATCTGCAACAAAAAAAAGCAGTTTTTTAGCAAAGTGAGGCCATGGTCTAATGGGTGCGTTCACACGATATAACGTGTAGCGTGATCTGGCATGTATACGGTGGGCGCAAAATAACGCGGCGTATACGCTCGTAACTCCCATTGAACTCAATGGGATTTTTTTGAGCGCTCAAACTCTGACACGCTGTACACGTGCCAGATCACGCTACATGTTACATCGTGTGAACGCACCCTTACTTAGCATTTTCTACTTGGTGACAGGTCCTCTAAGTGTTCATCCATATCTAATCAAGTGAATTATCTTGAAGGGAGTGTTTTATCTACTAAAAAGTATCTTTAGGATAGTACATACCAAATTATTTACTGTGTTCCATAGCAGAAGACTTCTGTTGATCTCTAGTCTTTCATTGAATGTGTCATATTTCCCAACTACAGTAAAGTCTGTGGAATCTTCTAATGTATGCCAATTAATGAAATCATATTCAAGCAATATTTCCCCAGAACTGTCAAAGTGGAACGTGTCACCATTGTAGGAAAAGTAGTTTTCTTTTAATTCTCCAAGGAGCTGTGAAATTGAGAATGAATTGAATGAATACAAAACAATGTATGTGGTAATATGCAGTCACTATCATACAGTGAGTAGAAATCTAGAATTATTTAGGCCTGGTTCACATCTGCGTTTGGGTTTTCATTTGGGAAGTCCACATGGGGGCCCCCTGAACGGACTATCGAACGCATTGACAAGCGGTGTGCAGTGAAAGCACATAGACCCCATAGACTATAATGGGGTCCATGTGCTTTCCGTGCAGTGTCTGCGTGAGTCATGCAGACAGGGATGTAGATTATGAAGTACTTTTCTGTCCACACAGATTACCAAACGCAGATGTCAACCAGCATCAGTGAGTTGCAAGTTTTATAAGTAAACATACATATACGCTTATATAAGTACAAATATATACACACATGGAACAAATACATACACATAAGGCACAATATTGAAAAGACGCACTAAAGAACTATATAATGTAATAAGAAAATAAATTGGAAACTAATAAATAAATGCTAGTTTTATATTTTAATGAAGGGTCCTATATATCATTGGATGATCCAATATTTTGGCTTCTTATTGTGCTATTCCTAGACTGCATAGAACTTTACCTTGCGAGGAGACACTTGAAGATTCTTGTCACATATTCCATCTTTGCATACCATTTTTTTTAGTGATTCAGCTATGGCGGTTACAGCTAAGGATGTTGAGTACAATGTACCACGTTCTATATACTTCATCAGGTAGTCATCGTTAAGTAGAGAAATGTTATCAGTGCTGCACGCCAGGGGAGATTTATATTGCGCTGAATTAGGAATATGGCAGTTTTTGGAAGAGGAATTCATGCATTGCAGATATTCTCTGTATTCTTTGGTACATCCAAATCTTAGCTCTTTATATTGTTCAAGGAACTCATTTGTTTCTTCATGGCTAATAGGAAAAATGTTTTTCACATATTCCACAAATCCAGGAACTGAACCTCCTCTGAAAGTAAATCCCATCACTGCCCCAACATTTCTAAGATTTCGCAAATCTGCTGCTTGTCCTGATACAATCCAGCTGTCACTTCCAATCCATGTGCATGAAATGTTATTCGTCACAGCTTCTTTAAGAATCTTGTTAACAATTTCACTTCTTGCAAACACAACAACCACCTTAGCTGCGGTATTTTTGAGGTCATAAATTATATTACTTAAACTGTTCTGTAAAGCAGGGTTCTCCACATATGTTGGGACAATATGACTAAAAGCAGTGCATATCCCATTGTCATTGAAGTAGTCATTGAGAAAAGCCAGAGCAGAGTGGCCATAATCGTCATCACCAACAATAATACCAACCCAATTCCACTTAAACTGCCTGATGAGCTTCACTATTGCCTGCGTTTGGTATTTATCACTTGGAACAGTTCGCAGAAAAGAAAGGAATCTTGTTTCATCAGAAAGTAGATCCGCAGTGGAGGCAGCACTTACCTGGAAAGCAAGAGTTAATAAATTATTACTAAAATGCTTCTCCTGGACAGATACAATTATGAGTCTTTAGAAAATGCAAGATGGAACTCAAATAATACATTTATGGAGACCTAAATGTTCTTCATTTACACTTAAAGTAACAGTTTGTGGACCACAACTCTTCTTCTCTCTGTTGCTAGTCAGGTGTTTGGATGGTTAGGAGACAGACTGATGGCCTGCCCAGCAAATGTGATTATAAGTGTATATGAGTGAATGGATTCAGAACAAACCAGCTTTAACTAGGTTGGGTTTAAATTAAACCAAAACTTTTGTGATTAATTTCAAATGAAATAAAAACATGTAAAATGAGCTACAGAAGAGGAGGAGGATCACATGGTGTCTGTGACCTAGGAGGGCTTCTGGCATCACCTGAAAGCCTCTTAGCCAATAATGAGTAGTAGAGATGGGCAAATTGGTTCATAGCATAGTTTATATAGATTTAATCAATTTATGGAGATGTGCAAAAAAATTGTTGGAGTAGGGGGAAAAGCTCAGTAGTACATATACAATGGCTAGGTCACCCTTTAAGTGCCAAAAAATTAATTTTTATAAGTTTTTCTTTGCAATAGAACTATATTTTTTAACACAGTGTCTGATCTGCCATTAGTGTTGCTGCACTGTGATCGATGACTGTCCAGAGAATCTTTCATTGTTTTGGCTGCCAATGCCACTCATTTTAGTGCAAACTCTCATTTTCTTAAGAGCTTTTTTGCAATAGTGCTTTTTGACAATCCAAACATTTTAGCCAGAGATTTTCCTTCAAATTCTGTATTTGTCACTGGCACACTCTTGATATAATTCATCATTCTTTTTTTCAAATACCAATGTCATGTTGGTGTGACATTCTATTGCTAAGGCCCTACATAGCGAAACACAGAAAAAGAAAGTGTTGCAAGCCGGCTACCGGAAAAAGCTTCTGAGCGGCTCCCATTGATTTCAATGGGAGCCGTCTTTTTGGTCAGGATTTTGAGGCAAATACGCCCAGTGCCGCACCTCCCATGAGGCGACCTGAAGCGAGCGCTTCAGGCGGCACGATGCCAGGGCCTCAGGGAGGGCGGCATTTTTGCTAACCTAAGCCAGTCCAGGACAAGCTGTCCTGGACTGGCTTATCACCGAGCGGTGGTTTGGGGAGGCCACTGGAGCAGCGCTGCTCCAGCAGCCTCCCCTCATGCTCAGGCAGAGAGCAGGCAGTCTCCGGGCCTACTCTCTGCCGGCGAACGGGGCTAAGCCCCGCCCCTTCACGCAGCCACACCCCCAATCCGCCCGGCCACGCCCCCGATCCGCCCCCTCCTCCTACGGGGGGGGGGGGGGCGGCTTTCTGCAGTTAGCCTCGGGCGGCGAAAGGAGCAGGCTCACCCCTGAATACGCCCTCAAAATCCTGACCAAAAAACTCCATGTGTCCTCAGGGGGCATTCACTCGGAGTAATGCTGCGTTGATTCTGGCACGATAACTCGCGTAAGAATTAGCGCTGCAAAAGAGAATCCCATTAACTTCAATGGGTTCCGTTTAACGCGCATAACACATTGAAATCAATGTGAGGCTTTTAACCCTTTGATTTCAATGTGTTACGTGCGTTAAACGGAACCCATTGAAGTCAATGGGATTCTGTTTTGCAGCGCTAATTCTTACACGAGTTACCGTGCCAGAATCAGCACCACGTCACTCCGTGTGAATGCCTCCTAAGTTGTATGCTCTGGGAATTGATTGCTTTTTTTTGGCTTGTTAACTTTAGTGCATATTTTTAACTCGATCCCTCACTAGCTTTATAGATATTAAAACCACTACGGCAGAGTATCCAGTTACAGCTAGAATTTTGCAGCTAAATATTGCTTAAGAAAAAGGCTTACTTGTGGAATAAAGTAAGTGCTTAGAATTCTTGACATGACAATAGAGATTTCTGAAAATTCTTCTCCGATAACAGCTTTGACTTTAGGTATAACTTCTGTGTAGTTGCACTCTGTTGTATTTCTTATGGTAAAAAATTCTGGGATTAACTTAATTGTTGCTTGAACTGCTTTCATGCCATCTGCACATGAATCATAAATTTCATATCCCAGTTTTATCCCTTGGAAATCAGTGGAATTATTAATTGTTTCTATAGCATAGATCATGGCAAGGGCATCAATCATACTTCGCAAGTCCAGTCTGAAATAAAATCAGATATTGTAACATCACCACAAATACATCATTTTAACAATAACTGGATCAAATCACTTGAGCTCATGCTTTCTGTTTTATCTAGTTTTGGAACAACTTATTTAATTCATATGTATTGGATTGTTTATATGTATCAAATGATATATGTGTGTTTGTTTATGTGTATGACTGATATATGTGTGTTTTTTTATGTGTATGACTGATATATGTGTTTGTTTATGTGTATGACTGTTATATGTGTGTTTGTTTATGTGGATGGCTGATATATGTATTGGCTTGTATCTGTGAATAACTAATATACTGGTATGTGTGTTTGTTTCTGTGGATGACTGATATAAGGTTAAAGGGAGTCTATCAGCTCCCTAGGCACTGTAAACCACTTGTTTCTCGGAATGTACATGCTAGTAATATAATTTCAATCATATCTTTCTTAAGTTGATGAGCCACCAGAATGCCGGTAAAAATCCGTTTTAAGAGATGTTCAAATTAGCTTCATGGAGCACAGGGGACGTTGCCTTCAGTGCTCGTGCACAGCTGAGTCATCAATAAATATGCCCATCCAGACCTCTTGTTCGGCATTCCTGGAGTGTGAAAGATCAGCATCATCAGCCCTGTTGTCATTGAGCGCTGTGCTGAAATCCTGCAAGTAGTAGTACTGCAGTACTACATGAGAATAATACTGTAAAGAAATTGCTAGAGGAGCAATTCGCCACTAGCTGCTAATGAACCCTGGGAGGAGGGGCACAATAAGACATTGAGCCATAAACTGAATTCCCCCCTCCCGCCGCAATTCCCATCTCTCTGCCTATTTGCCTCACTGCACTAGGCGTCAGAGGACAACTGGTCGACAAAGCTCTTCTTAGATATAGATCATGACACAGAGCACAGACAAGACAAACAACAACAAAGGGTGGTCAGGTAGCCAAGGGGTCGGTAACAGTCAAGCAACGCAATAAAGAATCAGAATTCAAGAGAATAGTCAAAGATAAAGCCAGAAGTCAGGAATAAGAATACAGGTAACAAAACAGCAAGAGTAAATAGCCAGCAAGCACTAGGCAATATCAAGCACCAGTGTGAATGTGAGCCAACAATAAATAAGGGGTAAGAACCCGCACCAGACTTAATAGGCAGCTTAATAGGCTGTCAATCACATGGATAAGGCTAAAATTTACTATTAGGGTGAGTTCACACTGTTTTTTGGTCAGGATTTTGAGGCCGTATCCTCCTCAAAATCCTGAACAAAAAGATGGCTTCCATTAAAATCAATTGGAGCTGGTCAGGTCTTTTTTCCGGGAGCTGGTTTGTTCCGGCTCCCGGAAAAATAAGTGAGATGCTCATTTGCAAAGCGAATTGGCCTGAGGACACTACCAACTAGACCCATTCACTGGCCTCATCCGGAGCGGAGTGCGCGACTGGATGCCGGTCAAACACTCCGCTCCGAATTAGGTCCAATGAATGGGCCTAGTCGTGAGGAAGGAGTGTCTTCAGGACGAATCACGAAGCGAATCAGCCTGAAGAATTAACATCTCGCTTCTTTTTCCAGGAGCCGGAACAAGCCGGCTCCCGTTAAAAACACCTAAGTGGCTCCCATTGATTTCAATGGAAGCCGTCTTTTTGGTAAGGATTTTGAGGAGAATACGGCCTCAAAATCCTGACCAAAAAACTCAGTGTTAACTTACCCTCAGAGGAGCAGAGGGAAACCAAGGTGAAAGAGATGGATGTGGTGGAAAATCAAGTACCAAGGTGAGGAAATAGGACAGTGTTTAGACAATACATGAAGAACCCAAAGGAAGAAATCACAGCTGAACACGTCTCCTGCAGCATGTGGCTGGAAGATGGCGCCAAAGCCCAGGCAGGAGTGGATGATACAACTACACAATCATGGGATTTCACTGATATCATCAAAATCCTGCACATGTGCAGTATGCTGCTGTAGCACTGTATGACAGGAGCACTCAATGATAGCAGGGCTGATGATGTTGTTCTTCCACTGCCCAGGGGGCTGGACAAGAGGCCTGGATGGAAGTATTTATTGATGACGTTGAAGGCAATGTCCCCTAAGCTAATGTGCATATCTCTTAAAATAAGTTTTTACAGGCATCCCCGTGGTTCATCAGCAATTGAACTGTATGATTAGAATTATATTCCTATCATGTACATTAACATACCAGTGGTTTACAGTGTCTTGGAGAGCTGATAACACTGTCATAATTGATCACTGATCATATTCTAATATCAATAATAATATGGAATTGTAATATTGTTCCAATTTTAAACTTCAATAAAATTCAAGAACAAATTTGTTATTCCTAGGACAAAGCATCAATATTTGATTGGCGGTGGTCAGATTCCCAGGTCCACCACCATCTGAAGAATGAAGAACTATTACATCTAATAGCTCTGATGCCAGTTGTTCATAGCAACCATGGTAGGAGTAGCATTATTTTACGCCCACTTTGCCACTTTCAAAAATTGAGTAGAACAGGGATGGGGATGGGTGGAACAGAATGGATGTGGGCAAGCCCACTGCCTATACCTAATTTGCCAGCTAGCATAGATTTCAGTAAGGCTGCTTGTGTCTCATCACGAATCTGGGAAATTCACCTCCATTGCAGCATCATCTAGACTGCCATGTAATACACTGACCTTGATAATTCAGCCACACTATCCATGTACTACATTTTAGCTGCTGCAAACACTGTGTATTTGTATTGAGGAGGCTGAGTGACATGTTTGTCACGTGCCCCTTCATTAGTAGTCATCTTGTGCAAGATCTCTATGTAGATGACACAGAAAACAGCCCAGGCATAGGGGCGTGGCTTAAGAAATGTACAGATCTGCACATCACATTAACAATGGCCATTTTAGTGTCATGTATTCATCTTTCATAAACATTAACAGTAATGAGAAAGGTTAGTCAGAAATTAGCCAACCCCTCTAAGTCATGCAGTAGAACTGGAAAAAACTGTAAAATTGTTATATAAAGTTTCAAAAGAATATTTAAACTGAAAGAGCTGGTGTAGCTACTAAACTAGCTGAGCTAACAGTAACTAAGCCAGACGCTTCAAGCAACCTTATGCTAACCCACCGAGAGTGAGAGCATCTCAATGCTACTGTACACGTGGCTGTGGCACTACAAATTAGTGTCAAACATCTGCCCCAAGGGGGGCAACACGGTGGCTCAGTGGTTAGCACTGCAGTCTTGCAGTGCTGTAGTCCTGGGTTTGAATCCTGTCAAGGACAAACCATCTGCAAGGAGTTTGTATGTTCTTCCTGTGTTTACATGGATTTCCTCCCATATTCCAAAGATGTACTGATACAGAATAACATACATTGTGAGCCCTATATGGAGCTCACAATCTACATTTAAAAAATCATCTTCCCTATGTGACCAATGATATTAGGTGGAAGGTATTACAGTATATATTACAGTATATTAATACATTTTCAATAACACATGAACATGTTTTTGAGAAGGTAATCCCTTCAATAATAAACTGGAAGTTGTATCATCATTTACAATTGTAAAAACACTTACCCACTACAAGTAAAGCCATCTGCATAAGGACGCTGTAATGAATTAGACACTCCTTGGTGAATTGGAAAAATCCCACCAATTATGATGTCCCCATTTAATCGAGCTACAGGATGTTCATGTACATCACATGGCATTGAGAATTCACTGAGTGACAAGATGATAAATGCACAGATCTTCAGAAGCATGGTTGTAGGAGTAGTGTCTTTACTCTCAAGGCAAATCAGCAACACTGGAAGCAGTCTACATGCCGTGTGTATTTATATTGTATGTTAGAATGTAATGTAGGTATTTTGTTTAGATGGGTGTGTATCTTGTTTTACTTAGCTTGAAATTCCCTTTGGGGAAATCACCTTTAAGCACCATTTTACAATTTATAAACTCTTTCAGCCCACCACTCAAATTTACAGTTATCCTCTAAGCATGGTTCTCCTTATATTTAGTTCTATGATTAGTACACCTCTCAATTTTCATCCCTGGTTCTCCTCTTGGTCTCCACCATGGCTCCTCTTATTAATGCCCAGGACAACTTTCCTCTTATTCTTAGTCTCCAGCATTCGTCTTCTTCTTATTCTTGGTCCCTTGACACAGATTCCCTCATAACCCTACTACCTATTATAGCTCCTCTATCTATTTTCTTCCCTCACTGCTAACTTTGATACCTCGGTGGTGGTCTGCAGACTTCCTTGTTTTATAGACTAAGTGCAGTATGACATTGTGCTGAAAATACCCCTCCTTCTGCACTCTTAGGGGTAGTTCACACGGAGTAAACTGGCGTGTATTTTGGTGTGTAATTTTGCACGTGTAAAATAAGACTCCCATTGACACTGTATAGCATTCGGCCAATCAACGCTGGTCAATACATTCCTATGAGAAAAAGTCAGTTCCCGCATAACTGCAAGCTGCCAGCTCTCCCGACTAGCAAAGACGAGCCTACTGCAGAACCAGCATTGATTGGCCGAATGCTATACAGTGTATAGCATTCAGACAATCAATGCTGGTTCTGCAGGACGAGTAAGGGCCGGTTCACATTAGCGCTTACCTCCTGTCCGAAAGGAATCTTTCCGGACGGGAGGTAAGCGCTAATGTGAACCGGCCCATAGTCTATGGAGTCCGTGCGCTTTAACTGTACAGCACTCCTCCTCAACACTCCTCAACTGCACTTCGCTCCTCCTAAACACTCTCCTCCTGCCACTCATGGACTTGATGACTCTTCTTTAGTCGAACAGTGGTTTCCCCTGAAACAAGCATTTTTTCCCATAGACTATAGTGGGATTCGATATTCGATCGAGTAGTCAAATATTGAGGCTCTACTCAAAACGAATCTCGAATCTTGAATATTTCACTACTCGCTCATCTCTAGTCTTCATATTTGTCCATTTTCAATACGGTCCCTCTCAATGTGAGGCTATCTGCTTGCAAATAGCCATGGAAAGCTACAGTGATATCTGAAGAACTTGAGTGGCTTCATTGATGTCCTTTAAAACACATTTCAAGGCTGACAAAGGCTCTTCATCAGATAGACACACATGCTTAATCTGATACATAGCAACAATGACAATTATTTATAGAATAGGGTGCACCAATTTACAAAGTGTGTTTGTTCAATGATGTTGTTTTAAGGAAAGGGAGAATTCACATTGCCCCATTTCAGGATACACTTTGGCAATTCCTTGCAAGTTTATTGTGCCGACAATTACGCTGAGTGCTGCACAAGTGAGTCTATAACAATGATAACACAAATAAGCAAACAAATTGGTATGTGCAAAATAATAACAATGAATCTATTCAATGAAAAGAATAAATACACAAGTCAATAAAATCTATGTGGCTTGTCGCCTGAAGAGGGAAGCGGGTCAGAAACTTCGCTCTCTCCTTAGTGAACTGGCGAACCTGGAAGCCCAACACAATTGTACGCTCCAACAGGCGACCCTAGCATCCCTGACTGCTACACGTCAGGAAATTAAGTCCCTTCTTGAGCGGAAACATCAGCGGCTTCGCCTGTTGGGTCAACGCTCGTTTTATGAATGGGGCAACAAGGCGGGCCGCATGCTGGCACGTGCGGTGCGGGACCGACATGCCGCCCAGTACGTTATGGCACTTAGGACGCCCTCGGGCGCGTTCACCCATACTACATCTGCAATTGCTTCGGCCTTTCAGGACTACTACAGTTCTCTCTACCATCTACCCCCCCAGGTCAGGTCCACCCGGCTCCTGCCTCTGGAACTTCCCTCCCACAATATATTGCTAAGACCGCTCTTCCATCTCTGCGCACTGAGGACGTAGCTCTACTTGAAGCTCCCTTTTCTGAGAGCAAACTAGAACTGGGCATTGCCTCCCTCCCAGGGGGAAAGAGCCCAGGCCCTGATGGCTATACGGCGCGGTTTTTCAAGGTACTTAAGGCTGACCTGATGCAACCGCTCTTGCGCGCATTTAACTCTTCCACTTCTGGAGTCCCCTTCCCCCCTGCTTTCCTCCAAGCTCATATTACTGTAATACCTAAAGAAGGTAGAGACCATTTGCTCTGTGCTAATTATAGACCAATCTCGCTCCTGAATACTGACGCTAAGCTTTATGCCAAATTGATTGCCAATCGCCTGAGCCCGTTCATGGGAGAGCTTGTACATCCTGACCAGGTGGGGTTTATCCCTTGGACACCCTGAGGGCCTTCTCCGCGATCCACCACGCGCAGCGCTCGCATACCCCCATGATGCTGTTATCTCTTGACGCGGAGAAGGCTTTTGACAGGGTGGATTGGAGGTTCTTAGAGGCCACCCTGGCTCAAATAGGCCTTGGTCCCGCCATGATTATGCGTATTCAGGCTCTTTACAGTTCCCCTATGGCCCGGGTCCGGGTCAATGGCTCGCTCTCCTCCCCCTTCACCATTTATAATGGCACTAGGCAAGGCTGCCCACTCTCTCCCCTTCTATATGCTCTAGTGATGGAACGTCTCCTAATCGCCATCAGGGACAATCCCGACATTCGTGGCTTGCAGATCGGGGACCGTCATCTAAAGGTATCTGCTTTTGCAGATGACGTTCTCCTGTTTGTTACCAGTCCGCTTACTTCACTCCCATCTATCCTTAAAGAGATTAACGCCTATAGCTTTTTCAGTAATTATAAGATTAACCTGACGAAAAGTGTGGCCCTTGATGTTTCGCTGCCGCCGGCGGCCCTGCGGTCCCTGCGCTCTTCCTTTTCATTCTCGTGGTCTTCGAAATCTATTAAATATTTGGGAGTGCAATTACCCCGCAATCTAGGAGACACTTATACTCTGAATTTCCTCCCGGTTCTACGCACTTTGCGGACTGATCTTGAGCGTTGGGACACCAGGGGCCTCTTGTGGCTGGGACGCATCAATTTATTGAAAATGAACGTTCTCCCCAGACTGTTATATCTTTTCCAGACGGTCCCGGTAATCCTGCCCTCATGTTTTTTCTCTGCGCTTAACAAAGCCTTTACCAAATTTATTTGGGCCTCGAAACCCCCTCGTATTGCACGCACCACGCTGACTCGGGCCAAACAGAAAGGGGGTCTTGCAGCCCCGGACTGTGCGAAGTATTATTTGGCAGCGGTAGCTACCCGCGTCCTTGACTGGCACCACGCTGCTAAGACGAAGCTCTGGGTTGCCCTGGAGGACTCGTTGAGCCCCGTTCCCCTCACTGCACTTCCCTGGCTCCCTGAGAAGTACTGGTCCGATGATCAGCGGTATCCGCTTCCCTACGTGGCGCGCCAGACCATGGGAGTTTATCGCAGGTACAGTGCCCTGCGTCTCCTCTCCACGAATGACGGCCCCATGATTCCCGTCTCGGGTCACCCAGATTTTCCCGCAGCCCTGGGTTCTTCCTTTCTCTCTTATCGTGCGGGTCTTCCCGTCCTCCGCTTCAAACAGGTCTCCTCAGGGTCCTCACTTCTCTCCTGTTCTGAGATTCTAACCCAGACCTCCTGTCCGGACACACCTCTCTTCCACTGGCAGTACGCTCAACTTTCCCACTTCTACTCTTCTATACGATCTTCCCGGGATCTCCACAGACCCCTGTCACCGTTCGAGCATTTCTATATTTCCCCCTCCCCCCCTCCCATACTGTATCTCTTCTTTATGGTCTCTTGTTGGACGGGGCGGAGGATTCGCTTCCATCGTTCACCACTGGGTGGGAGAGGGAATTGGGAGTTTCATTCCCCCCAGATGTGTGGTCATCGGCCTTTCGTGCGTGCCATACTTTCTCCATGTCATGTAGGGCACAGGAGACCAATTTCAAAATACTCTCCAGATGGTATAGAGTCCCGGCCCTCCTGCATGATACAGTCCTATGAAAAAGTTTGGGCACCCGTATTAATCTTAATCATTTTTAGTTCTAAATATTTTGGTATTTGCAACAGCCATTTCAGTTTGATATATCTAATAACTGATGGACACAGTAATATTTCAGGATTGAAATGAGGTTTATTGTACTAACAGAAAATGTGCAATATGCATTAAACCAAAATTTGACTGGTGCAAAAGTATGGGCACCTCAACAGAAAAGTGACATTAATATTTAGTAGATCCTCCTTTTGCAAAGATAACAGCCTCTAGTCGCTTCCTGTAGCTTTTAATCAGTTCCTGGATCCTGGATAAAGGTATTTTGGACAAACAATTCAAGTTCAGTTAAGTTAGATGGTCGCCGAGCATGGACAGCCCGCTTCAAATCATCCCACAGATGTTCAATGATATTCAGGTCTGGGGACTGGGATGGCCATTCCAGAACATTGTAATTGTTCCTCTGCATGAATGCCTGAGGATTTGGAGCGGTGTTTTGGATCATTGTCTTGCTGAAATATCCATCCCCGGCGTAACTTCAACTTCGTCACTGATTCTTGAACATTATTCTCAAGAATCTGCTGATACTGAGTGGAATCCATGCGACCCTCAACTTTAACAAGATTCCCGATGCCGGCATTGGCCACACAGCCCCAAAGCATGATGGAACCTCCACCAAATTTTACAGTGGGTAGCATGTGTTTTTCTTGGAATGCTGTTTCTTTTTGGACGCCATGCATAACGCCTTTTTTTATAACCAAACAACTCAATTTTTGTTTCCAAAATGAAGCTGCCTTATCCAAATGTGCTTTTTCATACCTCAGGCAACTCTATTTGTGGCGTACGTGCAGAAACGGCTTCTTTCTCATCACTCTCCCATACAGCTTCTATTTGTGCAAAGTGCGCTGTATAGTTGACCGATGCACAGTGACACCATCTGCAGCAAGATGATGCTGCAGCTCTTTGGAGGTGGTCTGTGGATTGTCCTTGACTGTTCTCACCATTCTTCTTCTCTGCCTTTCTGATATTTTTCTTGGCCTGCCACTTCTGGGCTTAACAAGAACTGTCCCTGTGGTCTTCCATTTCCTTACTATGTTCCTCACAGTGGAAACTGACAGGTTAAATCTCTGAGACAACGTTTTGTATCCTTCCCCTGAACAACTATGTTGAACAATCTTTGTTTTCAGATCATTTGAGAGCGGGCTGTCCATGTTCGGCGACCATCAAACTTAACTGAACTTGAATTGTTTTGTAGAAAGAAATGGTCCAAAATACCTTCATCCAGGAACTGATTAAAAGCTACAGGAAGCGACTAGAGGCTGTTATCTTTGCAAAAGGAGGATGTACTAAATATTAATGTCACTTTTCTGTTGAGGTGCCCATATTTTTGCACCGGTCAAATTTTGGTTTAATGCATATTGTGCATTTTCTGTTAGTACAATAAACCTCATTTCAATCCTGAAATATTACTGTGTCCATCAGTTGTTAGATATATCAAACTGAAATGGCTGTTACAAACACCAAAATATTTAGAACTAAAAATGATTAAGATTAATAGCAGTGCCCAAACTTTTTCATAGGACTGTATATATCCCTCCACCTCAGATAGATGCTGGAGGTGTCTCTCCGAGCGGGGCACGATGGCCCATATCTGGTGGGGATGCCCTCTCCTACGCCCCTTCTGGACCGGGGTCAGAGAGGTTATTCGGCAAGTGACGGGAATTGATTTGGAAGACGATCCTGCGCCCCTACTTCTTTCATTGTTCTCCCGGACATTTTGCAAATCCACCCGTAGGCTTCTTGGATTTTTGTTAGTTGCTGCTCGCTCTGTTATTCCTAGGCTTTGGAAGTCCTCGACTCCTCCTTCGCTCCTTGGCTGGCTAAGTGAGATTCTTGCTCTGCGAACTATGGAGACCCTGGTGGCTGAGCTCCACCAAGACGAAACCAAACATCAGCAGACTTGGCTCCTTTGGAACCATTTCTATTATTCTGCCGATTTCCGCTCCCTCTTCCCTTCTGTGTCCCCTGTGTAGTGTCCCCTTGTGCTGTCTGTTCATATATTTTTCTGTTTGCTTTATCTGGCAATAGATATTCCGATGTTTTCTAGGTTTATATATCTGTTTTGTTTTGGAACTCTGCTGCGACAGAGCATTTCTTTGTCCCTTACCTCCCCCTTACCAGTTCTTTGCACCCTTACCTCCCCCTTCCTACCCCCCTTTCCTCGTCCCCCGAATTTTGCCGTTGTTTCATATTTCTTTGCACCTCCCTGGCCCCCCTTACCCCCCCTTCCCCTTTTCCCCTCTCCCCTCCCCCTTCTGGTTTTGTAAAAATTGTAAAACTTTCAATAAACTTTTAATGTTGAAAATCTATGTGGCTTTATCCTGAAAATATTTGGACATTGTTACAATATTGTATCACTTTATGGCTACAGTGGGAAAACTGTATTATAACCTTTTGGAAGTCTATATCAGACTTCCATTGCTAGATGTGGTGGAACAAGGCATCCGTATTAGAACCCTATGGTCACTAGTTCTGATCTCCACCACTGGATGTAAGTGTAGTCCTAACTTGCAACACTTCATTGAGATTCTCAGTGAATAAACAATCACCCAAAAACCCTATAAAATATCCTATAAAATACCTTTACAATATTTGTACACTGTTGTGATATTGTATAATTTTTGCAGTGTTGTATCACTTTATTTTTAAGCTTGTGAGAAATCAACACTGGATTTCCAACACAAAACTTCAGTGGAATGTTAAATTCTCATTCACACGCCCAAACCAAGACTCAGCCGTGTATTAAATGGATCAGTACATTCTCTGTGATTTTTTTAATGGATTCATTGGGTGAATTGGGCCCGTGATCTTGGTTGCCACTCAGCTGATGGGAGTAGGGTGTAACATTCAACAAGTTCTTTACATTGAGTCATCTATATTAAAGAGGACCTTTCACCACTTTTGGGCACATGCAGTGTTATATACTGCTGGAAAGCTGACAGTGCGCTGAATTCAGCGCACTGTCGGCTTTCCCGATCTGTGCCCGGTGTAAAGAGCTTACGGTGCCGGTACCGTAGTGCTCTATGGTCAGAAGGGCGTTTCTGACCATTAGCCAGAGATGTCCTTCTGCCTCGCGGCGCCTATCGCGCTGTGCTGTGGAGCGGGGAGGAACTCCCCCTCCCTCTGCTCACACAGCTCGTCCATAGACGAGCATTATCAGGAGCGGGAGGGGGGAGTTCCTCCCCGCTCCACAGCACAGCGTGATTGGCGCCGCGAGGCAGAAGGACGTTCCTGGCTAACTGTCAGAAACGCCCTTCTGACCATAGAGCACTACGGTACCGGCACCGTAAGCTCTTTACACCGGGCACAGATCGGGAAAGCCGACAGAGCGCTGAATTCAGCGCACTGTCAGCTTTCCAGCAGTATATAACACTGCCTGTGCCCAAAAGTGGTGAAAGGTCCTCTTTAAAAGCCTACAGGCAATACTACTAAAACTCCACCACTAGATGTCAGTGTAGTCCTAACTTGCAGTGCTGAGCAGGGATTCTCAATTACTTTATTTTCTTCTACTAAGGCCTGAATTTTCCAAAATTAGTAAATGTGCAAAGCAGCTAATTATTGTAAATAATGGCTAGCAAGCAAGTGGATTTTCCCTTTTTGGCCCTGTTTGTTTGTCTTTGAATATGTGAGGAATATAATTAGAGATATGAGAGTAGTGAAATATTCGATATTCGTTTCGAGTAGCCCCTCAATATTCGACTATTCGACTGAATATCGAATCCCATTATAGTCTAGGGGAAAAAATGCTAGTTTCAGGGGAAACCACAATTCAACTAAGGAGAGTCACCAAGTCCACAATGGCACCCCAGGAAATGATGCCAACACCTCTGGAATGCAACTGGGACATCAGGGGAAGCATGTCTGGGGGTATCTAACACGTCCAAGTCCCAGTATTACCCCACTATCACAGCCTATCAACTAGACACTCCAAACTCAATATGTAAAGTGGAAAAATACTTGGAAACCTTCTTTCCTCTACATTAGTATGGACAGAAACATAAATTTTAAGCTAAAGAAACAATAGCATGCACCCCTTTAAATCGCATTGCCCATGACAACCACAGATGGCATGAGCAATGGGAAATCCAACAACCCCCACCCTTAATTGTCATTGTTTATGTGTGTGTGTGATGTGGTGAGACCTCCAAAAATTACTTTTCTGGCCCTTCACGTGAGCCCTTCCAAATTAAGTTAGAGGCCCTTAAGCTGAGCCATACAAAAAATGTACTTTTCAGGCCCTTGGGGTGAGCCCTCCCAAACTTAGCTTCAGGCCCTTGGGGTGAGTTGAGCCTTTCAGCAGCAGTTTTTGGCCCTTGAGGTGAGTTGAGCCTTTAACCGGCAGAGTTTTGGCCCTTGGGGTAAACTGAGCCTTTAACCAGCAGCGTTTTTGGCCCTTGGGGTGAACTGAGCCTTTAACCAGCAGAGTTTTTGGCCCTTGAGGTGAGTTGAGATTTGCACCAGCAGAGTTTTTGGCCGTTGGGGTGAGTTAAGCCTTGCACCAGCAGAGTTTTTGGCCCTTGAGGTGAGTTGAGCCTTGCACCAGCATAGTTTTTGGCCCTTGAGGTGAGTTGAGCCTTGCACCAGCATAGTTTTTGGCCCTTGAGGTGAGTTGAGCCTTGCACCAGCAGAGTTTTTGGCCCTTGAGGTGAGTTGAGCCTTTAACCAGCAGTGTTTTTGGCCCTTGGGGTGAACTGAGCCTTTAAACAGCAGTGTTTTTGGCCCTTGGGGTGAGTTGAGCCTTGCACCAGCAGAGTTTTTGGCCCTTGAGGTGAGTTGAGCCTTTAACCAGCAGAGTTTTCAGCCCTTGGGGTGAGTTGAGCCTTTAACCAGCAGTGTTTTTGGCCCTTGGGGTAAACTGAGCCTTTAAACAGCAGAGTTTTTGGCCCTTGAGGTGAGTTGAGCCTTTAACCAGCAGTGTTTATGGCCCTTGGGGTGAGTTGAGCCTTTAACCAGCAGTGTTTTTGGCCCTTGGGGTAAACTGAGCCTTTAAACAGCAGTGTTTTTGGCCCTTGGGGTGAGTTGAGCCTTTAAAAAGCAGTGTTTTTGGCCCTTGGGGTGAATTGAGCCTTTAACCAGGAGTGTTTTTGGCCCGTGGGGTGAGTTGAGCCTTGTACCCGCAGAATTTTTGGCCCTTGAGGTGAGTTGAGCCTTTAACCTGCAGAGTTTTTGGTCCTTGAGGTGAGTTGAGCCTATAACCAGCAGTGTTTTTGGCCCTTGGGGTGAACTGAGCCTTTAACCAGCAGTGTTTTTGGCCCTTGGGGTGAGTTGAGACTTGCACCAGCGGAGATTTTGGCCCTTGAGGTGAGTTGAAACTTTAACCAGCAGAGATTTAGTTTTTGGCCCTTGGGGTGAACTGAGCCTTGTAGCCTTAGAGTTTTAGCTTTTGGCCCTTTGGGTGAATTGAGCCTTTAAACAGCAGAGTTTTAGTTTTTGTCTCTTGGGATGAATTGAGGATTGTAGGAGCCTAATATTATGCTCTATGGATGAATAGAGCCTTGTCAGAGCATAATATTAGGCCCTTGAGGTGAGCCTTAATGGGGTGATTTTAAATTTTGTTTTTCAACTGTGATGTTGGAGGAGGAGGAGGAACTGAAGACCTGGAGCACACACATCTAACTTCATGTTGGGGTGCTTGACACTGGTGGACATGCAAATGATGGGTCAATCCAGTGGCAGTTTATTTTGATCAGCGTCAGCCGGTTAGCACTGTCAGCTGACAGACGGCTGCCACTTATCTGTGATGATGCCACCGGCTGCGCTGAAGACCCTTTCTAATAGAAGGCTGGCGGCAAGGCAGGACAGCACCTCCAAGGCGTAATGCGCAAGTCCAACTTTCACCCAATAAATGTATGGCGCAGAGGGATCGGAGAGGACAGGGCTGTGGTCGGCCAGGTATTCCCACAACATACGCCTATACTTGTCCCTCATAGTGACACTAGGCCCCTCAGTGGTGGTATTTTAGTGAGGGGGTGCCATTAAGGCCCTCCCCTCTACCAGAATGAAAGATGATACGTTATTTTTATACCGGGGTCGAGGATTGCAAAAATCCAGTACTGGTTGCTCTCCAGGATTTTGACAATGCGTTTGTCACTGGAAAAGCAGCCCAACATGAAGTGTTAGTTGATATGACTTCACTGCCCCCACCGGAAGGGTCACTGTCCATTTCCTCCTCTTTCTCCTCCCCTTCACCCCATCCGCGCTGAAGTAATGGGACGCACTGCACTTCCCCGCTAGCCTCTTGTGTGACAATGATCTCATCTGCCACTTCATCCTCATCCTCCTCCTCCTCCTCCTCTATAATTACAGGCTGAGAAGCTGACAGGAGTGTGCACTGACTATCCTTCTGGGATGGGTCTGCTCCTATCCCCGACTCCTCAGCGTGCAATGCGTTATCCCTGATGGCGATGAGGGATTCTCGCATCAAACACAGGAGCGGGATGGTTACGCTCACTAGTGCATCGTCACAGCTGACCCTCTTGGTGGACTCTTCAAAGACACGTAAGATTTTGCATAAGTCTGCCATCCATGGCCACTCATGGTGCAGAAACTGAGAGAGTTGACTTTGAGGAACCCTTGGGTTTTGGAGATGGTACTCCATCAAGGGTCTCTGCTGCTCATACCCCCTGCTCAACATGTGGTACGTCGATTTCCATCATGTGGGGACGTCACACAACAGCCAGTGTTCGGGCAGATGTAGGAGTTGCTGGAGGCTTGGGAGGCTAGCAGCGGTTACTGTCGACTTACGAAAGTGAGCGCACAAGCGCTGCACTTTCACCAGTAGTTTATGAACGTTGGGGTACGTTTTTAAAAACGTTGCACCACTAAGTGGTAAACATGGGCTAAGGCATGGAACGTGTTGGAGGCTGGCAAGCTCCAGAGCCGCTACCAGGTTCCGGCCGTTATTGCACATGACCATACCTGGGCCCAGGTGCAGTGGCGCAAACCAAATTGCCGTCTCATCGACGATGGCATCCCTCACCTTGGAGGCAGTGTGCTGTTTGTCACCCAAGCTGATGAGCTTTAGCACGGCATGCTGACATCTCCCCACGCCAGTGCTGCAGCATTTCCAGCTCGCAGCTGGGGTTGATGTTATGGTCGAGGAGGAGGAGGGGGAGAATGGTTCTGAACCCCTGCCAGGAATCTTGGGCAGGGAGAGTAGGTAGGCTGCCCCACTTTGCGACCTGGTCCCAGCCTCCACTACATTCACCCAGTGTGCTGTGAGTGATATGTAGTGTCCCTGTCCACATGCACTTGTCCATGCGTCGGTGATCAAGTGGACCTTAGTACAAAGTGCGGAACTAAGGGCAAGCCTAATGTTACGCAACACGTCCTGATGCAAGGCAGGGACGGCACACCGGGAAAAGTAGCGGTGGCTAGGGACGGCATAGCGAGGTGCCACAGCTGTCATCAGGTCACGGAAGGCCTGAGTCTCCACAAGCTTGAACGGCAACATCCCCAGGGCCAGCAGTTTGGAGATGTGCACGTTTAAGGCTTGGGCATATATGTGGGTTGCGCTATATTTTTGCCTGCGCTCAAACGCCTGGGAGATGGTGGGTTGCTGGGAAGAGGCGCATGATGGTGTAGGAGAAGGAGCGGAGGCAGGAAAAGGGGAGGATGAGGGTGAAGTCCCTAAAGTGACAGAGGCAGATGTGGAGGTGTCCTGGCTGGTGGTCTGGACTGCAGCAACAGCACTGGACACAGTGGAAGAGGCAGTGGCGGCAACGCCGGACGACGATTGTCTTGCGCTTGCTCTCTCTCACTGAGCCTAGTGTTAGCCTTGCGCATGCCTGAGGTGGTAAGGTTGTTCTTTTCAGAGCCCCTACTCAGTTTGAAGTTGCACAGTTTGCAAACCGCACAAAATTTGTCCTCCGCGCATACATTGAAAAATCTCCACACTATGGAGGAACGTGGCCTGGATGGGGGAATTTTTCTCAAGTGGCTAGGACAGGGAACATCTTGGGCATTGCTGGGTCTGACTGGCTTCTGTGAAGCAGCTGTCCTCTTCCTCTGAACATGCCTCTGCCTCTAACCACCTTTTTTGGTGCTGCACTTGTCTCCAGATCTACACTGCTTTCCCTGCTAGACATCGCCCCTGCCCAGGTCGGGTCGGTCGCCTCTTCGTCCACCACCTCCTCTTACAATTCCTCAATCTGCTCCTCCTCCTGCACACCGCACATAACAACAGCCTGCCCTGATGGCAACTGCATCTCGTCATCATCAGGAGATGGCGGATGCTCCAGTGTTTGGGCATCAGGACGCACAAAGTTATCTGTTAGCTCCGGGGATTCGTGAAGTGGTGGGACAGAGTGAGGGATAGTTAAAGGACCCTAAAACAGCTCCTGGGAGGGGGAAAAGGTGAGATGACTCTGCTGGGAAGATTGGGTATGTTGGGAGGAAGGAGGGGCAGACTCTTGGCCAGGAAGATGACTGGAGGTAGTGGCTGACTGGCTGGTGGAAAAGCTGCTAGAAGCGTTATCCACTAGCCACTGCAACACCTGTTTCTGGTGGTCAGGCCTGGTCAATCTTGTACCCTACACCCTGCTTAATGTAGCCATCAAGCCAGGGATTGTGTAGAAGCGCGATGCTGGCTGCCCCTCACCAGTAGCCATTGGATGCGCTGTAGCTTGACCACAACCTTGCTCCCCAGCTGCATTTCCATGCCCCCGGCCTCGTCCCCATCCCTGTTCACGTCCCTATGCGCTAGCCTTGCGCATTTTGAGATGTATACAAATGTAAAAAAAATTTGTGTGTGAGTTCACAAACTGATGGATTGTATACAAATTTATTTTTTTGTATACACAGAGGGTAGATATATTGGGCCTATATACTGTGCCAGGGTCTGGGGTTGCTAGATGGGGTGGCATAGACACACAAGTCCAGTTTCTTTTAGTCCAAAACAAAGGTAGAGTTTATTTTCACTCAAAAAGGTAGTGCAGTAACAAAAGGAAACAATACAAAAATAAATACCTGCCCGGCTAGGCTCTAACTAAACATAGAATAGGTTACATCACCTAGAATAACAGAAATCCAAAAAGCCAGTAGAATCATTCAGGACACAGCTCCCAAAAATTTGACCTCTCTGTCAGCTCTCCAGCCAAACTCTGCCAAAGTGATGCTGCTGGAGCTGGCTTCTTAAGCCTCCTTGAAGATGAGACTCTCTGCAGCTGAGTCGCTGCCGGAACATCCCCAAAGTGTGGACTGGAGGGGGGGGTGGAATGACAGGTCCCACTATCAATCCTACCTGTCATTCCTAAAAATCCAGCCCAGTACTGAGCATTTACCAAAATGCTCAGCAGACGAAAGTTGTCTGCTGAGAACAAACATTCCTAGAGTTTTCTCATCTCACCCACCTGAGTAGTCTGGGTGAGATGTACACCCCCTTCATTACCTGACCAGCCAACTGTTTACAACTGCCTACTTTACAGTATTTTTGGTCATGTTCTTATTTAAATCTGTGAGGTCCTTGGTGCACATCGTATATTGGATGAGGGAGGTAGAGAAAGTGTTTGTGTAGGGCGCAATAGACATAGCGCTACTAGCTTTCCTCCTTATACACTTACTTGTCGTTGCACAGCGGGTTATGGTGTAAGACATGTTTTAAATATTTGGTTACATGTTTTAAAATTATCTAATAAAAGTAAAGTTTTTATACATTAATTTCCTTTGGTGGATAAGTCAAATCCCCTTTCAGTGACATTTGCCTTATATACTAGTATGACAGTATACAGGAATGAGTGGGTGAGTTGACAAACTGATGGATTGTATACAAAAATTTGTTTTGTATACACAGAGGGTAGATATATTGGGCCTATATACTGCCGTATATACTAGTATGACAGTATACAGGAATGAGTGAGTGAGTTGACAAACTGATGGACTGTATACAAATTTATGTTTTTTTGTATACAGAGGGTAGATATATTGGGCCTATATACTGCCGTGTATACCGGATAACACTATACAGCTTTACATTACCCCTATGGGACAGGTATACAGAGTATGTCAGAGTCACTGGAAGAGAATTTGAGCCCTAAAAAGGGCTTTTGTGAAATTTTAGGAGCTAAGTGTATATACTAGTGGTGTATATACACTGGTGAAGTAGTTTAACTCTTAAAAGAGCTGTTGGTTTTAATTTTTCCTGCCTATCCAAACCGAACTCCTCTCTCGCCCTCATCACAATATCTCTCCGTATCTAACTCTAAACCGCAAATAACATGAAAATGGCTGACACTATTCTTATGAAGGCAAAAAACAAAAAACAAACAACACCGAGCCGATCCTCGTGTATTACCACTGGAAGAAAATATGTTTTAAATGTAGAGACAAGTGCTTGCTCACCTGGGTGGGTTGTGAGGAGGTCACAACAACCCAAATAACCTTGAGAGCAAGCAAGTCCAGGGTATGTAGAATAAGGTGGAGGGCAGCAGCTGCAGGACCGTTACATGAACGGGAACGTACAATGAAAAATTGGGGCCAGTCTGATATAATGCTCAGCCTGAAGAACAGCGCTCACCCAGAAGATGACAGAAATTTCTTTAATAACAAATGGAACAGCACAACGCGTTTCAGACATTTAGTAGTCCTTCCTCAAGTGCACAGTCACTGGCCTGGATGGCTCCAAACATGACTGTGACTGTGCACTTGAGGAAGGACTACCATATGTTCGAAACGCGTTGTGCTGTTCCATTTGTTATTAAAGAAATTTCTGTCATCTTCTGGGTGAGCGCTGTTCTTCAGGCTGAGCATTGTATCAGGCCGGCCCCAATTTTTCGTTGTACTATTCTTATGAATCGGAGGTCACATGATTTCGCCAGCCAATGACTTTTTCCCATTTTTTTTTCGATGCCTATGTTTTCCTGCTTCCTGTACCACCTTCCCTGCACAGTTATTGGTGCAAAAAAAGTGCCAGGGAAGGTAGGAGGGGATACGATTTTTTACTGCGTTTACCGTGGATACCGTATATATTCGAATATAAGCCAAATTTTTCAGCCTATACCCCACATCTCTCCCTCACACAGAGTACACCCTGCACCTCACATCTCTCCCCACCCACCACAGTACACCCTGCATTGGGAGTCTCCGCCTAAAATCAGTATAAAACCTATGGAAACTTGACAGACAACCAGTAGATTTGCGGGTATCTGCTTATTTAGCAGACTGGCTCTATGTGGACCTGAACGATGAAGAGATCAATGCTAATGTAAACTTAACCTTAGGCTCAAAATGCTCATTATACTTGTTAAATTCCTTGTGAAATGTATCTTCTAAAATAGGGTCATACCATCCACATTGTATGCCCACTCATCACTCTTTGCCTGTTGCCCCTGTGAAGTACCAGAGGACTAAAGGAGGCAACTACAGCCACTGAGAGCCCAAACATGACTGACTACTACTCCCATCCTCCCTGAATTCATCCTCTGGGTTTCAGCAAATAAAATTTTGACGTTACAACTTTTAGCATGATAGTTGTCATTGCATCATCTTATTTCAGTTAGTCGCACCTTAATCTTTCCTTGAAGACAGTTGTTGCAGCATAGCTAAACTGCGTAAGAGTTTGATTGCGGTGAAAAAGCAAATAGCAAACAAATGTTGGCCCAATAACTTGGATAGAAACCCAAATATGCTCAGAGACTGTATTTTGCTCCACCCAAACTGAGGTCAATCAGCAATCTTGGCATAGCTGTGTAAAACTTTGTACAGTGCATGTTACTGTAAAGGTTTAGGACTAGTTTACATCTGCATCGGTAATCCATTCAGAGGATCACGATCTACTTTCCTGTCCACATGACTCGTGCGGAGACCGTGCGGAAAGCATTATAGTCTATAGGGTCCGTGCGCTTTCACTGCACGCCACTTGCCAATGCGTTCAGTAGTCCGTCTGGGGGGAGTCCCCATGCAGACTGACCCGAACGGATTACCGACGCAGATGTGAACCAGGCCTGAGGTCCCACATTGCAGAAAAGCTATATTTTATGTGTCTTCAAGAGAAATACATAGGAAGACTTTATACGCCTCACTTCTATTAAATTCATTCCAGGCTTTGGCTCAAAAAAACGCAGAAAGTTCTGCAACAAAAAAAAAAGAAAAAAAAAAGTGCTGTTCTGCATGGATGGACATGGATGATCTCAAGGAGAGGCAGGGTCAGATATCAAGGGATGTTTCTTTAAAATTTAACTTTTAATTTTCCATGTAAAAAATGTGAAAATACAGTACAAAAACACAAAACGGACGTGACAGTGAAAACACACAAGTGTCGTTAAAACCCCATAACAAGGTCTGGCTGACGCGCTTCTGGGTATGCGTTACCCCTTAGTCATAGCCTATGGCCATAGCCAAGGAGGCTATGACTAAGGGTTAACGCATACCCAGAAACACGTCAGCCAGACCTTGTTATGGGGTTTTAACGACACTTGTGTGTTTTCACTGTCACGTCCGTTTTGTGTTTTTGTACTGTATTTTCACATTTTTTACATGGAAAATTAAAAGTTAAATTTTAAAGAAACATCTCAGGAGTGCGGACTGGAATACATTTTGTACTACGTGTGTTACCGCTTACCTCTGGAGTCCGGGTTTTTCAGCCGTGCACCCTGAAGAATGGACCACTAAATGGGCATCTGGTGAGCTACTACTTTATTTTTTCATTATTGACTTTATTTATCAGATATCAAGGGGACAGAGCTACACAGGATCAGCTAAAAGCAGCCTGGCAATGGAGGCATCCACTGTGCCAGTATACCGTGTTTCTCCAAAAATAGGACGTACCCCGAAAGTAAGGCATGGCAGACATTTTGCTGCCTTGCCTAATATAAGGCGCTCCCCCGAAAGTAAGACGTAGTGAATAGAGATGAGCGAACAGTGTTCTATCGAACTCATGTTCGATCGGATATTAGGCTGTTCGGCATGTTCGAATCGAATCGAACACCGCGTGGTAAAGTGCGCCATTACTCGATTCCCCTCCCACCTTCCCTGGCGCCTTTTTTGCTCCAATAACAGCGCTGGGTAGGTGGGACAGGAACTACGACACCGGTGACGTTGAAAAAAGTAGGCAAAACCCATTGGCTGCCGAAAACATGTGACCTCTAATTTAAAAGAACAGCGACGCCCAGCTTCGCGTCATTCTGAGCTTGCAATTCACCGAGGACGGAGGTTTCCGTCCAGCTAGCTAGGGCTTAGATTCTGGGTAGGCAGGGACAGGCTAGGATAGGAAGGAGAAGACAACCAACAGCTCTTGTAAGAGCTAAATTCCAGGGAGAAGCTTGTCAGTGTAACGTGGCACTGACGGGCTCAATCGCCGCAACCCAGCTTTCCCAGGATCCTGAATGGAATACACTGTCAGTGTATTCCCGTATACCCGATATATACCCCGATACCCGTTCCAACGGTGTGCCCCCCCACCTTCACCCCAGAAATACCCTGCAAGTCCCCTAGCAATAGAATTGGGGCTATATACACCCACAATTTTTACTACTGGTATACAGTGCCATTGTCTGACTGGGAATTCAAAGAATATATTGGGAATACAAATACCCTCATTTCTTGCTACTGCCATATAGTGCCAGTTTCTGACTGGTAATTCAAAGAATATATTGGGGTTACGTGCACCCACAATTTTTACTACTGGTATACAGTGCCATTGTCTGACTGGGAATTCAAAGAATATATTGGGAATACAAATACCCTCATTTCTTGCTACTGCCATATAGTGCCAGTGTCTGACTGGGAATTCAAAGAATATATTGGGGTTACGTGCACCCACAATTTTTACTACTGGTATACAGTGCCATTGTCTGACTGGGAATTCAAAGAGTATATTGGGAATACAAATACCCTCATTTCTTGCTACTGCCATATAGTGCCAGTTTCTGACTGGGAATTCAAAGAATATATTGGGGTTACGTGCACCCACAATTTTTACTACTGGTATACAGTGCCATTGTCTGACTGGGAATTCAAAGAATATATTGGGGTTATAAATACCCTCATTTCTTGCTACTGCCATATAGTGCCAGTTTCTGACTGGGAATTCAAAGAATATATTGGGGTTACGTGAACCCACAATTTTTACTACTGGTATACAGTGCCATTGTCTGACTGGGAATTCAAAGAGTATATTGGGAATACAAATACCCTCATTTCTTGCTACTGCCATATAGTGCCAGTTTCTGACTGGGAATTCAAAGAATATATTGGGGTTACGTGCACCCACAATTTTTACTACTGGTATACAGTGCCATTGTCTGACTGGGAATTCAAAGAATATATTGGGGTTATAAATACCCTCATTTCTTGCTACTGCCATATAGTGCCAGTTTCTGACTGGTAATTCAAAGAATATATTGGGGTTACGTGCACCCACAATTTTTACTACTGGTATACAGTGCCATTGTCTGACTGGGAATTCAAAGAATATATTGGGGTTATAAATACCCTCATTTCTTGCTACTGCCATATAGTGCCAGTTTCTGACTGGTAATTCAAAGAATATATTGGGGTTACGTGCACCCACAATTTTTACTACTGGTATACAGTGCCATTGTCTGACTGGGAATTCAAAGAGTATATTGGGAATACAAATACCCTCATTTCTTGCTACTGCCATATAGTGCCAGTTTCTGACTGGGAATTCAAAGAATATATTGGGGTTACGTGCACCCACAATTTTTACTACTGGTATACAGTGCCATTGTCTGACTGGGAATTCAAAGAATATATTGGGGTTATAAATACCCTCATTTCTTGCTACTGCCATATAGTGCCAGTTTCTGACTGGGAATTCAAAGAATATATTGGGGTTACGTGCACCCACAATTTTTACTACTGGTATACAGTGCCATTGTCTGACTGGGAATTCAAAGAATATATTGGGGTTATAAATACCCTCATTTCTTGCTACTGCCATATAGTGCCAGTTTCTGACTGGTAATTCAAAGAATATATTGGGGTTACGTGCACCCACAATTTTTACTACTGGTATACAGTGCCATTGTCTGACTGGGAATTCAAAGAATATATTGGGGTTATAAATACCCTCATTTCTTGCTACTGCCATATAGTGCCAGTTTCTGACTGGTAATTCAAAGAATATATTGGGGTTACGTGCACCCACAATTTTTACTACTGGTATACAGTGCCATTGTCTGACTGGGAATTCAAAGAATATATTGGGGTTATAAATACCCTCATTTCTTGCTACTGCCATATAGTGCCAGTTTCTGACTGGGAATTCAAAGAATATATTGGGGTTACGTGCACCCACAATTTTTACTACTGGTATACAGTGCCATTGTCTGACTGGGAATTCAAAGAATATATTGGGGTTATAAATACCCTCATTTCTTGCTACTGCCATATAGTGCCAGTTTCTGACTGGGAATTCAAAGAATATATTGGGGTTACGTGCACCCACAATTTTTACTACTGGTATACAGTGCCATTGTCTGACTGGGAATTCAAAGAGTATATTGGGAATACAAATACCCTCATTTCTTGCTACTGCCATATAGTGCCAGTTTCTGACTGGGAATTCAAAGAATATATTGGGGTTACGTGCACCCACAATTTTTACTACTGGTATACAGTGCCATTGTCTGACTGGGAATTCAAAGAATATATTGGGGTTATAAATACCCTCATTTCTTGCTACTGCCATATAGTGCCAGTTTCTGACTGGGAATTCAAAGAATATATTGGGGTTACGTGCACCCACAATTTTTACTACTGGTATACAGTGCCATTGTCTGACTGGGAATTCAAAGAGTATATTGGGAATACAAATACCCTCATTTCTTGCTACTGCCATATAGTGCCAGTTTCTGACTGGGAATTCAAAGAATATATTGGGGTTACGTGCACCCACAATTTTTACTACTGGTATACAGTGCCATTGTCTGACTGGGAATTCAAAGAATATATTGGGGTTATAAATACCCTCATTTCTTGCTACTGCCATATAGTGCCAGTTTCTGACTGGGAATTCAAAGAATATATTGGGGTTACGTGCACCCACAATTTTTACTACTGGTATACAGTGCCATTGTCTGACTGGGAATTCAAAGAGTATATTGGGAATACAAATACCCTCATTTCTTGCTACTGCCATATAGTGCCAGTTTCTGACTGGGAATTCAAAGAATATATTGGGGTTACGTGCACCCACAATTTTTACTACTGGTATACAGTGCCATTGTCTGACTGGGAATTCAAAGAATATATTGGGGTTATAAATACCCTCATTTCTTGCTACTGCCATATAGTGCCAGTTTCTGACTGGGAATTCAAAGAATATATTGGGGTTACGTGCACCCACAATTTTTACTACTGGTATACAGTGCCATTGTCTGACTGGGAATTCAAAGAGTATATTGGGAATACAAATACCCTCATTTCTTGCTACTGCCATATAGTGCCAGTTTCTGACTGGGAATTCAAAGAATATATTGGGGTTACGTGCACCCACAATTTTTACTACTGGTATACAGTGCCATTGTCTGACTGGGAATTCAAAGAATATATTGGGGTTATAAATACCCTCATTTCTTGCTACTGCCATATAGTGCCAGTTTCTGACTGGGAATTCAAAGAATATATTGGGGTTACGTGCACCCACAATTTTTACTACTGGTATACAGTGCCATTGTCTGACTGGGAATTCAAAGAGTATATTGGGAATACAAATACCCTCATTTCTTGCTACTGCCATATAGTGCCAGTTTCTGACTGGGAATTCAAAGAATATATTGGGGTTACGTGCACCCACAATTTTTACTACTGGTATACAGTGCCATTGTCTGACTGGGAATTCAAAGAATATATTGGGGTTATAAATACCCTCATTTCTTGCTACTGCCATATAGTGCCAGTTTCTGACTGGGAATTCAAAGAATATATTGGGGTTACGTGCACCCACAATTTTTACTACTGGTATACAGTGCCATTGTCTGACTGGGAATTCAAAGAGTATATTGGGAATACAAATACCCTCATTTCTTGCTACTGCCATATAGTGCCAGTTTCTGACTGGTAATTCAAAGAATATATTGGGGTTACGTGCACCCACAATTTTTACTACTGGTATACAGTGCCAATTTCTAACTAGGAATTCAAAATGCGCAAGGCTCCCGGAAAGGGACGTGGACGAGGCCGTGGGCGAGGTCGGGGGAATGGTTCTGGGGAGCAAGGTAGCAGTGAAGCCACAGGGCGTCCCGTGCCTACTCCTGTGGGGCAGCAAGCATTGCGCCACTCCACAGTGCCAGGGTTGCTTGCCACATTAACTAAACTGCAGGGTACAAACCTTAGTAGGCCCGAGAACCAGGAACAGGTCTTGCAATGGCTGTCAGAGAACGCTTACAGCACATTGTCCAGCAGCCAGTCAGACTCTGCCTCCTCTCCTCCTATTACCCAACAGTCTTGTCTTCCTTCCTCCCAAAATTCCGAAGCTTTACAGAACAATAACCCAAACTGTCCCTGCTCCCCAGAGCTGTTCTCCGCTCCTTTCATTGTCCCTCAACCTGCCTCTCCACGTCACGATTCCACGAACCTAACAGAGGAGCATCTGTATCCAGATGCTCAAACACTAGAGTCTCCTCCATCTCCGTTCGATTTGGTGGTGGATGACCAGCAACCCACCCTCATCGACGATGATGTGACGCAGTTGCCGTCAGGGCATCCAGTTGACCGGCGCATTGTGCGGGAGGAGGAGATGAGACAGGAGTTGGAAGAGGAAGTGGTGGATGATGAGGACACTGACCCGACCTGGACAGGGGGGATGTCAAGCGGGGAAAGTAGTGTGGATGTTGAGGCAGGTGCAGCACCAAAAAGGGTAGCTAGAGGCAGAGGCAGAGGTCAGCAGCTTAGGCGAAGCCAGGCCACACCCGGAATCTCCCAAGATGTTCCAGTTCGTACCCAGCCCCGAAAAACTCCCACCTCGAGGGCACGTTTCTCGAAGGTGTGGAGTTTTTTCAAGGAATGCGCCGAGGACAGATATAGTGTTGTCTGCACAATTTGCCTCTCGAAATTGATTAGGGGCTCTGAGAAGAGCAACCTGTCCACCACTTCAATGCGCCGTCATTTGGAATCCAAGCACTGGAATCAGTGGCAGGCAGCAACGGCAGGACAAAGGCCGCCTGCCGTTCACGCCACTGCCACTGCCTCTGCCTCTGCCTCTGCCACTGCCACTGCTGACTGTGCTGGCGATGCACTCCAGAGGACGAGCCAGGACACCACTTCATCTGCCTCCGCCACTTTGTTGACTTCTACCTCATCCTCCCCTGGTCCTGTCTTATCTCCTTCTCCTGCACCATCAAAGGCACCATCAGGCGTTTCTTTACAACAACCCACCATCTCTCAGACATTGGAGCGGCGGCAGAAATACACTGCTAACCACCCACACGCGCAAGCCTTGAACGCCAACATCGCTAAACTGCTGGCCCAGGAGATGTTGGCGTTCCGGCTTGTTGAAACTCCCGCCTTCCTGGACCTGATGGCAACTGCGGCACCTCGCTATGCCGTCCCTAGCCGTCACTACTTCTCCCGGTGTGCCGTCCCCGCCTTGCACCAGCACGTGTCACTCAACATCAGGCGGGCCCTTAGTTCCGCGCTTTGCACAAAGGTCCACTTGACCACCGACGCGTGGACAAGTGCATGCGGACAGGGACGCTACATTTCACTGACGGCACACTGGGTGAATGTAGTTGAGGCTGGGACTGCTTCCCAAACTGGCCCGGTGTACCTCGTCTCCCCGCCTAACATTCCTGGCAGGGACACGAGAAGAACACCCCCCTCCTCCTCCTCCTCTACCGCCTCCTCCTCCGCCACCGCCTCCTCCTCCGCCACCGCCTCCTCCTCCGCTGTTAGATTGACCCCAGCTACGAGTTGGAAACGTTGCAGCACTGGCGTTGGTAGACGTCAGCAGGCTGTGCTGAAGCTGATCAGCTTGGGGGACAGACAGCACACTGCCTCCGAGGTGAGGGATGCCCTCCTCGATGAGACGGCAATATGGTTTGAGCCGCTGCACCTGGGCCCAGGCATGGTCGTTTGTGATAACGGCCGGAACCTGGTAGCAGCTCTGGAGCTTGCCGGACTCCAACATGTTCCATGCCTGGCCCACGTCTTCAACCTAGTGGTGCAACGTTTCCTAAAGAGCTACCCCAATGTTCCAGAGCTACTGGTGAAAGTGCGGCGCATGTGCGCCCACTTTCGCAAGTCGACAGTAGCCGCTGCTAGCTTAAAATCTCTCCAGCAACGCCTGCATGTGCCACAACACCGGCTTTTGTGCGACGTCCCCACACGCTGGAACTCAACGTTTCAGATGTTGAATAGAGTGGTTGAGCAGCAGAGACCTTTGATGGAATACCAGCTACAAAACCCTAGGGTGCCACAAAGTCAGCTGCCTCAGTTTCACATCCATGAGTGGCCATGGATGAGAGACCTTTGTGACATCCTACGGGTCTTTGAGGAGTCCACAAGGAGGGTGAGCTCTGAGGATGCGATGGTGAGCCTTACAATCCCGCTCTTGTGTGTTCTGAGAGAATCCCTGATTGACATCAGGGATAACTCAGATCACACAGAGGAGTTAGGGATAGCATCCGATCCGTCACAGCTGGAGAGTAGGTCCACACATCTGTCCGCTTCACTGCGTTTAATGGAGGAGGAGGAGGAGGAGGAAGAAGAGTTGTCCGATGATGTGATGGTGATACAGGAGGCTTCCGGGCAACTTCGAATCGTCCCATTGTTGCAGCGCGGATGGGTAGACATGGAGGATGAGGAGGAAATGGAGATTGAACTTTCCGGTGGGGCCAGAGGAGTCATGCCAACTAACACTGTGGCAGACATGGCTGAGTTCATGTTGGGGTGCTTTACAACCGACAAGCGTATTGTCAAAATCATGGAGGACAACCAGTACTGGATCTTTGCTATCCTTGACCCCCGGTATAAAAACAACATCTCGTCTTTTATTCCGGTAGAGGGGAGGGCCAATCGCATCAATGCTTGCCACAGGCAATTGGTGCAGAATATGATGGAGATGTTTCCAGCATGTGACGTTGGCGGCAGGGAGGGCAGTTCCTCCAGTAGGCAACCAAGTTCTCACCGGTCCACACAAACGAGGGGCACACTGTCTAAGGTCTGGGACACCTTGATGGCACCCCCTCGCCAAAGTGCCGCCACGGAGGGTCCTAGTGTCACCAGGCGTGAGAAGTATAGGCGCATGTTGCGGGAATACCTTTCCGACCACAGCCCTGTCCTCTCCGACCCCTCTGCGCCCTACACGTATTGGGTGTCGAAGTTGGACCTGTGGCTTGAACTTGCCCTATATGCCTTGGAGGTGCTGTCCTGTCCTGCCGCCAGCGTCCTATCTGAGAGGGTGTTCAGTGCAGCCGGTGGCATCATCACTGACAAGCGCACCCGTCTGTCAGCTGAGAGTGCCGACCGGCTCACTTTGATAAAAATGAACCACCACTGGGTAGAGCCGTCATTTTTGTGCCCACCTGTGTAAAGCACCCCAACATGAAACTCCATGTCTGTACTCAACCTCTCCAATTCCTCCGCATCCTCATACTCATCCACCATAAGCGTTGCACAATTCTGCTAATACTAGGCTCCCTCCACCCTGATTTCCCCCAACTCTGCTGGTTAGAGGCTCCCTCCACCCTGATTTCCACCAACTCTGCTGGTTAGAGGCTCCCTCCACCATGAATTTGCCCAAACTGGGCTGTTTAGAGGCTCCCTCCACCATGAATTGGTCCAAACTGGGGTTTTTAGAGGCTCCCTCCACCATGAATTGGTCCAAACTGGGCTGGTTAGAGGCTCCCTCCACCATGAATTTCCCAAAACTTGGCTGTTTAGAGGCTCCCTCCACCATGAATTTGCCCAAACTGGGCTGTTTAGAGGCTCCCTCCACCATGAATTGGTCCAAACTGGGGTTTTTAGAGGCTCCCTCCACCATGAATTGGTCCAAACTGGGCTGGTTAGAGGCTCCCTCCACCATGAATTTCCCAAAACTTGGCTGTTTAGAGGCTCCCTCCACCATTAATTGGTCCAAACTGGGCTGGTTAGAGGCTCCCTCCACCATGAATTTGCCCAAACTGGGGTGGTTAGAGGCTCCCTCCACCATTAATTGGTCCAAACTGGGCTGGTTAGAGGCTCCCTCCACAATTAATTGGTCCAAACTGGGCTAATTAGAGGCTCCCTCCACCATGAATTGGTCCAAACTGGGTTTTTTAGAGGCTCCCTCCACCATGAATTTCCCAAAACTTGGCTGTTTAGAGGCTCCCTCCACCATGAATTGGTCCAAACTGGGCTGGTTAGAGGCTCCCTCCACCATGAATTTCCCAAAACTTGGCTGTTTAGAGGCTCCCTCCACCATTAATTGGTCCAAACTGGGCTGGTTAGAGGCTCCCTCCACCATGAATTTGCCCAAACTGGGCTGTTTAGAGGCTCCCTCCACCATGAATTGGTCCAAACTGGGCTGGTTAGAGGCTCCCTCCACCATGAATTTCCCAAAACTTGGCTGTTTAGAGGCTCCCTCCACCATTAATTGGTCCAAACTGGGCTGGTTAGAGGCTCCCTCCACCATGAATTGGTCCAAACTGGGGTGGTTAGAGGCTCCCTCCACCATTAATTGGTCCAAACTGGGCTGGTTAGAGGCTCCCTCCACAATTAATTGGTCCAAACTGGGCTAATTAGAGGCTCCCTCCACCATGAATTGGTCCAAACTGGGTTTTTTAGAGGCTCCCTCCACCATGAATTTGCCCAAACTGGGCTGTTTAGAGGCTCCCTCCACCATGAATTGGTCCAAACTGGGCTGGTTAGAGGCTCCCTCCACCATGAATTTCCCAAAACTTGGCTGTTTAGAGGCTCCCTCCACCATTAATTGGTCCAAACTGGGCTGGTTAGAGGCTCCCTCCACCATTAATTGGTCCAAACTGGGCTGGTTAGAGGCTCCCTCCACCATGAATTTGCCCAAACTGGGCTGGTTAGAGGCTCCCTCCACCATGAATTTCCCAAAACTTGGCTGTTTAGAGGCTCCCTCCACCATTAATTGGTCCAAACTGGGCTGGTTAGAGGCTCCCTCCACCATGAATTTGCCCAAACTGGGGTGGTTAGAGGCTCCCTCCACCATTAATTGGTCCAAACTGGGCTGGTTAGAGGCTCCCTCCACAATTAATTGGTCCAAACTGGGCTAATTAGAGGCTCCCTCCACCATGAATTGGTCCAAACTGGGTTTTTTAGAGGCTCCCTCCACCATGAATTTGCCCAAACTGGGCTGTTTAGAGGCTCCCTCCACCATGAATTGGTCCAAACTGGGCTGGTTAGAGGCTCCCTCCACCATGAATTTCCCAAAACTTGGCTGTTTAGAGGCTCCCTCCACCATTAATTGGTCCAAACTGGGCTGGTTAGAGGCTCCCTCCACCATTAATTGGTCCAAACTGGGCTGGTTAGAGGCTCCCTCCACCATTAATTGGTCCAAACTGGGCTGGTTAGAGGCTCCCTCCACAATTAATTGGTCCAAACTGGGCTAATTAGAGGCTCCCTCCACCATGAATTGGTCCAAACTGGGTTTTTTAGAGGCTCCCTCCACCATGAATTTGCCCAAACTGGGCTGTTTAGAGGCTCCCTCCACCATGAATTGGTCCAAACTGGGCTGGTTAGAGGCTCCCTCCACCATGAATTTCCCAAAACTTGGCTGTTTAGAGGCTCCCTCCACCATTAATTGGTCCAAACTGGGCTGGTTAGAGGCTCCCTCCACCATGAATTGGTCCAAACTGGGGTTTTTAGAGGCTCCCTCCACCATGAATTGGTCCAAACTGGGGTTTTTAGAGTCTCCCTCCACCATGAATTGGTCCAAACTGGGGTTTTTAGAGTCTCCCTCCACCATGAATTGGTCCAAACTGGGGTTTTTAGAGGCTCCCTCCACCATGAATTTGCCCAAACTCTGCTGGTTAGAGGCTCAATCCACCCTGATTTTCAAAACAAATGTTGGTGCCAACCTCAACTTACTACAAGGGCCAAATTCACTGCTGGTGACAAGCTCTCCTCACTGCAAGTGCCAAATACACATGTTTCAAGGTGTTTTCCTACTGTCAGAGAGGTGGTATTGAGTGTGTAAAGTGTGTAGTTGTTAGGCTGTGATGTTGGGGTAATAGAGGGTCTTTGGTGTGTTAGATGCCCCCAGACATGCTTCCCCTGCTGTCCCAGTGTCATTCCAGAGGTGTTGGCATCATTTCCTGGGGTGTCATAGTGGACTTGGTGACCCTCCAGACACGGATTTGGGTTTCCCCCTTAACGAGTATCTGTTCCCCATAGACTATAATGGGGTTCGAAACCCGTTCGAACACACGAACATTGAGCGGCTGTTCGAATCGAATTTCGAACCTCGAACATTTTAGTGTTCGCTCATCTCTAGTAGTGAATAGAAATGAATGGAAGTAGCCGGCAAGCGGGGGGTTAATTGGCGTGCCGGGCGCTTCCATTCATTTCTATGGGAGCGTGTGTGGGCACCGACCGGAGGCATTAGCGCTGGATGTCTGCTGACACCAGCATACACCAGGCGGCTATGGCGGCCGCCCGACTCCCGGGTGGCCGCCATAGTTAAACACCCGGCATCCTGGCGCTGCTCTATGCAGCCTGCAAAAGAAATGACGATTTTTTTGCAATGCAATGCAATTGCAAAGGTCTGATCACTAATGCAATGCATTGCATTAGTGATCAGACCTTTGCAATTGCATTGCAAAAAATCGTCATTTCTTTTGAAGGCAGGTATATATATATATATATATATATATATATATATATATATATATATATATATATATAAAAGTATTAAAAATTCAAATCAACCCATTTCCCTAGAACACATATAAAAGTATGTAAATACTGTGAAACACATACCGTACATGTTAGGTATCCCTGTGTCCAAAATTGCCTGCTCTACAAATCTATGAAAATATTTTTATACTGTACAGTATTTAATAAATGTTAATTTTTATATTTAGCAATATATGTGAATTCTTCTTTGAAAAAAATAAGACACCCCCTGAAAATAAGACATGGCGCACCTTTGGGAGCAAAAATTAATATAAGACACCGTCTTATTTTTGGGGAAACAGGGTATGTTGCCAGTGGCCTTTGGGAATCAGAATATAGCCCATGGCCCAGGGGAGGTATCTGTCACAGACTAGAAAGCGTAACCTGTTACCCTTATGTGGAGGCACTGAAGGTGCCACTGTGAGGTCAGAGGCGAGGCACTACAGCTCCATTTTATGCTGCCATGTTTCCTCACTCTTCAGTGCCTTCTGCTGGTGCTCCTTGTGTGCTTAAACAAACATGGGAAAACATCTTTAATCCAAATTGGCAGTTGGCCAATTTTTAACATGCCTGGAAAAAGAGAATCTAATGTGTCGCAAACAACGACATCTGTGAAGGTAGCAAGAAGTCACAGAATTCTTCTGAAGCGCAGCTTAGGGGGATCATCAATGTCAACAACATGCTCATTATATGGCTTCCCAGTGAGGTGCTGAGATGCCAGAACAATCCTGGGTGCAGTGCAAGAACCAAGTTCAGCTGCAGGCCAGCTAGAGAACTGCTGAAACGCTGGAGCATGCGGATCATCAACGCCAACAACACGCTCATTATATGGCATCCCAGTGAGCTGCTGAGATGCCAGAACAATCACGGGCACAGCGCCAGGAATGAGTTCAGCGACAGGCCAGCTTGACAGCTGCCGAAACGCCAGAGCAAGGAGATCATCAACGCCAAGAACACGCTCATTCATATGGTGTCCCAGCGAGCTACTGAGATGCCGGAACAATCACAGGCACGGTCTGAGGAACAAGTTCAGCAGCAGGACAGCTTAACAGCTGCCGAAATGCTGGAGCAGGCAAACCATCAACGGCAGCAATTTGATAAATCATCAACTCCAACAACCCGCAAACAAACTCGCGGGCAGAGGATAGTGTGATATAAAGATGTACGTACCCTAAAATGGTACCCATAAAACTTCAGAAAAAATGATTCTTATTTTAAATAAAATGTTTTTATGTAAACATTGTAAAAGCCAATTTATATAGATTTTCTATCTTTAAAATCATATTGATGTCCTGGATAAAGTTAACATGACAGGTAAACCACAAGGTGAACACTCTCTGGTTCCAATGGTGCCATTTTTCTTAATTTCTTAATTCCACATTAAAAAAAATTAATGAAATATATACAACACAGTAGATGTACCCAAAACAATGGTACCATGAAAAATACCACATCAAGCTCTCATATACCTTTGATACAGAGCTATGAAAAGGTTAGAGTTTTTGCCAAATACTATTATAAATTCTTGCCAGCAGTAGCCATCAGCTGTACAGAGAGTCCATAGGTCCATGTAACTAACCTATAAGGACTGGCTGTGTCTGTACGCAGTCTGTACCTATGGCAATGCCATGTAAATGAAAATTGGGTCCTAGTTAACAAAATATAATGTTCATACCCATTTTTTCCAATACAGTACTAAATCTGTTTTAGACTTACTGTGCATTAGGATGTCTCTGCTTTTCAGCATGGTTCACACTGTAAAAAGGAAAAAATGACATAGAGTATAGTGTTCCAAAGCAGCATGATCATTGATTTATTGATCTGTAGATGCTCAGATGTAATCATTACATAAAGTTTAATGACACAAATATTAACAGCTTTTATGTCTTTTCCTTAGTTCATTTTTTGACCATGTCTGTAAAGAATGATGACTCTCAGCTTGTATGGACTGAGCATGAATATGTGAGCTTCTCTGTGAAGGAAAGAATACAGACCTATGGACTTTAAGAAATGCACGAATACTCTGAAGATAGCATTCTCTGGTGTTTCTTTTACTTTTAAATAAAATGATGTAACAAGTGGGTAGTAGGTGACAACCGATGACACCATAGTTAGAACCTAATATAGCTATTATCTGTACAGCAGAGAGATATGCACTACTAGTATTATTCATGTAGATTGGTATAAAGAGAATCCATACAAACATATAGACCAGCATGCTAAATGTAATACATCGAGCCTCATTGTATTTCTCTGGTAATTTTCTGCCTTTGTAAGCTAGTAGGAAACATATTAATGCAAGTAATCCAATGTAGCCAAGCATAATGCCAAAGGCTAGATAGGACCCCTCATCACATTGCAGAATTAGGAGCTCTGGTATTTTACGAATGGTGCTAACAGAAGGACTCTTTAGCATAAGCCATATTGTACAAATAGCCAACTGGATAACGGTTAAAAAAATGATAATAGCTATTGGTTTAATAGCAGATGCCATTACCCTCTTACCTCTGTTGCCCGACTCAAATGCTAAAATAATTCGCAAAGATTTTACTAAAATGCAAGAAATCACAATAGTGAAACTGATGCCGAAAAGTGGTTGCCTGATTTTGCAAATAATTTCCAGTGGTTCACCAATAAATAATACACTGCCTGCTAAACTTACCAACAGTGATATGTTTAGTATGTATGTGCAATATCCCCCTGCTGCTTTAACTGCTGGTGTGTCCATATACTTAGCAAATAAAATCCCTATTACTGACACCACAAGAAATCCAATACTAGAAAATGTCATCAGAGTTATAGCAAATGGGTTGCTCCAGTAGAAATATTCCTTTGTCCTGTTCTTACATTGAGAGCTTCCATTGATCGAATATTCAGTATCGAGACACTTCAGGCACCCAGTCATATCTATAAAACGAAAAGTGAAAATGGATCTTAGATATATGAATATGGAAAACAGTAAAAATCTTAACAATGTGCAAAGGAGGGTAATCAAATCTATAAATCTGATAAAGGGTCCTGAAAAAAACTGTCATTACAATACATTAACAGACCTGAAATCAATCAATCTTGATTATTACCTAAGATCCCGGCCCCATGTAGCGTCCCACAGCTAAAAAGTGTTACGGGATAAACCACGGCGGCAACGCACAGAAAGTCAGCAGAGGTTTCCTCTATGGACTTTCTGCTTCTATTATATCTATTGAAAAACGCTGGTGTTGCCATAGGTATAACTGACATGCTGGGATTTCCAAATAAGCAACAGTTTTGGAAATCGCAGTGTACCTGCTGCATGTATTTTTCCGCAATGTATGGATGCGATTCGCTATACTGTAAACGCCACGACGGGTCCCGGCCTATAAGGACAAAGATACATGACCAGAGCTAACACTGAAATTCCTGGAACCTAATGCAAAAAAATAACAAGATCCCCTTCTACCATTTTTTACAAGACAGGTGTCTTCTCCAACTTCTAAAAAAAAAAGAGTATATTATTCTAAAATATGCCCCTCTGTGAAATAATGCAAAATAAATAGGAAATGTTTTAAGCAGAAAACAACACATATTATGAATTTTGTTTTTTTGCATTTCTGTGGTCATGAGGGCAGGGGTGAACCTGCCCTTTTCACCGCCCAAGGCGGACGACAGAAAGCCACCCCCTCCCCGGAGGAGGGGGTGGAGCGGACGGGGCGGCCTCCCCAATCCACTGCTCGGTGCTAAGCCAGTCCAGGACAGCTTGTCCTGGACTGGCTTAGGTAAGCAAAAATGCCGCCCTCCCTGGGGCCCTGGCATAGCGCCGCCTGAAGCACTTGCTTCAGGTCGCCTCATGGGAGGTGCGGCGCTACATGAGGGAGTAAAGTCCAAGAAGATATGTACACATCTTAATAATAGCAATTGTCAAACCTCATGACATTTGATTTGCAAATATTTGCTCAGCTCATTGGAAAAGTAACTTTTGACCAAACTTGATCAGACCAAACCAAAATTGTTGGAAAAAGTTTTTCACTGTACTCTGGAATCTTTTACACCTTTACAGTACATGACTACATGTTTAGACAGCAAAGCGGGACTACTAGTACCGGTATGCACTGTGTCTTTATTCACCAGTATCTGCAAGGAAGGGAGCAAGACTAAGAGACTGAGTGTCAGGCTTGTCACATAAGGAGACTACAATCAGACTGGAGATGGACCAGGATGGTTCCTGCTGGAGAAAGGCTTTGGCTTTGGAGGGTATGACGGGCAAGAAATTATTCATCCACTGTAGGTCGCTCATGGTGCCAGGGAACCCATCCGGAAAGAAGGAGTCTCAACAGAAGACTACAGCTTGGAGTTTGGCAACTGCATCTGGTTACTCATTGAATATGCGTGACCCAAGTCCACAGTCTGTGAGGGTAGTGCACCATATCTTTTGTGACATGATGGTGATTGTGAAAGATGCAAATGTAGGTGAAGATTGTAGGTATGTGGATTCCTTGTGGATGAAAAAAATAATGTGACCACTTCTAAAATACTTTTTTGGCATAATCTTTAGACTCTCAATATAAGGGTGCATTAACACGGAGGAAAATGGTGAGGAATTTGGTGTGGAATTTCAGCGCTGAAAAAAAAGTCTTGCATTGACTTTTTCTGCTAACAGAAAAAGGAACTCATTGAAGTCAATAGGAGGCTTTTTTTTAGCGCTGAAATCCCAGACCAAATTCCTCACCATTTTCCTCCATGTGAATGGACCCTAACTGGGGAGATAAAAGATCAGTTGTATAAGGAACTTAAATGGGTGGCACAGTTTGTAGAAAATCCAAGTAGAGGTGATGCTCTACTGGAGCTGGTAATTTTTAATAATGCAAGACCAGTTGTAAAAAAGCTGTTTTATACAGCAGACACCCAAATCTAATCCCTGCACGAATCGCAGGCATTAACCACTCTGGTGCCTCAGTCAAAGCTGACCGAGGCGCCATTTTACTGGCAGTGCGTGTTTGCTGCCATTTTGCTGGAGATTGCTGGCACTAGGAGCATGCTCCGGGGCTGGCGTCCCGTTGTTAAGGCAGCTGGGAGTCTTGTGAAGGCTCCCAGGCCTGTCTTTCAGTATATTCTATTGCAAGCTCTATGTATCATGCAATAGAAATGCCAGATTTTTTTCAATGTATTAGCATTGTAATACATTGCACTAGTGATCGGACCTCCTGGGGGTCAAGACCTCTAGAGGGTCTAATAAATTCAAAAAATTAATAAATTAAAGTACAAAAAAAATCTAAGAAAAAAAAAGTATTAAAAGTTCAAATCAAGCAAGGCAAGTACCTCTGCATACTGACAGACTGACACAGAACTGAACTGACTGTAGAATGAGCTCTCAATAGTCACCACAGAGACTAAGGTCTCCTACAACCTCACCCAGTGGCCTTTGATTGGCCATGGCTGAACCAAGGGGAAGGTTTCAACACAGAGGAGGAAAAATAACAAGAGAAAGCTGAAAAACAGTTCACTCGCAGGATATTGTGATGTATTAAAAGTATACAGGACAATATTTTGGTGCAGCCCCTTCTGGAATGTTCAGTTCAGTTCTGGGTAACATTTAAAGAGATTTTCCAGGATAAAAGCTAATTCTTGCAATAAACAAAACACCCTCCTCCCACTTACTTCCTAAATTACATATTTTATCAAAAATGTATATTTACCCATATCCCTGGGGCGGTCATGTGACCATCCCAAGGACATTTTCTGGTTATCGTTGATGTTCCATTTCTCCGTTTCTAGAAATAGAACGTCACTTCAACCACCTTTCCACCCCATCTTACTTACCTCTCTTCCTTCCAGACTGTCCTATGGGACAGCTCCTCCCTCTTTTCTGACTGCTGGAGCACGTAATAGTCCTGGCGCTGCTCTGAGCTCTGCAGCTGACAATTCAGGTGTGAGAGCAGTAACCTCCCACGCCTGCGCAGTAGTGGTGGACCGCCGATTGCAGAGCACAGAACAGAACCTGGATTATTGCACACACTGGCAGTCAGAAAAGAGGAAGGAGCTGTCTCAAAGGAGAAAGTCTAGAAGGAAAATAGGTAAGTATGATGGGGTTGAGGGGGGTGGACTGAGTTAGTTGGACTGAGTTAGTTGGTAGTGGGCGGGATAGCTAGAGAGACAGGGAAAGGGTGTAAAGGAACAAGGGAGAGAGGAAGGGGGAGTGATATGAGAAGGAGCTAGTGTGGGAGATACACCTTGTAAACAAATGCAGAGGATGCCAGGTGCTCCCAGAGACACCCAGAAATCACTCAAAACACTGCTAAAGGTATTTGGGTTCACTTACTAACCGTTTAATAGCAGACTTTAAAAAATAAATAAATATTTGCCCGGAAAACCCCTTTAAGTTCTATCTTCCAATTGCTGCTTTACTGTTAACATCAGTTTCAACTTTCTCTGTACATGGGTTGTCAAATTGACAGGGTTAGTACTAGGTTCCAAAGAATGGACAATTGTATATGTTGAATTAAAGACTGTTTCTACTCTGTTATCATCACTGTATTCAGGGCCATAGATACAGGAGGTGCAGAGGTAGCAAACACTATGAAGCCCTCGACACTGAGGAGGCCCAAAGGCCATGCTGCATCATTACAAGTTTTGCACTGGGGCCCAGGAGCTGCAGATATTGGCTGTATTTTTTATTCTGGTTCAGTGAAATAGTTGATCTTGCAAGAAGTTGAGAGTGTTTCCTCAGCCTACTCAGTACATGACTACGCATTCCACCAGCAAGGTGAGAACTGGTGCCTTACCACGTGTAATTTCAGCCTAAGCCAGTGAGTGGTTTAAGGAAGTTCTGTAACATTTTTGCTACTCTCCGAGTGCTGTGTGTTTCTACCTTAATGTATTACTGAGTCCTTTTCCCTCGCCCATATCCTGTTTCAGTACCTGCATCTGAATAATGAACTAATATCTGCTGGCTCTGATCCTAGAATCTGCTAGTCTGCCATAGTGCCAAACATTAAGGAATGCGTTGCTGAACAGTGCCCGCTTGCTGGATTGGACTGGTCCACCAGACAGTCCTGCAACAACGACCTTTGAATATACAGTAGATGAATGCAGTGACACTCATTTCCTCTGTTCAATATATTCCACTTATGGCTACTCATGATCCAACTCCACATAATATAAGCAATGTCACAGACAGGATAATTGCAGGTGGTTTCCGAGTAACAATGTAGTCATTCTGGTTACTGTATATACGTTTTGTGCATTCCTCTATGCTGGTAATTCCCCTGATGTTGTAACAGAATTGCAATTACAATTTCCGTGAAGGAAAGTCCAATAATAGAAAAAACATTTTCATATTATGCAATAAATGTTTAATTCTTAATGTATATTATTATATTAATACTTTTATGTATACAGCTGTAATAAACACAGAACAAAAACAGCAACAGCATTGTGACATAACAGATCTTAGAATAAGTTACATCACTTTTTACCTACCATTTTCAGGAGCATAATATCCTTCTGCACATGGAACACACTCGTAACAGCAGGTTATTTCAGAGTGTTTTTTGTACCTTCCCGGTTTACACGTTTTTGAACAATTTGAAAAAGGAATCTGTAAGAAATGTATAATGCAGTCGGTGCAGGTCAGCTAGAGAAGTGAATGTTGTTGAAATTACAGTAATTCATTCACAGTAAGGCCTGGTTCACATCCGCTTGGGGACCCCCGAATGGAATACCGAACGCACTGAAATGAAAGCACATGGACCCCATAGACTATAATGGAGTCTGTGTGTTTTCTGTGCGGTGTTCGCATGGAACATGCGGAGTGAAAAGTACTTCATGAACTACTTTCCTCTCCGCATGACTCGTGTGGACACCACGCGGTAAGCACATGGACGCATTATAGTCTAAGGGGTCCATGTGCTTTTATTGCTCACCGCTTGTCAATACATTCAGTATTCCATTTGGGAATCCCCAAGCAGACACAGGTTTGAATCTAACAGAAAGAGTATTGTAGCTTATGCTATTCTAAAAAAAAACGAGAAAAAAAAAACGAAAAAAAAACAAACCCTGTTCTTTAAGGGCTTTCTCTGCTGTGTGCACCCAATACACAATGTGATAGTGTTAGTCTGAAAAAGTATTTGTTTCTTAAGCAGTTTATTTTGGTGCTGCTCATACATAGTCTGCATTAATCTAAAAAAAAAAGCTGACTTTTCTTGAAATAGTAAATTAGTTTAAAAAAAAAAGAGATAAAGATGGTTTTCTTCATGCAATGATCATATATTGCTGCTTAGTCTTAGTCATGTGCAACATTGCCACTCAACGTGCGTATCAGTGAGTGAAGGAATAACAATTGACACAATTTCAAGAATTTCAAGAAAAATTTGGAGAACACTATACCTACTCCTAACTTGACAGCTGAAAAAACTAGACTATCTTCCTAAATTATTCATTGTGTCTGTGGTTTGCTGCTGCTATGGATACCAATGCATCACAAACTAGTGTAATACTGAACGACAATTACATAATTTCAAAAAAAATTTGGGGCACACTATCAGTGTACCTACTACCTAGCCTGCCAGCTTAAAAAGTTGGACTTATGGATTCTCTTCCAAATGATCATTGTGTCTGTGGCTTTCTGCATGCATTAATCAATTAATCAGATATTGTTGATATATATATACAGTATATATATATATATATATATATATATATATATATATATATATATATTGAAACAAACGATTTTCCCTGGTGAAACTGGGGTGAATTGTACAGTGTGTAGGAAATGAAAGAAGCAGCTGGGCCCCGCCTGGTGTTGAAACCCATATGGTGATGTCAATACTAGAAAGCATCCAACTTGGCTGCTGAACCACAGTCAAGAAAAGAGTTGCCAGAAAATATATTGTTAAGGAAAAGATCATTTTAACTGGTAAGATAATTCTTTTTGGAGATGATGGGAAATATCTGATAGCCTAGGTGGTCTTCCTGAAAAAAAATGGAATTTTTTGGAACTGGATGCTTGGGACAGTTTTTACAAACATGACCAGTATATTTGCAGTAAAAACACAGACCCCACTGTCTCCTTTCACGAATCGATGTAGCTAAATAGCCTCCTAGCTAACTAGGCCCTGGCTGTAACTCTGGAGTAGACTTGAGAGGTGGCAGAGGACTGGAGACCAAAGATCCTTCCTTCTTGCATTCATATATACACTGGTCTAAGGAAATAGCAAGCGTCATCATAATTCATCTAAAGATGAGGGTTGTGGTCAGCTGATTAACAAGTACTTCTTAGCATCAGATACACCTTGATGAAATTGACAGCAGAGAGCTGGAACAGTCCACTGAGAAAGAACCGAGCACCTTCTGAACTCTGAACAGTAATCCTTAACAGGTTGGCGGCCTTGGTGGAAGGAAAACAGATTAGATTCAGCCACGGTTGTAGGATTAGGTTTGTCATAGAGTAGACCCAGAGCAGCGAAAAACTGGTCCATAAAAATAAGTTCAGGAGCATGAGGTTCTAATAAAAAGGCAAAAGGAATAATAAAGCCAACCCATTACTGCTCATTACCCAAAGAATTGGGTCACAGATGAAGATATAATTTACAACTCTCTCAGAAGGTTATCCAGAAAACTTGTCTGTAAGATTTATTTTGGGATCCATGGGAACAGCAGATGTAAATGGAACTTGAGGTTGTGAACCCTCTCAGCCAAACCCTGGACCAACTTGGTAATAACTTGCATCTGGTCTACAAGTTTCTGCATATGTTCCACAATGGAAAAATAGCTATTATAGGCCGTATATTCTGTTATGATAGGAACTGTCTGACAACAGAACAGTAGAAGGAACTGCTGAACTCTTATATAGCACTTTGCAATAGATCCCAGGCTTTTTGCAGTGCTGAATTTGTGGCCCAATTTATCACCACATAAACTGGCATAAGCAGTGGCGTAACTAGGAAAACTAGGAATGGCGGGGCCCCATGGCGAACCTTTGACATGGGGCCTACCCTCCAAAGACCCCGACCGACCGCCCCTTTCCCCCCCGCATTCCTGCAGGCACTATTATGCCCCATAGTGGCCCCTGTACACAGTATTATATCCTATAGTGGCCCCTGTACACAGTATTAAACCCTATACTGGCTCCTGTATACAGTATTATACCCTATTGTGGCCCCTGCACAAAATATTATGCCCTATAGTGGCCCCTGCACACAGTATTATGCCCTATAGTGGCCTCTGTAGCACAGTATTATGTACTGTAATAACCCCTTCATCCCTAGGCAGCAGGCAGCTGCCAGCACAGTACTGTGTGCTGACAGCCTGCCCTGCAAACATGGCTTGCATGGGTTAAACTCACCAGTCTGCACTCACTCTCCATAAGTCCACAGCGCTGCTCACTCCATCCCCCGGCTCTATCTTCTTCCTGCATGATGTCTCCGCCCCTCCCACACTGCCAGGATGCATGCTGAGGCTCTGCACTGCCCGGAACCCGACACCTCAGGTGGCCTCGGGCCCCAAAAAGTAAAATTTATTGTTTATTTATTTTTTTGCTATATTAACTAGTGAGGGGACCTGGGGCCCCCTAAGGTGTCGGGCCCTGTGGCAGCTGCTTCCACTGCTACCGTGGTAGTTATGCCACTGGGCATAAGGAATAAATGCTCCACAATCTGAAATCAAGCTAGAACCCATGATAAACTTACAAGGCAAATAAAAACCAGGAGGAAGAATCAGGAGAGAAAATGTCCAAGCCAATAATCAGTCTGAGAGGTAATGTCAGAGCCGAAGTCAGAAGACAAGCGGATTTCTATTAAGAAGCCAATGGTCAATCCCAGAGATAAGATCAGAGCTTAACTGAGAAGACAATCTAATTTCCAGTAACAAGTCAATATAGGTCAATATAGAATAGTCCAGCAAATACAATCAGGATATGGAAGCCTCTCTAAATAAAACCAAATAGCAAGTAGATGGATAAACAGGAACAGGGTTTAAGTATCCCTCCTCAGCATTAAACTGGCATAGGAGAAGACTACAGAAGTTTCATAGGTTGACACCAGGAGCGTAACTACCGTAGAGGTAGCGGAGGCGGCTGCCACAGGGCCCGGGCCACTAGGGGGCCCGGTGACAGACGCTACCACTGCGGGGTTTTTTTTTAATAGGCCGTTACGGGCCCTATTCACTTGCTGATCCTGGCTGGGCTGGGATCGGTAAGTGACACCGCGGTCCCCACAAATACTATCATTATACTCGGGGGTTTTTGCAGACCCCCGAGTATAATGATCGGAGGCCCGAGAGAGGTAAGGGAACGTAACAAACACTGTTACTTACCTCTCCACGATCCTGCCAGGCCTCCTTCCTGACGTCCTTTCTGACGTCTCTGACGTCACATGAACCCGGCCTGCGTCCCGGGTCATGTGACGTCTGACGTCATTTCAGAAGGACGGCAGCGGAGAAGATAGCGTAGGAGCTGGGGACAGGTAAGAAACAGTAATTTTTTATGTTTTTATTCCCCGTCTCCGTTTATGCCAAAAGTTCGCCACGGGGCAACGCCATTCCTAGTTACGCCACTGATTGGCACATTAACCTTAAAGCGTACCTCCAATTAACCAGCTGGTAGAAAAATCTTTCTCCTTTCCCCCCTCCATAGAGGTCTGTTTATGAGGCTGAATATAGTGACTAAGTATTGCAAACAAAGCAGTCAAAAGAAGGAGCAGAAGAACAGCTTAATATGTGGAGAAGGAAACCTTAATAAAGATATGTTAAAAACTTTCTTATTTTCACCTGTAAAGTTTATCAAAAGTTGTTTAGAACTGAAGGTAGGCTGTTTGCACTATCTGGGAACCTTTCCAGTACACGTGGTAATCTAAATTAAAATTGTGGCATGAAAGCAACGGCCGATTTGCTGATGGCCGATGGTGTTTTTTGGGACTAAGATTTTTCTAACCCAAAGCAACTGGATTTCTAAATCACTGAGTGTGAATGTAGGAGATTTCTTATATTCAGAATGAAATAACAGGAAGTTGGGATTTTCCTGTAAGAAGAAATATAATTATATAGTGGGAAAAAAAGGGAGGACACCAGAAAATCAAGAAAATCCTGCAATGTACATAATAAAATCTATTTATAGAAAGCAAGTACTGTATATACTCGAGCATAAGCCAACCCGAATATAAGCCGAGGCCCCTAATTTTACTACAAAAACTGGGAAAACTTATTGACTCGAGTATACATATTGTATATTCTATGTATTTCTAAAAAAAAAAATAGGAAATTTGATGGAAATTTGGAATAAAAATCGCAATTTTCAAAATGTGAAATGCTCTGCTTTTCAAACAGTCATATTAACCAAATACATGGATAAATATTATCTACCATATCTCTGCTTTATATTGGCATCATCTTTTGATTGTCCTTTAATTTATTATGGATGTCACAAGGCTTACAACTGTAGCAGCGATTTTCCAGATTTACAAGAAAATTTCCCAAACTAATTTTTTAGGGACCTCTTCAGTTCTGACGGAGATTATTAAAGCCTATATATTAACTTGGACACAAAGTAGGGCTCAGAAGGGAAGGAGCACTGCGCTTTTTAGCTTTCAGAGTACAGATTTAGAGGGACTTTCTGGACGCCATGTTGTTTTTGCAGTGTCCTGGAGGTGCTTATAAATTGGTATTCCCCAAGAAGAGACCCCATTTTGTAAGGGCAATTTTAGGGTCTTTGCAAATGTGACATGGCATCCAAAAAACAACTAAATCTGCGGTCCAAAAGCACATAGAGTTCCTTCACATCTACACCCTCCTATGTGCCCAAACGACAGATTATGCCCACTTGTATGACATTGGTGTACCCAGGATAACGTACTCAATGTCATATGTGGGTATAAACTACTGTTTGGACACAGCCGGTCCAGTAACTAATTAAGATTAGCAATTAATAGATTACCGTATTTTTCGGACTATAAGACGCACTTTTTTCCCCCCAGATTTCGGAGGAAAATGAGGGTGCGTCTTATAGTCTGAATGTGGGTGGAGGAGTGGGTTTGCAGCATGGCTGCGCTACTGCCACCGCTGGTTTTCTTCAGCGGCAGGAGTGTGACAATCTGCAGGCCCCGGCAGCTAAGACAGTCCCCGGCATCTGCTGTAATAGACCGGCGGATGCCGGGGAGTGTCTTAGCTGCCGGGGCCTGCAGATTGCCGCGCTACTGCCACCGCTGGTTTTCTTCAGCGGCAGGAGTGTAACAATCTGCAGGCCCCGGCAGCTAAGACACTCCCCGGCATCCGCCGGTCTATTACAGCAGATGCCGGGGACTGTCTTAGCTGTCGGGGCCTGCAGATTGTCACACTCCTGCCGCTGAAGAAAACCAGCGGTGGCAGTAGCGCGGCCATGCTGCAAATCCGCTCCTCCTCCGCAGGTCCCGGCAGTCAGTTAGCCCCGGGGCCGGTCCCCACCGGCCCCATACCTTTAGTGATGCAGGCCGGCTCCTGCACGGCGAGGCTGCAGGAGCCGACCTGTTCCGATGACAGCCGGGAGCCTAATGAAGGCTCCGAGGCTTGTCATAGATATATATTACTATCGCGGCTGGTCTATGACCCTCCGCGATAGTAATGTATAGAATCTCCCATAGATGGCAATACACTTGTATTGCCGTCTATGGGACTTGCAATCAAATGATTGCAGGTTCAAGCCCCCTAGGCGGGGGATAATAAAATAGTAAAAAAAAAAAAAAAAACACTTAAAAAAATATAATAAAAAATAAAATAAATAAAAGTTCACCTCCTTTCCCTAGAATACATATAAAAGTATAACATTACTGTGAAACATACACATTAGGTATCCCTGTGTCTGAAAATGCCCAGTCTACTAATATTTTTATGTACAGTGAACGTCAAAATCAAAAGTGCTAAACCGCCGGGTTTTTCTCTCTGTTTTGCCTCCGAATTAAATAAAAGGTGATCTAAGCAATAAACATTTCCCAAAATGGTATATCTAAAAAGTACACCTGGCCCCACAAAAAAAACGCCCTATACATCCCCGTACAGCTGCAGGGTCACCTATCAATGTGGCCTTGCAGCTGTTCCAAAACTACAACACCCATACATTAAATATTTTACCATTTTTTGCCTGAAATTTTTTTTTCCTATTTTTCTCCTCTAAAACCTGGGTGCGTCTTATAGTCCGAAAAATACGGTACATGTGTGTTTGCAAAGTAAAAGCCATATATTCTAACAAATATTGTTGGTGAACCATGTTTTTTATTTTTTTAAGCTTTTCTTTACGTAACCTGTGAGAGAAGAAGGGGTGAGATTACTTAAATGAAATTACCACCATGAAGTTATGTACTGTATATACTGTAGAAGGGGTGTGGGTAGTATGTTGTTTTTCCATAATGAGAAATATGATTTACACTGCTGAAATTATTTCATACCTCATTGTTTTTTGTGTTCCATGAGATAGCATTTTTTCGTATGGTAAGATTGTGAGTTTGTATATCATATACACCAACTATCTGGAATTCTGCAGTATTGTTTTTTGTATTCCAATATATGATATCATAACCAGTCAAAACATCACCAGCTGGTTGAAAGTTGAATGTCATTCCATTAAAGGAATAGTTTCCACTCTTTATTTCCTCCAGTAACTGAAACAAAATAGATATTTCAACACAATGAGATAGAACTTTATATGTACGGTGAAATATTCAAAACAGCATGAACTTGCAATGAACTTTCAGATGGAATTCACATTAAAATTTGTTTGCACTTTGTCTGAAATCACAATTCTATGTATATATTGTGAAGGTAATAACAAGCTAATGCTAGAGATGGGTGAACTAATTTGGGTTTGCCCCGAATATTCCAAATTGTTTGGTTTGTAACATAACTAAATAACTATATTATGCTGGAGAAACCCAGAAAAAACACATATCTTGTGAGTCACTATGATATTCTGGTGCCACCTGACATTGGATGACAGCCTCTCTGCCAATAGTCAGTGGTAGGTAGTGTTGTCTCTATCTGTGCTGTTGTGAGCCTGGCAGGAGAAGCCTACCATAATACAGACACAGATTAAAAAAAAAAAAAAAAAAAACACTTAAAGGGGTATTCCCATGTACATAACCAGATCTATAGTTGTATTTAGTTAAAAGTTAAACATTTTTGCAAATATAAGTAATTAAAAATTCTGCAAAGTTTTAAAGATTTTCTCTAACCATCTTAGTGGTGACAGTCTATTATCTTGATCGGTTGCCAATGGTTAAGACCACTAATGCAGAAACTTTCTATGGTCTGGGACTTGTCAGGAACCCAGCTCTGATTTTCTTATTGTACCTGAGTTATCAGGCAGGGACACTACATGTATCAGAAGATATCCCGGCCACAATAAAGAAATCACGGCTGATATTCCAAAAAAGTTCCTGCATTAGTGGTCGTATCCATTGGCAACCGATCAAGACGACAGATATTGACCACAAGATATTTAGAGAAAATCTTTAAAACTCTGCAAAATGTTTAATTACTTATATTTGCAAAAAAATTTTAACTTTTAATTATATACAAATTTAAAAATAATTATGTACATGGGAATACCTCTTTAACCCTTTCACTGACAATTTAATTTTGTCCTCATTTGTCTACTGAGTATTTAAACATAGTTTTCGCTGGCAGTCTGTTCTATTAGTGATTTTTTTTTCTTTTCTTGGGCAAGGCTATGAATTGTTTTCATTAGTTTTCATTAAATACATACAAACTGCTGTTCTAACAGCAAAATGCTGATTGCATCTGCACTGATCTGAAAAAAAACAACCATCAGCCAAGAGACCTCCCAGGGGTCCTCTGGGAAACTCCTACCATCAGCCTCTGTACCAATACTTCCTATTATCATCACTGTGCCACCCTAAGGCCAGCAGGAGGTTTTGGCATGAAAGCCACTGTGACCATTCTGGAGAGAAGGTCTGGAATCTTGGAGCTACTCCTCTCCACTATCTTCACGCGGCTTACCCTAGGAACAAACACATTCTACCTTTATTTTGACTTACCCCTGTGTATTAGTTTTACTTACCATTCTTGGGGTGAATGTATTATTCTTTTGACATGTATCATGTTTGCACACAATGTTTCGTATAGCTTTGGCTATGGCAGTAACCGCCAATGATGTACTGTACACTGTACTCCACTCAATATTCTGCACCAGAAAGTCATCATTTTCCGTATAGACATTAGTCACATTATTATGGCACGCCTTTGAAGACTTCAGCAGCATTGATTGATCAAAAACACAGTCTTTGGAAGATGAATTCACACAATTTATATATTCTCTGTACTCTTTTGTACAACCAAATCTTAACTCTTTATATTTTTGAATAAACTCATTTGTAGCACCCTTCTGTGAAGGCTTCAGGTTCTGCAGATATTGTGAAAACCCTGTAACGGATTCAGATATAAAGTTCACACCTATAATTGTTCCAATTTTTTCGATGTTTTCAATACTTAAAACCTCATTTGAATATGCCCAACTGTCACTTGCTATCCAGATTTTGGATATGTTCAATCCTATTGCCCTGTGGAATATTTTTCTCACAATAGGACCCTTCACAAAAACGATCACAACATTTGTGGAGCTGTTGATGAGTTCATCTGTTATATCTTTCACTGTAGTAGCCAGATCAGGATGATCTACATAGGCCTGAATAGTTTTGGAAAAGGCAGTACATATTCCGTACCGCTTAAAAAGCAAAGATAAACTAGAGGATGCAGAACGCCCATAGTCATCATCACTTGCAATCATTCCAACCCAGTTCCAGCCATATCTTCTGATTAGAGTAACCATAGCTTCAGTCTGATGCTTATCATTTGGAACAGTGCACAAAAGAGACGGAAACCTCAGGCGATCGAATAGAGTAACAGCTGATGATGCAGGACTTATCTGGAAGTAGAATATTTAGTACATATTAGACATGTTATTTATGTTTAACTAAAAAGGGCTGAATTGCAATACCATGCACAACCTGTGTCCAGGTATGGCACTATAAACTGGCTTTGATTAACCATAATCATCACTCATCTCTCTATATTGCCCAAGTGCTAGATGACTGCGTGATGTAGGAAACAGCTGATCTGCAGGGTCCTAACAGTCTAAAAGATCTATGAGATCAGTGGCGATTCAATACCCGGAGCCCCTGCTGATAAACTGTTTGAAGATGCTGTGGTGCTTTTGAGAGTGCCGTGACTCTTTCACTACTTAATTTGCAAAGTATCTGCTTTATAATCCCCATGCTATGTTTTTACAACCTGTAATAATAGTGCACAGTTACTATAAAACAGGTGACGTGTGATATGAATAGTGAAGGGCCCCCACACAGTACAATATGCTCCACAGTGGCCTGTACACAGTATTATATGCTTCAAAGCGACCATGCACAGAGTATAATATGCTCAATAGTGGCCTTCACACAGTATAATGTGTGATCCCACACAGTATAATATGCTCCACTGTGATCCCCACACAGTATTATATGCTCCACAGTGCCCCCCCCACACACAAAATTATATGTTCCACAGTGGCATCCCACACAGTATTATGTGTTCCACAGTGGCCCCCCCACACAGTATTATATGTTCCACAGTGAGCCTCCACACAGAATTATATGCTACATGGTGGCTCCCACACAGTATTATATGGTCCACAGTGCCCCTCCAAACAGTATTATGTGCTCCACAGCCCCCCCACAGTATTATATGTTCCACAGTGGTACCCCACGGAGTATTATGTGTTCCACAGTGGCCCCCACAGATTATTATATGTTCCACAGTAAGCCCCCACACAGAATTATATGCTAAATGGTGGCTCCCACACAGTATAATATGGTCCACAGTGCTCCCCCCTCCCCCACAGTATTATATGCTCCACAGTGCCCCTTCCTCTCACAGTATTATATGTTCCGCAGTGGTCCCCTCACAGTATAATATGCTCCACAGTGGCCCCAACATAGTATAGTATGCTCCACAGTGGCCTCTAGTGAATCCCATCCACTTTGAAAGGACTGTAAAACGTTGCATTTTTTTCACAGCATTTCTGCTGCAGCCAAACCAAAGTGTTTATGCCACTTAGGACCCCAGCCTAATGGTGTTTTTTAGAGATGAGCGAACACTAAAGTGTCCGTGGTTCAAAATCTGATTCGAACAACTGCACACTGTTCGGCTGTTCGAACGAATTTCGAACCCCATTATAGTCTATGGGGGGAAATGCTCGTTTCAGGGGTAGGCAACATTCGATAAAATCATACTTACCAAGTCCACGAGTGACGGTCGGGCTGGATTCTGCTTGAAGTCTTCTCCCGGCGCAGGGTCCCTGCGTCCTCTTCCGGGTGGAATTCACTCTGCCTAGGCATCCGGCCTAGGCAGAGCTGACTGCGCATGCGCGTGCAGCTCTGCCCAGGCCCGACGCCTGAGCAGAGCCGACTGCGCATGCGCATGTATGCGCGTGCATGCCCGCGCATGCGCAGTCGGCTCTGCCTAGGCCAGATGCCTAGGCAGAGTGAATTCCACCCGGAAGAAGACGCGGGGACGCAGCGCGGAGAAGACTTCGGAAAGTTAAGAGAAGCACCAGCGTTGATTGGCAAAATGTATAGCATGTATAGCATTCTGCCAATCAACGCTGGTTCTGCATCGAACATTAAACTTCAAACAGCTAGTAGTGTTCGATCGAGTACGAGTATTTCGAATACCGAAGTATTCGATCGAACACCTACTCCATCGAACACTACTCCCTCATCTCTAGTGTTTTACACAAATCTAAAAAGTTTTTGGGAGAATAGATCACAAAAAAGATTAAATAATAGCAAGCAACTAAATCATGAAGGAGAATATACAGTGTCAATGATTGTTCTCATATTCTGAGTCAAAATATGCCTGGAGATCTGATAGTTAAACTGTATCCCATCTAATTATTACATAAACACTAGAGATGAGCGAACAGTGTTCTATCGAACACATGTTCGATCGGATATCAGGGTGTTCGCCATGTTCGAATCGAATCGAACACCACGTGGTAAAGTGCGCCAAAATTCGATTCCCCTCCCACCTTCCCTGGCGCCTTTTTTGCACCAATAACAGTGCAGGGGAGGTGGGACAGGAACTACGACACCGGGGGCATTGAAAAAAATTGGAAAAAGTCATTGGCTGCCGAAATCAGGTGACCTCCATTTTAGACGAATAGTGGATTTCAAATCCGGGTCATATGAGAATGTGAACTTTGTGACTATGAGACAGGGATAGCTGTACAGGCAGGGATAGCTAGGGATAACCTTTATTTAGGGGGAATGTTATTAAAAATAACTTTTTGGGGCTCTATCGGGTGTGTAATTGTGATTTTTGTGAGATAAACTTTTTCCCATAGGGATGCATTGGCCAGCGCTGATTGGCCGAATTCCGTACTCTGGCCAATCAGTGCTGGCCAATGCATTCTATTAGCTTGATGAAGCAGAGTGTGCACAAGGGTTCAAGCGCACCCTCGGCTCTGATGTAGCAGAGCCGAGGCTGCACAAGGGTTCAAGCGCACCCTCGGCTCTGATGTAGGAGAGCCGAGGGTGCACTTGAACCCTTGTGCACCCTCAGCTCTGCTACATCAGAGCCGAGGGTGCGCTTGAACCCTTGTGCACACTCTGCTTCATCAAGCTAATAGAATGCATTGGCCAGCGCTGATTGGCCAATGCATTCTATTAGCCCGATGAAGTAGAGCTGAATGTGTGTGCTAGGCACACACATTCAGCTCTACTTCATCGGGCTAATAGAATGCATTGGCCAGCGCTGATTGGCCAGAGTACGGAACTCGACCAATCAGCGCTGGCTCTGCTGGAGGAGGCGGAGTCTAAGATCGCTCCACACCAGTCTCCATTCAGGTCCGACCTTAGACTCCGCCTCCTCCGGCAGAGCCAGCGCTGATTGGCCGAAGGCTGGCCAATGCATTCCTATGCGAATGCAGACTTAGCAGTGCTGAGTCAGTTTTGCTCAACTACACATCTGATGCACACTCGGCACTGCTACATCAGATGTAGCAATCTGATGTAGCAGAGCCGAGGGTGCACTAGAACCCCTGTGCAAACTCAGTTCACGCTAATAGAATGCATTGGCCAGCGCTGATTGGCCAATGCATTCTATTAGCCCGATGAAGTAGAGCTGAATGTGTGTGCTAAGCACACACATTCAGCTCTACTTCATCGGGCTAATAGAATGCATTGGCCAGCGCTGATTGGCCAGAGTACGGAACTCGACCAATCAGCGCTGGCTCTGCTGGAGGAGGCGGAGTCTAAGATCGCTCCACACCAGTCTCCATTCAGGTCCGACCTTAGACTCCGCCTCCTCCGGCAGAGCCAGCGCTGATTGGCCGAAGGCTGGCCAATGCATTCCTATGCGAATGCAGACTTAGCAGTGCTGAGTCAGTTTTGCTCAACTACACATCTGATGCACACTCGGCACTGCTACATCAGATGTAGCAATCTGATGTAGCAGAGCCGAGGGTGCACTAGAACCCCTGTGCAAACTCAGTTCACGCTAATAGAATGCATTGGCCAGCGCTGATTGGCCAATGCATTCTATTAGCCCGATGAAGTAGAGCTGAATGTGTGTGCTAAGCACACACATTCAGCACTGCTTCATCACGCCAATACAATGCATTAGCCAGTGCTGATTGGCCAGAGTACGGAATTCGGCCAATCAGCGCTGGCTCTGCTGGAGGAGGCGGAGTCTAAGGTCGGACCTGAATGGAGACTGGTGTGGAGCGATCTTAGACTCCGCCTCCTCCAGCAGAGCCAGCGCTGATTGGTCGAGTTCCGTACTCTGGCCAATCAGCGCTGGCCAATGCATTCTATTAGCCCGATGAAGTAGAGCTGAATGTGTGTGCTTAGCACACACATTCAGCTCTACTTCATCAGGCTAATAGAATACATTGGCCAATCAGCGCTGGCCAATGCATTCTATTAGCTTGATGAAGCAGAGTGTGCACAAGGGTTCAAGCGCACCCTCGGCTCTGATGTAGCAGAGCTGAGGGTGCACAAGGGTTCAAGTGCACCCTCGGCTCTCCTACATCAGAGCCGAGGGTGCGCTTGAACCCTTGTGCAGCCTCAGCTCTGCTACATCAGAGCCGAGGGTGCGCTTGAACCCTTGTGCACACTCTGCTTCATCAAGCTAATAGAATGCATTGGCCAGCGCTGATTGGCCAGAGTACGGAATTCGGCCAATCAGCGCTGGCTCTGCTGGAGGAGGCGGAGTCTAAGATCGCTCCACACCAGTCTCCATTCAGGTCCGACCTTAGACTCCGCCTCCTCCAGCAGAGCCAGCGCTGATTGGCCGAATTCCGTACTCTGGCCAATCAGCACTGGCTAATGCATTGTATTGGCGTGATGAAGCAGTGCTGAATGTGTGTGCTTAGCACACACATTCAGCTCTACTTCATCGGGCTAATAGAATGCATTGGCCAATCAGCGCTGGCCAATGCATTCTATTAGCGTGAACTGAGTTTGCACAGGGGTTCTAGTGCACCCTCGGCTCTGCTACATCAGATTGCTACATCTGATGTAGCAGTGCCGAGTGTGCATCAGATGTGTAGTTGAGCAAAACTGACTCAGCACTGCTAAGTCTGCATTCGCATAGGAATGCATTGGCCAGCCTTCGGCCAATCAGCGCTGGCTCTGCCGGAGGAGGCGGAGTCTAAGGTCGGACCTGAATGGAGACTGGTGTGGAGCTATCTTAGACTCCGCCTCCTCCAGCAGAGCCAGCGCTGATTGGTCGAGTTCCGTACTCTGGCCAATCAGCACTGGCCAATGCATTTCTATGGGGAAAAGTTAGCTTGCGAAAATCGCAAACTGACAGGGATTTCCATGAAATAAAGTGACTTTTATGCCCCCAGACATGCTTCCCCTGCTGTCCCAGTGTCATTCCAGGGTGTTGGTATCATTTCCTGGGGTGTCATAGTGGACTTGGTGACCCTCCAGACACGAATTTGGGTTTCCCCCTTAACGAGTTTATGTTCCCCATAGACTATAATGGGGTTCGAAACCCATTCGAACACTCGAACAGTGAGCGGCTGTTCGAATCGAATTTCGAACCTCGAACATTTTAGTGTTCGCTCATCTCTAATAAACACCATTCATAAAGTCAGATAAATCTATGCAACATTTACCTGAGGTATAAGGTGCAGGCTCAAGATCTTTGAAACTACAGTTGTAATTTCAGAATATATTTCTCCAACAACAGCTTTGATATTAGGTATTAGTTCTGTGGAGTTACAGTCTGCCGAACTATTCATAGAAACAGAGTTCGAAATAATTCTTAGCGTTGCTTGAGTGGCTTTTAGTCCATCAGAACATGAATCATAAATTTCATAGCCCAATGTAATTCCTGGGAGGAGGGTGGAGTTATTAATATCTTCGATGGCATAGATCATTGCTAGAGCTTCAATGATGCTTCGTGGCTGTAACCTGCACAGAAAATACAAGGAAGGACAAAGAAAAACAAATCATTTTTCTACCTGTACACCTAGAATATTGTGATTCTTCTATGTTCAGTTTACAAAGCTTTGGTTCTTGTGGTTGTAATATAGACATTAAAACATAGTCATATTATGGCCATCGGAAACATACAAGAAGCAATGGACCGTACAGTAAGTCAATCTATGCTCAGTAAGAGGAGCTTTTACACTGGATAATTGTACGAACAATCATTTATAAATCCAAGGCCGCTTATTTCCAGTATTGTTGCCAGCACATCCGTGGTTTGTCCTGCTGACAAACAAGCATTTTTATTCCAAAATCAATTATTTCTGATCATGTTCGCACACGGCAAAGAACAATCATTCTCAATAATTGGTCCAGATAAATGTGCCCTTAATCACTCCCAGATAGCGTATATATATATATATATATATATATATATATATATATATATATATATATCCTTACAAAATCAAGCAGCTGTAGAAGTGGGGTTACTACACACAGACCTCCCATAAGTAAGGCAGGGATGGTTTATTACTGTCCGTGTGTTCCCGATAACTGTGTACACAATTATGGGATCCACCAAGATAAAGCTCCAATTCTGGCCCAGCAGGCACATGACCGCCAGGGTATCAGAACTGTTCCTAGAGGACCCTGATCAGCTTTGCAATAAATATTTGTAGATTCTAGCCCTGCCCCCAGTGACACAACAACATGTATCCTCTTCAGAAATATTATTGTATGGTAGACAAAAACTATTTAAAAAAAATTTTTTGTAACAGTTTCTAAATATATTAAAAAAAAACATGCATAAATCAAATATATAAGGGACATGGCTTAGCATAGTTGCCCAGACCCTCACAAACAGGCAATTGCCATAGCACCTATAGGCCTTACATTGCCTTGTGTAATTGTTTCTCCCCATTCACTTTGCATTAGCCTGTGTTATTAAGCCAAAGCAAATGAGTGCTATAAATAACGCATTTCTTATTGATCAGCACGAGATCTGGCTGCCTAATAAAGCCTTTCGCTAATAAACTGAGTCTGCCAGCCATCCCCCTTATACACATCACTGCCAACTCCCTGCCATTAGTGTGGTCAGAGTATTACAGCATTTAAAGAAACCTTCCAGGTGCATGTCAGCATAAATGAATCACAATTGTGAATCTAATATATTAGTAAAGTGCCTTATGTCACATTTTAACACAATTTTTTCCATTGGACAAATTCTTTACTACCCACTGACTATCACCTATAGATTGCATTGTAGAAGCTTATGATTGTGTTGTTTTTCTTTCTAGCCACTAGATGGTATTGCAGTATAGTAACACTGTGGCAACATTTAATTTTTTTCTTCCTCTTGGGTAACTGTTAATTGTAATTAAATTACATTTTCTAATGAATTTTCTCCAGCCCAGGCAACTTGTATAAATACACAAATCAAACTACCCCAATAGAAAAATAAATTCCCTGCTTCTTTTTAGTACATGGTAAAAGTTGCTGCCTGCAGTTAACACAAAGTGAGTTATTGCTTCCAAACCTATACAACTATGCAGCATATAAGTGTACTCGTATACTATGTCACAACCTAAACGGACTCACTTACACTATACATTCATATGCCAAACTACCAAAATACATGCACAAAATTATAAGCAAACAAACACCATAAGGCTCACACTCATACTCACGCTCCCAAACTAGCTCTTATTGCCCAATTGGACGGGAACCTTTTGTTTTTTGCAGCATGTAAATTATACCAACGGATATGCTGATGGTATATGTAGGTATAACTGAAGCAGAAAGTCTGCAGAGGAAATCTCTGCGGACTTTCTGTGAAAAGCGCTGCAGGAAAAACTGATTCGGTTTATTTTGCATTGGGCAATTCATGCTAAGGATTCAAGGGATTGAGCAAAGTTATATAATTACGTATAATTGAAAAAAAGACGTGTCTATCAATGACAGAGAGGAAGTGGTGGAAGGGATGGAGAACATATAATCTTTTTTTTTATCCTTGTTGTTTCATACAGTCAGGCAACAGCTCCAAACTCCAGCATATATTTTATATACTGCAAACATTATATATAGAGAGGCCTCATTCACATGTCCGCAAACGTGAGGTCCTTGCTATTCTGTGGTTGATCCATTTTCAGGTCAACGTTTGTTGCTGTTTAATTTTCTATATATTATGAGTCACTAGTTCCATGAAAAAACACATGGTATGATACATCCGTGATGTTATAAACTCAAGGATGTCCTAGACCTATACACTTTAATTGGTGTGATGCGTCAGCACAAGTGAAAAAAAACTATATGCTCCTATTATTTCTATGTGAAATAAACACATTGACATGATGGAAAGTGATGGACCTGTGTCTTCATCCCACCTCATGAAATCGGTACGTATAACATCTGAGAAAAATGTGGACGGCACGCGTACATGATATGCGACAAGTGAATAAGGCCTAAGACTGATCATCAACCAGTTACATGCTCAGGCATGGGGGCAACAGGAAGGGGAACATTAAATTGGGGGCAGATGGTAATGCCCCTCTTCAGTTACCCCCAGTTTGATGTCCCCCTTCATCTGCCACCACACTTTATGACAAACCTTTGCTTGTGTGAGCATTATTATCTCAAACTTATTGAGGAACTGAACACATATACAAGTATAACATAATAAACAAGCAAAATTGTCATGCACAAAAGTGTCATTGATGGGACAAACTGATTAGAAATAGAGTCAGCCACAAAAGTATGTTAAAGTGAATACTTACTGAGAACACTTAAAGTCTTCTGGAAATCTACGGGATGATATGTCGGAAACAGCTTCATGAATTGGAAAGATGCCTCCTATGATATAGTCTCCGGGGAGTCGGGCCACAGCATGTTCAGGCGTATCACAACTTGATATCAGTTCCCATAAGTTTGTGGAAAAAATAGCAAAAGACAGCAATTTGAAAATTGTCATGGCTATGTTATGCCTGATCTCATACAATCTAAGCTTATGTACTGACATTCAGGAAGTATATTAAGAGTTTATGTAAATGTGTGCATTATTATTTCTAGGTCATTGATAATGTATGAGAGCGGCATGTAGATGCACACCTACAACTTAACTCAGGCTTTGTTTGTTTCTGTTTGTTTTTCTTTGCTTTAACCTTGTGAGGTTTACCCCTTTCTACCGGTAAAAAATATGCAAATCTAGTCTCCTGGATGGAATTAGGAGAACAGAGTGCACTCTGTACACCACCCTATAGAGGGCAGCATCCTTAATATCATGAACGACTCAGTTATAAAGTCTTTTAATCATAATGTGGATTTAATTGCTAAATCAGTATTTCTGTCCCAAAAGGAACAGATTCCCAGCTATGGACAGCGCTGTTTCGGCCTATTGGGCCATCCTCAGCATAGTGTAGGATGGCCCATACCCTTTCTACCGGTAATAGATAGATGAAGACCTTTAGGCTGAGGCCCCACAGTGCGGAAACGCAGCTTCTTTTGTTGCAGATTTTGTTGCATTTTGAGCCAAAGCCAAGAATGGCTATAAAAGGAATGGGAACTCTATAGGAAGTTCTTATACTTCTCCCTTCTGCTCAATCCATTCCTGACTTTGGCTCAAAAAACCGCAACAAAATCTGCAACAAAAAAGCCGTGTTTCCGCAATGTGGGGCTTCAGCCTTACTCAGAAGGGAAATTTATATGTTTCAAGAGCTCAGCGCATAATCCACGTTTTTCCAATGGTTTCAGTGAAACTCACAGTGACTTTACAGGAAAATAAATTAATGAAATAAAACAATGCTCTAAACATCCATAAAAATGTATATATAGACATTAGAAGGCTTACATTATTATGCTTACAGCAATTTTCCAAATTTTCAAAAACAAAAACCCATTCTACAATGGACTAATCCAATTCTGAAGGGGTTTTTAAAGTCCTTTATATTAGAAAAAAAACAAAATACCCTGTTTTCAAAATCACACCTCTTATATAAGTGAAAAGAGCATATATGAGGTTTGCTTTTTGGAAAGTAGATTTTACTGTGATCAGTTACAGACACCATGCCACATTTGCCGAGCCCCTGAGGTGCCAAAACAGTGGAAACCCCAAAAAGGCACCATTTTGGAAACTAGACACCTCAAGGAGTTTTATTACCACTGGGATCTGAAAATTAAGAATTACTTTTTTCCAACAAAACATTGCTTTACTCCAAAATGTTTCATCTTCACAATAAAGAAGAAAAACCACCCCACAGTTCATTACACAATTTCTCTTGAACACAGCAATACCCCATATGCACTGGTGCACCTACTATGAGGCGACATGAAGCTATGGCCTCAGGCAGCGCCACCAGACAAAAACTAAGGGTGGCATTTTGGCCTAAAGCCATCCTAGGATGTGACACTTCAAAAAGTGGATGTAGGACCTGTAGTGGTTGTTCATTTTTGCAGAGGGCGCAGACGAGTTGAAGAATGTGCTGTGTGGGGCAGTGCAACAGGGATACTACTTACTGTGTAGCCAGACTGGCCATCTGTAATTTCTGGCTGCCCTCTCCCATGACATACCTGCAGATTGTACTTAGCAGCATGCACAGCCAGAGCAGGAGAGAGCTCTTCCCGGCAGCCACTTCACTAGACTACTCAGCACTGCAGTCAAGTCAGGGTTAACTTTAGCAACATCTTCCCTGCAGGGAATCACATCATTGGACCAACTCCTGGCACACCCGCTGATCAGATGTGTAGGAGCCATGGTGAAAAAAACTAGAATAGCTGTGTGGAGACTGGAAAAGTACAAGCTCAGCCCCATTCACTTGCATATAGCAGACATACATGTGATTCTCTGACGTTTTTATAGACGCTATATTTATCATGACGTCTACACCTTTTGATAAATTTAACATAAATCATACCAACTATTTCATTTACTTAGACTGGATTAACATATGCCAGTCTTAGTAAATTTGGGCCATGTCTGGTAAAGCGGTCTTTGCTGAGTGGTGCCCCTTCCAAGTTTTGTTATGGAGCCCTCCGGATATGAAGCCTCTTTAGTCTGTTTCCTATTATTATAAATGGCCCCCTGTCTCTTCTGTGTTCAGTCGCTCTTATGGACTCTTTGGTCTTTCAGGTATTATGTTGTGTATAGATGTGAGGACACTTACAATGTTATTGCCCCCCCCCCCCCCATAATGCCAGAAGATGACATTATGGTATCACAATGACTAGAGTAATGAGTGATCTGCTCACTGTATATGGCGCCCCCTAAAGCCCTCTGTCCTGCAGTGGTGGCTGCAGTGGTGGCTGCCATAAAAATAGGAGATGATACACTTTATTACTATACTGTATAGAGTCACTATCTAAGGAGTAATTCAGACTCAAGACAAAAAAAACACAAACACAATATAGATAAGTTTAAATGTTGTTTTATTGAATAGGCAACATTGTAATGAAATATTATTGACCCTTTCAATTAAAAAAAGAGATCACAGTGACTTAGAGATCAGGCCTGTTGAAGACAATAAAACTCACTATAGTCACTCTTGTCCTGAGATGAGAGTCCACGACTCAATAATTCAGAGAAAGTCGAAACAAACCCACAGTTGTGGGCTAAAAAATTCCTTCCTGACCCCAAATGTGGTGATTGGATATCTCCTTGGATCATGTCTTGAGTATAAGCCGAATTTTTCAGCACAGTTTTTTTGGGGGGAGAGGGGGGAGGGGGTCTATGACCAGCCGCAATAGTAATGTATAGAATCTCCCATAAAATAGTGAAAAAATTAAAAAAAGCTTTAAAAAATATATAATAAAAAAATAAAATAAATAAAAGTTCTAAATCACTCCTTTCCCTAGAATACATATAAAAGTAGAAAATGACTGTGAAACACATGCACATTAGGTATCCCTGTGTCTGAAAGTGCCCGGTCTACTGAATATAGGGGATCTGCAGTCCTCCTGTTCCGTCGGGAAGGGGTTAATAGGAGCACTGCAGATACCCTATATTCAGCCAGGCTGAATTCCAAGTGGGGAAGGGGGGGGAACAGTCCTCAAGCTCAGGGAAGGGGCAGACAGACAACCAAAACATCCCCTCCCCTTCCCCAGCACACAGCATCTACTGCACCCAAAAACTCCGATCATTTTAATTTTTGAAATTTTCCAGTAGCTGCTGCATTCCCCCCCCTTCGGCTTATACTCGAGTCAATACGTTTTCCCTGTTTTTTGTGGTAAAAGTAGGGGCCTCGGCTTATATTCGGGTCAGCTTATACTCGAGTATATACGGTATGTATGTATACAGTGAAGGAAATAAGTATTTGATCCTTTGCTGATTTTGTAAGTTTGCCCACTGATAAAGACATGAACAGTCTATAATTTTACAGGTAGGTTAATTTTAACAGTGAGAGACAGAATATCAAAAATAAAATCCAGAAAATCACATTGTATAAATTTATTTGCATTTTGAACAGAGAAATAAGTATGTGATCCCTCTGGCAAATAGACTTAATACTTATTGGCAAAACCCTTGTTGGTGCGCACAGCAGTCAGACGTTTTATGTAGTTGATGATGAGGTTCGCGCACGTCAGGAGGCATTTTGGTCCACTCCTCTTTGCAAATCATCTCTAAATCATTAAGATTTTGAGTCTGTCACTTGGCAACTCGAAGCTTCAGCTCTCTCCATAAATTTTCTATGGGATTAATGTCTGGAGACTGGCTAAGCCACTCCATGACCTTAATGTACTTCTTTTTGAGCCACTGCTTTGCTTTGGTTGTATGTTTTGGGTCATTATCCTGCTGGAAGACCCAGTCACGACCGATTTTCCCTCTGGAGGAGGGAAGGAGGTTGTCACTCAGGATTTTATTTTACATGGCTCCATACATTCTCCCATTGATGAAGTGAAGTAGTCCTATGCCATTAGCAGAGAAACTCCCTAAAACACAATGTTTCCTCCAGGCTTGACAGTGGGGACTGTTCTTTGGGTCATCATAGGCAGCAATTCTCTTCCTCCAAACACGATGAGCTGAGTTAATGCCAAAGAGCTCAATTTTTGTCTCATCTGACCAATGTGGATCATTCTGAGAGTGATTGGGAGAAGGTGCTGTGGTCATAGGAAGCGATTGATTTTAATTATTTTTTCCAAAGGATGCCCAATCAAATATTAAGTTGAGGGGGCCAGAAAAAGAAATATCATAATTAGAGATGAATGAGTAGTATTCAATCGAATACGACTATTCGATCGAATACTTGTATCGGTGGAATACCACGCGGGAAAATTCCATTGAATTCAATGCAAAAACCTCCTCGTGCTCCTCATCCTGCTACTTCCGGAACTTGGAGGATCCAATGTGTCGAACTTTGGTTTCCATGGAAACCTGAACAACATTCCTGTTTTTTCCCATAGACTATAATGTTGTTCGATATAGTCTCAATTTTTCTTAATCAGTGCAGTAGGCAGAAGATATAGGAGAGCATAAAACATGGAGTCAGTCAATTCATATTGTGGCCACTCCACCTCCTAATTAGAGATGAGCGAGTATATTCGATGCAATACCTCCCTGCATAGTTATTGGTGTAAAAAAGCGCCAGGGAAGGTGGGAGGGGAAGCAAATTTTTACTGCCCCTCCCACCTTCCCTTTTTTACACCGATAACTATGCAGGGGAGGTATTCCATCGAATATACTCGCTCATCTCTACTCCCAATCCATGTACTATACAACATCTATTCAACTGGTAAGACTCTTACTTAAACAATTGGCTATCTGAAACTCACTCCTTTTTGCTCTCTCTGAAAGTCACACCACTTTCCAACATACAGAAACCCATCTTCTCACATCCTCTCACTATCTGGATTGTTGTGTTTGCACCTGCAGGGCGACTTCACTTGCCCAATAGAGCACCCATTCCCTGAATGGCCTACTTAGGTCAGATTTATCAACACAGGTCTGAGATTTACCACTTTACACTCTGTTTTGAACAAAATCTACCTTACAGGGGGGTAACTACCGGGGTAGCAGCGGTAGCAGCTGCCACAGGGCCCGGGGCACTAGGGGGCCTGGTGACAGCTGCTACCGCTGCAGATTTTTTTATAAATAGGCTGATACCTTCTGGAGTAACTCCAGCACATAACGGGCCCTATTTATTGCAGCACCAGGTGCTGCCTGAAGGTGTTGAGGATCCTCCTCGAACAGTCTATCTTTTAACAGTAGTAAAGCTAGCAATTGCTGCTTTTACTACTGTACCCAAGCAGCAGCTGCCGCCTGCTGTCCGGGCCCCTGCCTCCCGACACTTGCATAGTGACAGTGGGCAGGAGAAATTTCTATCTCCTGCACACAGTCCCCAAGCCCTGTGCCGGCATCTATACCAGTAGATTGAAGGACCTGAGACACAACGTCATCAAAGGTCCTTTAATCTACTAACAAAGACTCAGTGTCTTTTGTGGGTGGAGCTACCTGGATTGTACAGGTCAGTGTACGATTGGGGGAATGGGCTGTAGCCTGTGAGGAAGAGGGGTACATGGGTGTGCAGGCTGTGTGTGAGAAAGTCTGCACCCATATTCCTTCCTTTCTCACACACAGCCTGCACACCCATGTACCCCTCTTACTCACAGTCTGCACCCCCCATTCCACCCTATGTGAGCAAGAGGAGGGAATGGGTGGTGCAGGCTGTGTGTGAGCAAGAGTGTGGTGGAATGGGGAGTTCCTCCCTACACATCACCCTCTTGCTCACACACAGCTTGCACCCCCATTTCCCCTCTTGCTTATACACAACCTGCACCCCACACATACAGCCTGCACGCCCATGTACCCCTCTTGGAGGGGGTCCCATGTCAAAAGTTCGCCACAGGGCCCCGCCATTCCTAGTTACGCCACTGCTACCGTATATCCTTGTTAGGACTTACACAGTAAAAAGGAAGGCTTAAATTAATACTTTCACCCTCTATAGTTAATGGGCAGACAGAAACCCCCTTTTTTAGTTTTTCACTAACTTGTACAACAGTCACACAACAAACAACACATAGAATGAGATGCATACATCAATCATTGCTTCTACTAACATTTCCTTTCTAAGAGACATGCATACTAATATAGCAATACTAAGTAAACAGTGGTCAGTACATTTTCAACTGAAGGCATCAATAGGTTCTTGAAAAGCCCATACAGCCATACCCAGAAAACTAGGGAAACCGCCTCGAGAGTGAAATTTAGTTATTGTAAGAATTAAGGATTCTCACCATGCTACAGCATTTGGTTTCACTGTCATGGAGTATTTGGTATTTGTCATGGGGGAACTCTGATTTCCGACGAAAGCTGTATTTTGACTTCCCCGGTGAAAAGGTACCAAGTTCTGTTGTACCAATCTGATATACAGATCAAATTCTGCTGACTACCTTCTGTGAAAAACAAATTAATAAAAAATAGCACAGGCCCAGGAGATACAAATAAATGTAGACTCATGGTATGTATAAATGTCTCACTTTATTGTAACTGAGTCCAGCTTTTTATACCATTTTATAGCTAGCACAACACAATGAACACAATACATGGATTCTAAGGTTGTACAAAGTCTACAAGTGGGTCTCTTGACTGAGTCATCAAGTTAGCTTGTTTGAGAGACAAATACAATCAATTGGTCTTTCACATAATACTATTGTATAACCCTTCATTAATAGTCCAAGGGAGTATTTCAGGGCACCAGAATGCTACACATGGATTCCCAACATCACCAATGGTCTTTCAAACAAGTGAGTGAGCTGTGCTCAGATTTTGTTGGACTTTGTATATTTGCACTCTGGATTCTGAGCTTCTCACAGTATACAGAGCGTGTAAGTCGAATCTAACAAATTATGACTAGGTGCTGGTGTTATTGCTGATGGGTTGTCATTAGGATTGAGCAATCGTGTTCGATCTTTTTAGGTGGGATCGGGATCGGTAGTATTTCCCACAATGCCTTCACATTGAGTATATAGTGTATACTCAGTGTGAAGGCTCCGCTGCGGTTCCATAGGAATGAATGGAAGCAGCCGACACACAGCCTTAACCCCCTGCGCCGGCTGCCTCCATTCATTCTAATGGGAGACTAAACTAACATGTCTCGTAGCTACTAGTAGTAGTAATACTACTACTAATAAATATATACTAATATATACTAACTAAAAATACTAATACTACAAATAAAACCAGTAGTAGCAATAGTAGATGGGATGGGGCAAACCGCTTTGCATTGCACATAACCCCTGTTTCAGACAGAAATGCAAAATTGTGCAATGGGGCTACAGTGGAATCCTTACAGCCCAGCAATGACAATAGACTGTCAGGAACACCCGTCTGACAACAGGGAGAGATCGGTGCTGAAATTAATGGCATCAACATATCCAGCCCCAGCGCACATAACGGGAAAGCCAACTGTTAGCTTTCTAGCAGTATATAAAACCGCACACACATTAACATGAAAGGTCCTCTTTAATTCTATGCAGCTGGCTGTATGCCATAGGAAATCACAAAATAAATGTCTATATACTTATACTTCGCTTCCGAAAACCTGCAGAAGAGTAAATACTGACGTCATCTGAAGACAAACAATTGTGACATTTTTTTGCCTGAGAACTACGAACACTAAAATTTGGGAGAGAAAAACTTATTTTGGGGCTGGTCTGTAAATTCTCCAGGTATACATCTCTTCTATTACTCTTACTCTTGAAAAACAGTATATACGTTGTTGGTAAAAGGTGACAGCAAACAATGCCATAGTTAGAGGTCAATATTGCCAATAACTCTACTGCAGGGAGATATTTCCCTTTAGTAGTGACATAAAGTGGTATGAAAGCGAACCATACAAAAATATATATGAGCATGCTGAATGTAATAAATCTACCTTCATTGTATATGTCAGGCAGTTTCCTCTCTTTGTATGCTAAAACAAAGCAAACAAAGGCAAGGAAAGCGATATATGCCAACATTATACCGTATGCCACTGTCGATCCTTCATGGCACTGTTGAATAAGATATTGTGAAAGAAAAGGAATTTGTTGAACTGAAGGGGGCTTTAAAGCAAGCCATACGATGCATATCCCAGCTTGTATACTTGTCAGTATTATAATAACAATGGCTGGTTGGTAAGTCAGTTTTACATGGTAACAAATGCGTTGACCAAGCTCAAATGCCAACACAATCCGAAGAGCTTTGACTAGAATGCATGAGACACATACAGTAAAACTGATTCCATAAAGTGGCTGCCGAATCATACAGGACAAGTCTGATGGCTGGCCAATAAAAAATCCACTACTGATGTAACTGGCTAATAATGAAACGTTCATGATAAAAGTATAGATACCTCCCGCTGCCTTCACTGCCGGAGTGGACAAATATTTCAAAAATACTATCCCAATGATAACAACCAACAGGACACCAAATGCGGCAAAGCTCAATAGTACACCAGCAAAGGGATCAACCCAGTCCAAGTACTCAACCATTTTATTTTTACAATAAGAACTTCCTTTATCGGACCATTGATGAGGAAGACAATTTCTGCATTCAGTCATATCTGAAAGAGAAAGAAGGCAATGGTCACATTACCAATTGAGTGGGTGCTACATGTTTGCATGCCCTGTACATTTTTCAGGTAGGTGCTATAGTTTATCTCTTCCCCACACTCCAAAACATGATAGCATAAGGGAAACCTGTCAGATACCAAATGAAGCAATAAGAGTGCTGAGGAGGCGGTCTCAAACAGGTTTTCCAGCCCCAAATGGAGATTTCATATGTATGACCTATCCTAAGGGTCATCAATATGTGATCATACACATCAGCCCCCCCACTGCATAGCGACGGCTATAGGGAATTGTACCTGACTATTGGAATTGTAGCGCTCCCCTAAATCTCCATCACTTCCCACTCTCGCAACTAGGGAGTGGGATTAACATTTATTTAACTTACCTTGCCCACAGATACCTAATGTAACTGGGCATCTGAGTTAAAACATATCAATATATGGGAAAGTGAGTTACAGGGGCATTTAAGTTATAGGTTATTATACCTTCCAGACATAGCCCAATCTCTTGACCACCCCATCTTTTTATCCCTAGTGGGCAAACTATCAGAGTGTGTTATTTTAAAATTATTTATTAAAAGTTATGTTTTAGATTTACTCCTTCTGTGACACAATTAGTTTTTTGAGTAAATACCCGTCAGGAAATAGATGGGTGTACTCAACTCTGCTACACCTGAGATGTAGCAGAGCGGTGTGCTCAACTCTGCTATATATGAGATGTAGCAGAGGTGTGTACTCAACCCTGCTACATCTGAGATGTAGCAGAGCTGTGTACTCAACTCTGCTACATCTGAGATATAGCAGAGCTGTGTGCTCAACTCTGCTACATCTGAGATATAGCAGAGCTGTGTGCTCAACTCTGCTACATCTGAAATATAGCAGAGCTGTGTATTCAACTCTGCTACATCTGAGATGTAGCAGAGCTGTGTACTCAACTCTGGTACACCTGAGATGTGAGCGAGTACTGGGAGGGGAGACATGAGTGATGCACTCACATCTCCCTGCCCTGTACCTGCCCACACTCTCCTAAGCCACAACAAGACCCGCCTACTCCCATCATCTCTAATACTAGCCTATGGAGTGAGGGCGCGCACGGCGCTCTGAAGGCATGTCAAAGAGAGAAGAGGAGCGAGAACGAGGAGCAGCAGCGGATTTGTGCAGGTAAGTGGACACCAGGGGGGCTAAGTAGCCGGGGGATTTTTTTTTAATCACTACAAAGCGTGGAGTCCAGAAATGTAAACATTTTTTGGACTCCATACTGTGTAGTGAATAGGATCGTTTTTAAAATCCGATCTTTGATTATTTAAAAAAATCCCATTGACTTGCATTGGGATCGGAATTAGGAACGGGTTCAAATGGAAAATGATCGGAAATCGGATTTTAAAAACGATCCTGAAATTTCAAGATCGGCTAAACCCCAGCTGCCAGCTCTCCTGACTAGCAAAGAAGAGCCTGCTGCAGAACCAGCGTTGATTGGCCGAATGCTATACACTGTATAGCATTCGGCCAATCAATGCTGGTTCTGAATTGAATATTTACTGCGACTAGGAGTAGTATTCGAACGAGTATGAGTATTTCGAATACTATAGTATTCAATCGAATACCTACTCAATCGAATACTACTCACTCATCTCTAGTCTTCATCTGAATCTATGAATGGAAAAATAAAAAAAGTTATAAAGGTTGAAATGCAGGGAGTCAAAAATCTAAATCGAAAAATGCCTGCAGCGGGAAGGAGTTAAATATACAAAGTGTTATCCAGTCTATATGCACAAGCAAATACATCCCCTATCTCTTGGAGTGTTCCCAATGTGACATTATCAAATTCCATAAAGGTTCCTACATGTTTAGTTCTCTTACCCAGTACTCTTATTGCTTTATTAGCATAATTCATCAGACCGACAAACAATAAACGAGTTGCTAGTCTTGGACAATCCTTTTTGTTTAAACACCCTGGCTAAGATGGTCACAGACTGTCTGTGAAGAAACCTGGCAGCAAGTGTTCTGTTTTTCTGCAATACCATTGCATAGTTCTCATTGAAATGTGTAAGCTGCACGGTACATGCGCACAGTCCTCTACTCTATAAAGTTGCTCTACTTCCTTACAAACTAATGAAGGTCCTAAATAGGGACTTTCTTCTGTATATTCAGGATATATGTACGATAGTGTAATATGATTTAGTTAGGATAGAGACTGAAGTAAGGACATGGCTTCTGTGCATAGCACTATGGAATATTGCTCTATATTGCTATATAAACAATAGAAAATAATATCTTGTTACTGAAGAATCATAGAGCTTTATTCCATTTTGGGGGTACCACATTACATGAATGTACATGCCTTGGTTATCTCCGAGCTAAAGATACTTGGCGTGGAACATGTGTTCACACAAAATATTTATTGCATTTTTCTATATGGAAACAATTGTTTAATACTAATGTTACTTTTATAGTATAGGCAAATGTATAGAGCAGTATAACACTGAAAAATACTCCTATCTTATATACTGTGCATATGGCCTTGATACAGTATACACAACTGGGCCACATAAAGCTGTACATTGACCCGAATTAGCTGACTATACTGTTTTCATTGTATACTATACCCTAGTTCAGAACCAATTCTCATATCCAAAGGATGCATGAAAACAAAGTATGAACATAGCCTAACAGAAATTGTTCTGTAATACACTTGATTTAACAATTTAAGTAAGGAATATGCAAATAACACCTCAGTGGTGAAAAGGAGAAATTTGCTTCTGTTTGTTGCCAATGTTAGGTAGCCCCTATAGATTAATATTTGACACTATGTGACATTATACTGTGTGCACGTGTTGCGATGGGATATTATACTGTGTGGAGGCGCCACTATGTAACATTATACTGTATGCAGGGGTCGCTAAGGGACATTATACTGTGTGGAGGGACTGCTATGGAACATCATAATGTGTGCAGGTGTCGCTATGGGACATTATACTGTGTTGAAGGGCCGCTATGGGACATTATACTGTGTGGAGGGACCTCTATGGAACATCATAATGTGTGCAGGTGTCGGTATGGGACATTATTAGAGATGAGCGAACAGTGTTCTATCGAACTCATGTTCGATCGGATATTAGGCTGTTCGGCATGTTCGAATCGAATCGAACACCGCGTGGTAAAGTGCGCCATTACTCGATTCCCCTCCCACCTTCCCTGGCGCCTTTTTTGCTCCAATAACAGCACAGGGTAGGTGGGACAGGAACTACGACACCGGTGACGTTGAAAAAAGTAGGCAAAACCCATTGGCTGCCGAAAACATGTGACCTCTAATTTAAAAGAACAGCGCCGCCCAGCTTCGCGTCATTCTGAGCTTGCAATTCACCGAGGACGGAGGTTTCCGTCCAGCTAGCTAGGGGTTAGATTCTGGGTAGGCAGGGACAGGCTAGGATAGGAAGGAGAAGACAACCAACAGCTCTTATAAGAGCTAAATTCCAGGGAGAAGCTTGTCAGTGTAACGTGGCACTGACGGGCTCAATCGCCGCAACCCAGCTTTCCCAGGATCCTGAATGGAATACACTGTCAGTGTATTCCCGTATACCCGATATATACCCCCGATACCCGTTCCAACGGTGTGCCCCCCCACCTTCACCCCAGAAATACCCTGCAAGTCCCCTAGCAATAGGATTGGGGCTATATACACCCACTATTTTTGCTACTGCCATATAGTGCCATTGTCTCACTGGGAATTCAAAGAATATATTGGGCTTACATATAACTTCAATTCCAGGGAGAAGCTTGTCAGTGTAACGTGGCACTGACGGGCTCAATCGCCGCAACCCAGCTTTCCCAGGATCCTGAATGGAACACACTGACAGTGTATTCCCGTATACCCCATATATACACCCCAAATCCCCGTTCCAACGGTGTGCCCCCCCACCTTCACCTCAGAAATACCCTGCAAGTCCCCTAGCAATAGAATTGGGGCTATATACACCCACAATTTTTGCTACTGGTATATAGTGCCATTGTCTGACTGGGAATTCAAAGAATATATTGGGGTGACGTGCACCCACAATTTTTGCTACTGCTATACAGTGCCATTGTCTCACTGGGAATTCAAAGAATATATGGGGGTTATGTGCACCCACAATTTTTAATACTGGTATACAGTGCCATTGTCTGACTGGGAATTCAAAGAATATATGGGGGTTACGTGCACCCACAATTTTTAATACTGCTATACAGTGCCATTGTCTGACTGGGAATTCAAAGAATATATGGGGGTTATGTGCACCCACAATTTTTAATACTGGTATACAGTGCCATTGTCTGACTGGGAATTCAAAGAATATATGGGGGTTATGTGCACCCACAATTTTTACTACTGGTATACAGTGCCATTGTCTGACTGGGAATTCAAAGAATATATGGGGGTTATGTGCACCCACAATTTTTAATACTGGTATATAGTGCCATTGTCTGACTGGGAATTCAAAGAATATATGGGGGTTACGTGCACCCACAATTTTTACTACTGGTATACAGTGCCATTGTCTGACTGGGAATTCAAAGAATATATGGGGGTTATGTGCACCCACAATTTTTAATACTGGTATATAGTGCCATTGTCTGACTGGGAATTCAAAGAATATATGGGGGTTACGTGCACCCACAATTTTTACTACTGGTATACAGTGCCATTGTCTGACTGGGAATTCAAAGAATATATGGGGGTTACGTGCACCCACAATTTTTAATACTGCTATACAGTTCCTTTGTCTCACTGGGAATTCAAAGAATATATGGGGGTTATGTGCACCCACAATTTTTAATACTGGTATACAGTGCCATTGTCTGACTGGGAATTCAAAGAATATATGGGGGTTACGTGCACCCACAATTTTTAATACTGGTATACAGTGCCATTGTCTGACTGGGAATTCAAAGAATATATGGGGGTTATGTGCACCCACAATTTTTAATACTGGTATATAGTGCCATTGTCTGACTGGGAATTCAAAGAATATATGGGGGTTACGTGCACCCACAATTTTTGCTACTGCTATACAGTTCCATTGTCTCACTGGGAATTCAAAGAATATATGGGGGTTATGTGCACCCACAATTTTTAATACTGGTATACAGTGCCATTGTCTGACTGGGAATTCAAAGAATATATGGGGGTTACGTGCACCCACAATTTTTAATACTGCTATACAGTTCCTTTGTCTCACTGGGAATTCAAAGAATATATGGGGGTTATGTGCACCCACAATTTTTAATACTGGTATACAGTGCCATTGTCTGACTGGGAATTCAAAGAATATATGGGGGTTACGTGCACCCACAATTTTTAATACTGCTATACAGTTCCTTTGTCTCACTGGGAATTCAAAGAATATATGGGGGTTATGTGCACCCACAATTTTTAATACTGGTATACAGTGCCATTGTCTGACTGGGAATTCAAAGAATATATGGGGGTTATGTGCACCCACAATTTTTAATACTGGTATACAGTGCCATTGTCTGACTGGGAATTCAAAGAATATATGGGGGTTATGTGCACCCACAATTTTTACTACTGGTATACAGTGCCATTGTCTGACTGGGAATTCAAAGAATATATTGGGGTGACGTGCACCCACAATTTTTAATACTGGTATACAGTGCCATTGTCTGACTGGGAATTCAAAGAATATATGGGGGTTACGTGCACCCACAATTTTTAATACTGCTATACAGTTCCTTTGTCTCACTGGGAATTCAAAGAATATATGGGGGTTATGTGCACCCACAATTTTTAATACTGGTATACAGTGCCATTGTCTGACTGGGAATTCAAAGAATATATTGGGGTTATGTGCACCCACAATTTTTAATACTGGTATATAGTGCCATTGTCTGACTGGGAATTCAAAGAATATATGGGGGTTACGTGCACCCACAATTTTTGCTACTGCTATACAGTTCCATTGTCTCACTGGGAATTCAAAGAATATATGGGGGTTACGTGCACCCACAATTTTTAATACTGGTATACAGTGCCATTGTCTGACTGGGAATTCAAAGAATATATGGGGGTTACGTGCACCCACAATTTTTAATACTGCTATACAGTTCCTTTGTCTCACTGGGAATTCAAAGAATATATGGGGGTTATGTGCACCCACAATTTTTAATACTGGTATACAGTGCCATTGTCTGACTGGGAATTCAAAGAATATATGGGGGTTATGTGCACCCACAATTTTTAATACTGGTATACAGTGCCATTGTCTGACTGGGAATTCAAAGAATATATGGGGGTTATGTGCACCCACAATTTTTAATACTGGTATACAGTGCCATTGTCTGACTGGGAATTCAAAGAATATATTGGGGTTATGTGCACCCACAATTTTTACTACTGGTATATAGTGCCATTGTCTGACTGGGAATTCAAAGAATATATGGGGGTTATGTGCACCCACAATTTTTAATACTGGTATACAGTGCCATTGTCTGACTGGGAATTCAAAGAATATATTGGGGTTATGTGCACCCACAATTTTTACTACTGGTATATAGTGCCATTGTCTGACTGGGAATTCAAAGAATATATGGGGGTTATGTGCACCCACAATTTTTAATACTGGTATACAGTGCCATTGTCTGACTGGGAATTCAAAGAATATATTGGGGTTATGTGCACCCACAATTTTTACTACTGGTATATAGTGCCATTGTCTGACTGGGAATTCAAAGAATATATGGGGGTTATGTGCACCCACAATTTTTAATACTGGTATACAGTGCCATTGTCTGACTGGGAATTCAAAGAATATATTGGGGTTATGTGCACCCACAATTTTTACTACTGGTATACAGTGCCATTGTCTGACTGGGAATTCAAAGAATATATGGGGGTTATGTGCACCCACAATTTTTAATACTGGTATATAGTGCCATTGTCTGACTGGGAATTCAAAGAATATATGGGGGTTACGTGCACCCACAATTTTTGCTACTGCTATACAGTTCCATTGTCTCACTGGGAATTCAAAGAATATATGGGGGTTATGTGCACCCACAATTTTTAATACTGGTATACAGTGCCATTGTCTGACTGGGAATTCAAAGAATATATGGGGGTTACGTGCACCCACAATTTTTAATACTGCTATACAGTTCCTTTGTCTCACTGGGAATTCAAAGAATATATGGGGGTTATGTGCACCCACAATTTTTAATACTGGTATACAGTGCCATTGTCTGACTGGGAATTCAAAGAATATATGGGGGTTACGTGCACCCACAATTTTTAATACTGCTATACAGTTCCTTTGTCTCACTGGGAATTCAAAGAATATATGGGGGTTATGTGCACCCACAATTTTTAATACTGGTATACAGTGCCATTGTCTGACTGGGAATTCAAAGAATATATGGGGGTTATGTGCACCCACAATTTTTAATACTGGTATACAGTGCCATTGTCTGACTGGGAATTCAAAGAATATATGGGGGTTATGTGCACCCACAATTTTTACTACTGGTATACAGTGCCATTGTCTGACTGGGAATTCAAAGAATATATTGGGGTGACGTGCACCCACAATTTTTAATACTGGTATACAGTGCCATTGTCTGACTGGGAATTCAAAGAATATATGGGGGTTACGTGCACCCACAATTTTTAATACTGCTATACAGTTCCTTTGTCTCACTGGGAATTCAAAGAATATATGGGGGTTATGTGCACCCACAATTTTTAATACTGGTATACAGTGCCATTGTCTGACTGGGAATTCAAAGAATATATTGGGGTTATGTGCACCCACAATTTTTAATACTGGTATATAGTGCCATTGTCTGACTGGGAATTCAAAGAATATATGGGGGTTACGTGCACCCACAATTTTTGCTACTGCTATACAGTTCCATTGTCTCACTGGGAATTCAAAGAATATATGGGGGTTACGTGCACCCACAATTTTTAATACTGGTATACAGTGCCATTGTCTGACTGGGAATTCAAAGAATATATGGGGGTTACGTGCACCCACAATTTTTAATACTGCTATACAGTTCCTTTGTCTCACTGGGAATTCAAAGAATATATGGGGGTTATGTGCACCCACAATTTTTAATACTGGTATACAGTGCCATTGTCTGACTGGGAATTCAAAGAATATATGGGGGTTATGTGCACCCACAATTTTTAATACTGGTATACAGTGCCATTGTCTGACTGGGAATTCAAAGAATATATGGGGGTTATGTGCACCCACAATTTTTAATACTGGTATACAGTGCCATTGTCTGACTGGGAATTCAAAGAATATATTGGGGTTATGTGCACCCACAATTTTTACTACTGGTATATAGTGCCATTGTCTGACTGGGAATTCAAAGAATATATGGGGGTTATGTGCACCCACAATTTTTAATACTGGTATACAGTGCCATTGTCTGACTGGGAATTCAAAGAATATATTGGGGTTATGTGCACCCACAATTTTTACTACTGGTATATAGTGCCATTGTCTGACTGGGAATTCAAAGAATATATGGGGGTTATGTGCACCCACAATTTTTAATACTGGTATACAGTGCCATTGTCTGACTGGGAATTCAAAGAATATATTGGGGTTATGTGCACCCACAATTTTTACTACTGGTATATAGTGCCATTGTCTGACTGGGAATTCAAAGAATATATGGGGGTTATGTGCACCCACAATTTTTAATACTGGTATACAGTGCCATTGTCTGACTGGGAATTCAAAGAATATATTGGGGTTATGTGCACCCACAATTTTTACTACTGGTATACAGTGCCATTGTCTGACTGGGAATTCAAAGAATATATGGGGGTTATGTGCACCCACAATTTTTAATACTGGTATACAGTGCCATTGTCTGACTGGGAATTCAAAGAATATATTGGGGTTATGTGCACCCACAATTTTTACTACTGGTATATAGTGCCATTGTCTGACTGGGAATTCAAAGAATATATGGGGGTTATGTGCACCCACAATTTTTAATAGTGGTATACAGTGCCATTGTCTGACTGGGAATTCAAAGAATATATGGGGGTTACGTGCACCCACAATTTTTAATACTGCTATACAGTTCCTTTGTCTCACTGGGAATTCAAAGAATATATGGGGGTTATGTGCACCCACAATTTTTACTACTGGTATACAGTGCCATTGTCTGACTGGGAATTCAAAGAATATATTGGGGTTATGTGCACCCACAATTTTTACTACTGGTATATAGTGCCATTGTCTGACTGGGAATTCAAAGAATATATGGGGGTTATGTGCACCCACAATTTTTACTACTGGTATACAGTGCCATTGTCTGACTGGGAATTCAAAGAATATATGGGGGTTACGTGCACCCACAATTTTTAATACTGCTATACAGTTCCTTTGTCTCACTGGGAATTCAAAGAATATATGGGGGTTATGTGCACCCACAATTTTTAATACTGGTATACAGTGCCATTGTCTGACTGGGAATTCAAAGAATATATGGGGGTTATGTGCACCCACAATTTTTAATACTGGTATACAGTGCCATTGTCTGACTGGGAATTCAAAGAATATATGGGGGTTATGTGCACCCACAATTTTTAATACTGGTATACAGTGCCATTGTCTGACTGGGAATTCAAAGAATATATTGGGGTTATGTGCACCCACAATTTTTACTACTGGTATATAGTGCCATTGTCTGACTGGGAATTCAAAGAATATATGGGGGTTATGTGCACCCACAATTTTTACTACTGGTATACAGTGCCATTGTCTGACTGGGAATTCAAAGAATATATTGGGGTTATGTGCACCCACAATTTTTACTACTGGTATACAGTGCCATTGTCTGACTGGGAATTCAAAGAATATATTGGGGTTATGTGCACCCACAATTTTTACTACTGGTATATAGTGCCATTGTCTGACTGGGAATTCAAAGAATATATTGGGGTTATGTGCACCCACAATTTTTACTACTGGTATATAGTGCCATTGTCTGACTGGGAATTCAAAGAATATATGGGGGTTATGTGCACCCACAATTTTTAATACTGGTATACAGTGCCATTGTCTGACTGGGAATTCAAAGAATATATGGGGGTTACGTGCACCCACAATTTTTAATACTGCTATACAGTTCCTTTGTCTCACTGGGAATTCAAAGAATATATGGGGGTTATGTGCACCCACAATTTTTACTACTGGTATACAGTGCCATTGTCTGACTGGGAATTCAAAGAATATATTGGGGTTATGTGCACCCACAATTTTTACTACTGGTATACAGTGCCATTGTCTGACTGGGAATTCAAAGAATATATTGGGGTTATGTGCACCCACAATTTTTAATACTGGTATACAGTGCCATTGTCTGACTGGGAATTCAAAGAATATATGGGGGTTATGTGCACCCACAATTTTTAATACTGGTATACAGTGCCATTGTCTGACTGGGAATTCAAAGAATATATTGGGGTTATGTGCACCCACAATTTTTACTACTGGTATATAGTGCCATTGTCTGACTGGGAATTCAAAGAATATATGGGGGTTATGTGCACCCACAATTTTTACTACTGGTATACAGTGCCATTGTCTGACTGGGAATTCAAAGAATATATTGGGGTTATGTGCACCCACAATTTTTACTACTGGTATATAGTGCCATTGTCTGACTGGGAATTCAAAGAATATATGGGGGTTATGTGCACCCACAATTTTTAATACTGGTATACAGTGCCATTGTCTGACTGGGAATTCAAAGAATATATTGGGGTTATGTGCACCCACAATTTTTACTACTGGTATACAGTGCCATTGTCTGACTGGGAATTCAAAGAATATATTGGGGTTATGTGCACCCACAATTTTTACTACTGGTATACAGTGCCATTGTCTGACTGGGAATTCAAAGAATATATGGGGGTTACGTGCACCCACAATTTTTAATACTGCTATACAGTTCCTTTGTCTCACTGGGAATTCAAAGAATATATGGGGGTTATGTGCACCCACAATTTTTACTACTGGTATACAGTGCCATTGTCTGACTGGGAATTCAAAGAATATATTGGGGTTATGTGCACCCACAATTTTTACTACTGGTATATAGTGCCATTGTCTGACTGGGAATTCAAAGAATATATGGGGGTTATGTGCACCCACAATTTTTACTACTGGTATACAGTGCCATTGTCTGACTGGGAATTCAAAGAATATATGGGGGTTACGTGCACCCACAATTTTTAATACTGCTATACAGTTCCTTTGTCTCACTGGGAATTCAAAGAATATATGGGGGTTATGTGCACCCACAATTTTTAATACTGGTATACAGTGCCATTGTCTGACTGGGAATTCAAAGAATATATGGGGGTTATGTGCACCCACAATTTTTAATACTGGTATACAGTGCCATTGTCTGACTGGGAATTCAAAGAATATATGGGGGTTATGTGCACCCACAATTTTTAATACTGGTATACAGTGCCATTGTCTGACTGGGAATTCAAAGAATATATTGGGGTTATGTGCACCCACAATTTTTACTACTGGTATATAGTGCCATTGTCTGACTGGGAATTCAAAGAATATATGGGGGTTATGTGCACCCACAATTTTTACTACTGGTATACAGTGCCATTGTCTGACTGGGAATTCAAAGAATATATTGGGGTTATGTGCACCCACAATTTTTACTACTGGTATATAGTGCCATTGTCTGACTGGGAATTCAAAGAATATATGGGGGTTATGTGCACCCACAATTTTTAATACTGGTATACAGTGCCATTGTCTGACTGGGAATTAAAAGAATATATGGGGGTTACGTGCACCCACAATTTTTAATACTGCTATACAGTTCCTTTGTCTCACTGGGAATTCAAAGAATATATGGGGGTTATGTGCACCCACAATTTTTAATACTGGTATACAGTGCCATTGTCTGACTGGGAATTCAAAGAATATATTGGGGTTATGTGCACCCACAATTTTTAATACTGCTATACAGTTCCTTTGTCTCACTGGGAATTCAAAGAATATATGGGGGTTATGTGCACCCACAATTTTTAATACTGGTATACAGTGCCATTGTCTGACTGGGAATTCAAAGAATATATTGGGGTTATGTGCACCCACAATTTTTAATACTGCTATACAGTTCCTTTGTCTCACTGGGAATTCAAAGAATGTATGGGGGTTATGTGCACCCACAATTTTTAATACTGGTATACAGTGCCATTGTCTGACTGGGAATTCAAAGAATATATGGAGGTTATGTGCACCCACAATTTTTAATACTGGTATACAGTGCCATTGTCTCACTGGGAATTCCACAAATAATTTGGGGATTCATTCACCCTACATCTCAGGCTCTTGCCATATTCACCCAGGTTGTCAGTGCTGCACCAGCTCGTTCCCAGACAGCTCGGCCCGAAAAACACGTTACCTATATAGAGGATTTGGACAATGAAGACAACATGTTCTAAATCTAATGTCTGCACCTTCTCCAGAATTAAAATAAAGGCAGCGTTTAACTTTCAAATAGCACTGCACAAAGGAAGAGCTTATCAGCTTGTCTCATGACATGCTACTGAAAAGTTTCATTTGTGTATCTTAATGTAAATATAGTTGTATAAGCTTTTTGGGTTTTAGGCACTGCCAAGTTATTTATTACCACCCGCTCCCTTATAATGATGATGACGCCAAAGTCACTGTGGGTGTTCAGAGCTCACAGCTTTGGGTGACATTTGTCTTGCTCTCTGTCGGTACCAGCTGTCTTTTTGGATACCGTAAAGTTATGTTGACTTTATTAACAGCTATAGAAGCTTTAGCCAGGTTGTGACGGTGTGTAACCCTAACAACACTAAGTGGGATACACATTAATAGTCAGTCTATGTACGCTAAACGTATCACTGAAGTAATTTTTTTTCCCTCTCCCCTAATATAAGAAAGGAACAGACATTAGACCTAGACCGGGGTTCGAGGCTTGAAAAAATCCAGTATTATTTGTTCTTCATGATGTGAAATATGTGTTGAAAAGCAACCCAAGATGAAGTCAGCCATGTGTGCCAGTGTGTTACTTGGCATGCCTTTGCTGGCCCCAACTGTAAGGGTCACTCTCCATTTCCTCCATTTTCCACTCCCCTTCACACCATTTGTGGTGAAGCAATGGGATGCACTGAAGTGCACCCTCTAGCCTCGTGTGGGATAGGGACATCAGATGCCACTCCAACCCCCTCGTCTTCCTCCGCCAGCCAACGGTGCGAAGATGAGAGGAGTGTGCTCTGAATGTTTTCTGCCTAGCAGAGGCTAGTTCTCACTTACGAAAATGGCCCCACTTTGACCTGTATATCAGGCACAATGGTGTAGGTTTCAAAGAAACATGGCACCAACAAGTTGGAAAACGTGGGCCATGCGTGGACCGTGTTTGAGTCTGGCAAGCTCCAGATCTGCTACCAGGTTCCAGCCATTATCACAGGCGCAAAAATGCCAGGCCCCAGGTGTAGCAGGGAAAAAAAAATGCCATCTCAGCCAGGATGGCATCCCTGACCTCGGAGGCACTGTGCTGTCTGTCCCCCAAGCTGATCAGTTTCAGCACGGCCTACTGACATCTCCCCATGCCAGTGTTACAGTGTTTTCCGCTAGTAGCTGGGGTGGAGGTTGCAGCTTCGTAGGGTTTCAGTCTACTCCTGCCATGAATTTTGGCCTGGGAGAGGAGATAGGCCACCCCAGTTTGCACCCGGGGAACAGACTCCACCACATTCACCCTGCCTGTCATTAAAGATAAGCACTGCAGCATCCCTGACCACAGGCGCTTGTCCATGTGTCGGTGGTCAAGTGGACCTTGCAGCAAAGCGCAGAGCTCTGGGCCCGACTGATGTTATGGGACACATGCAGGCGCAAGGCAGAGACAGCACACCAAGAGAAGTAGTAACGGCTAGGCCCAGCATAGGGAGGTGCCCCAGCTGCCATCTGCTGACGGAAGGCCTGGGTCTCCAGAAGCATAAACAAACACCAACATCTCCAGGGCCAGCAGTTTATCGATGAGGCTGTTACAGGCTTGGGCATGGGGGTGGGTTGTATTGTACTTCTGCCTGCAATGAAAAGCTTGGGAAATGTGGAGTGGCTGGGAAGAGGCGCATGATGGTGCAGGCCAAAAGGGCGCATGAGGGTGAACTCCCCAATGTGTCAGAGATAGGTGTGTAGGTGTCCTTGCATCATATACTTGCACCATATTTGGCTTTGGAAGTTAATTTTGTGCCAAAAAGTGGTTAAGACAGCGATCCCTCAGCTACTCCCGTTACACTGTCTATTGAAGTTACCATCTGTGGAAGTGGACCACCATTTCTAAGATCCCAAAGGAAGCAGGCAAGAGATGTGCAGTTCAGAAAAAAAGATGAGAAAATAAGTTTAGGCTGTAGAGCACAGAGGGATCGGAGAGGACAGAGCTGGTGTCGGCCAGGTATTCCCACAACATGCGCCTATACTTGTCCCTCCTGGTGACACTAGGCCCCTGAGTGGCAGTAATTTGTCCAGGGGGGCCATTAACGTGTTCCAGACCTAGGAATAAGTCTTCCAACAGGGTAGAGTTTTGCATGCCTTTGCTTCTACCCACTGTTTTTGCTGCTTAGCTTCCCTCCACATCTACTCTGCTTTCACCCCTAAACATCACCCCAGTTTATGCCTTTGCTTCTACCCAGGTTTTTTGTTGATTTAGCTTCCCTCTACATCTACACTGCTTTAGCCCCTAGACATCACCCCTGTCCATGTGGGGTCGGTGGCCTCGTCATCCACCAACTCCTCTTCCAATTGCGCACTGCCCCCTTACTGCAAACCGCACATGACCACAGCTTGCCTTGATGGCAACTGTGTCTCATGATCCCCACTTAGGTCCAGACAAGTCGGTGGCGGGTCCAAAACCCCAAAATTGGAAGGAAATGGCAGATGCTGCAGTATTTCTAACACCTGTTCCTGGTGCTCGGGCCTGGTCTGTGTTGTACCCTGCACCCTGCTTAACGCATCTGCCATATCCGAAGTTGTGCTGAGCGCATGCTAATGTTTCGTGTCCAGTGCAATGGATGGGATGGGATTTCACATAAGTCTGCCACCCATGGCCACTCATGGTTGAGCAACTGAGGGAGTTGACTTTGACGAACCCGAGGGTTTTGGAGTTGGAACTACATCAAAGGTCTGTGCTGCTCACACACTCTGCTCAACACATGATATGTTTAGTGCCAGCAGTGTGGAGACGTCGCACAACAGCCGTTGTTCCAGCAGGTACAGGCGTTGTAGGAGTGCATAGAGGCTAGCAGCGGCAACTATACACTTTAAAAACTATCCGCACAAGCGCCACACTTTCACCAGTAGCTCAGGAACATTGGGGTACCTTTTTCAAAAGATTAGCAGCAATGAGTTAAAAACGTGGCCCAGGCATGGAATATGTTGCAGGCTGCCAAGCTACAGAGCCAATCCCAGGTTACGGCCATTATCACACATGATAACATGCCTGGGCCCAGGTGCAGTGGCAAAAACCACATTGCCGTCTCATCGAGGATGGCATGACTCACTTTGTAGGCAGTGTGCTGTCTGGCCCCCAAGCTGATGAGCTTCAGCACGGCCCGCTGACGTCTCCCCACACCAGTGTTGCAGCGTTTCCAGCTCGTAGCTGGGGTCAATTTAACAGCGGAGGAGGGTGGTGTTTCAGCCCTCCTCCCAGGAATGTTGTGTGGGGAGACAAGTCAGGCCACCACATTTTGCGACCCGGTCCACGCCTCAACTACATTCAACCACTGTGCCCAAATTGAAAGGTAGCATCCCTGTCCGCATGCACTTGTCCATTCGTAACTGGTCACATGGAACTTTAGGGCTAAGCGCTGAATTTAGGGACCGCCTCATGTTTGGGGGAAAGTGCTGGTGTGGACGGCACAGTGCGGTGGCGCAGTAGACACTCTGCCCAAAAAGGGCAGAGTGTCCCCCAGCCGGGATTCCAACATCTCCTGGGCCAGATTTCTTGAGATGAGGCCGTTGAAGCCTTGGGCATGTGGGTGGGTTGCGCTGTACTTTAGCATGAAATGAAAGGCTTGGGAGATGGGGAGTTGCTGGGAAGAGGCGCATGATGGCGCGGGCAAAAGGAGAAATGGCAGGAAAAGGTGAGGATAAGGGTGAACTCCCCAAAGTGTCAGAGGCAGATGTGGAGGTGTCCTGGCTCCTGGTCTGGACTGCAGCGCCAGCCCTGTCAACAGTGGAAGAGGCAGTGGCCGCCAGGCCAAACAACGATTATCCTGCGCTTGCTCTCACCCACTGAGCCCAGGGCTTGCCTTCCAAATGATGGCACCCGCAAGAGGTGGTGAGATTCCTCTCCGCAGATCTCCAAACCATCTTGGACTTGCAAATTGCACTAAATTTGTCATGTAACTGACATGTATATGATGAGTCTATCCATTGTCTGTTCATTTTGGTGAAAGTCAGCCTGTCAGCTGACAGACAGCTGTGCTTGTCAGTGATGATGTCACCGGCTGCTTGTACCCCCAGTTTTTGCTGCTTAGCTTGCCTCCACATCCACACTGCTTTTGCCCCTACACATCACCCCTATCCATGCCTGTGCCTCTAGCCATAAGTCTGCCACCCATGGAAACTCATGGTGCAGAAAGTGAGGGAGCTGACTCTGAGGAACCCTTGGGTTTTGTAGCTGGTACTCCATCAAAGGTCTCTGCTGCTCACACACCCTGCTGAACATACGGTATCTAGGGTTAGAGCGTGTGGTGACCTCGCACAACAGTAGGTGCTTCAGGCAGATGTAGGCCTTGCTGGAGTGTATTGCGGCTAGCTCCAGGTACTGTAGACTTGGGAAAGTGGGTGTCCAAGTGCCGCACTTTCACCCTTAGCTCAGCTAATTTGGGGTATGTTTTTAAAAATCATTGCACCACTACATTGAACATGTGGGCCAGGCATGGAACGTGTTGGAGGCTGGCAAGCTCCAGAGCCCTCCAACAAGCTAAAAAACCTGGCCCCAGGGGCAGCGGGGATAAACAAATTGCCATCTCATCCAGGATGGCATCCCTGACCTCAGAGGCAGTGTGCTGTCCGTCTCCCAAGCTGATGAGCTTCAGCCCAGCCTGCTGACGTCTCCCCACACCAGTGTTGCAGCGTTTTCAGCTCGTAGCTGGGGTAAATCTAACAGCGGAGGAGGAGGAGGGTGGTGTTTCAGCCCTCCTCCCAGGAATGTTTTGTGGGGAAACAAGTCAGGAAAATTCTTGAAACGGGAGAGTTTTGCATCTTTGCCCTTGCTGCCTATGGACATCCCTTTGCCTCTAGCCACCATTTTCCCTGCTTTGCTTGCCTCCACATCCACACTGCTTTTGCCCCTAGACATCACCCCAGTCCATGCCTTAGCTTGTACCCCCAGTTTTTCCTGCTTAGCTTGCCTCCACATCCACACTGCTTTTGCCCCTAGACATCACCCCAGTCCATGCCTTAGCTTGTACCCCCAGTTTTTCCTGCTTAGCTTGCCTCCACATCCACACTGCTTTTGCCCCTAGACATCACCCCAGTCCATGCCTTAGCTTGTACCCCCAGTTTTTCCTGCTTAGCTTGCCTCCACATCCACACTGCTTTTGCCCCTAGACATCACCCCAGTCCATGCCTTAGCTTGTATCCCCAGTTTTTCCTGCTTAGCTTGCCTCCACATCCACACTGCTTTTGCCCCTAGACATCACCCCAGTCCATGCCTTAGCTTGTACCCCCAGTTTTTCCTGCTTAGCTTGCCTCCACATCCACACTGCTTTTGCCCCTAGACATCATCCCTATCCATGCCTCTTCCCCTAGCCATAACTCTGCCACCCCTGGAAACTCATGGTGCAGAAACTTTGGTTGCTGACTTTGAGGAACCCTTGGGTTTTGTAGATGGAACTCCATCAAAGGTCTGTGCAGCTCACACACCCTGCTCAAGATATGGTATTGTAGGGTTTCAGCGTGTGTGAATGACGGACAACAGCCTGTGTTTGGACAGATGTAGGCCTTGCTAGAGTGTTTTTAGGCTAGCAGCGACTCCTGTGCACTTGCAAAAGTGGGCGCACAAGCGCCGCATTTTCAACAGTAGCTTCGGTACATTTGGGTATGTTTTTAAAAAACTTTGCACCACTAGGTTAGACGTGGGCCAAACATGGAACGTGTTGGAGGCTGGCAAGCTCCAGAGCCGCTACCAGGTTCCAGCCATTATCACAGGCGTAAAAATGCCAGGCCCCAGGTGTAGCAGGGAAAAAAAAATGCCATCTCAGCCAGGATGGCATCCCTGACCTCGGAGGCACTGTGCTGTCTGTCCCCCAAGCTGATGAGCTTCAGCACCGCCTGCTGACGTCTCCCCACACCAGTGTTTTAGCGTTTGCCGCTAGTAGCTGTGGTGGAGGTTGCAGCGTCGTAGGGTTTCAGTCTACTCCTGCCATGAATTTTGGCCTGGGAGAGGAGATAGGCCACCCCAGTTTGCACCCAGGGAACAGACTCCACCACATTCACCCTGCCTGTCATTAAAGATAAGCACTGCAGCATCCCTGACCACAGGCGCTTGTCCAAGTGTCGGTGGTCAAGTGGACCTTGCAGCAAAGCGCGGAACTAAGGGCCCACCTGATGTTGAGTGACACGTGCTGGTGCAAGGCGGGGACGCCACACCGGGAGAAGTTGAGACGGCTAGGGACGGCATAGTGAGGTGCCACAGTTGCCATCAGGTCCGGGAAGGCGGGAGTTTCAACAAGCCGGAACGCCAACCTCTCCTGGGCCAGCAGTTTAGCGATGTTGGCGTTCTAGGCTTGCGTGGGTGGGTGGTTAGCGGTGTATTTCTGCCGGCGCTCCAATGTCTGAGAGATGGTGGGTTGTTGTAAAGAAGCGCCTGATGGTGCCTTTGATGGTGCAGGAGAAGGAGATAAGACAGAAACAGGGGAGGATGAGGGAGAAGTCAACAAAGTGGCGGAGGCAGATGAAGTGATGTCCTGGCTCGTCCTCTGGAGTGCATCGCCAGCACTGTGAGCAGAGGCAGTGGCATGAACGGCGGGCGACGTTTGTCCTGCCGTTGCTGCCTGCCACTGATTCCATTGCTTGGATTCCAAATGACGGTGCATTGAAGTGGTGGACAGGTTGCTCTTCTCAGGGCCCCTACTCGATTTCGAGAGGCAAATTGTGTAGACGACACTATATCTGTCCTCGGCGCATTCCTTGAAAAAACTCTACACCTTCAAGAAACGTGCCCTCGATGGGGGAGTTTTTCTGGGCTGGGTACAAAAGGGAACATCTTCGGACATTCCGGGTCTGGCCTGGCTTCGGCAAAGCAGCTGACCTCTGCCTCTGGACATGTCTCTGCCTCTAGCTACCCTTTTTGGTGCTGCACCTGCCTCAACATCCACACTACTTTCCCAGCTTGACATCTGCCTTGTCCAGGTGGGGTCGGTGTCCTCGTCGTCCACCACCTCCTCTTCCAACTCCTGTCTCGCCTCCTCCTCCTGCACAATGCGCATGTCAACTGGCTGCCCTGACAGCAACTGTGTCTCATCGTCGTCGATGAGGGTGGGTTGCTGGTCATCCGCCACCAAATCGACCGGAGATGGAATGGAGGAGACTCTAGTGTTTGAGCATCTGGACACAGATACTCGTCTGTTAGGTCCGTGGAATCGCGAAATGGAGGGGCAGGTTGCGGTACAGTCAAAGGAAGGGAGAACAGCTCTGGGGAGCAGGGACAGTTGGGGTTATTGTTCTGAGAAGATTGGGAATTTTGGGTGGAAGGAGGACAAGACTGTTGGGTAAGAAGAGGTAGAGGCTGACTGGCTGGTGGACAATGTGCTTTAAGCGTTATCCGACAGCCATTGCAAGACCTGTTCCTGGTTCTCGGGCCTACTAATCTTTGTACCATTCAGCCTAGTTAATGTGGAACTTTTGTGCAAAGCGCAGAACTTAGGGCCCGCCTGATGTTAAGGGACACACGCTGGTACAAGGCTCAACTCACCCTAAGTGCCAAAAACACTGCTGGTGCAAGGCTCTACTCATGCCAAGGGCCTCAATCTCTGCTGGTAGCTCAGCTTAAGGTCATGTAACTTTGTTTGGAAGGGCTCATGTTAAGGGCTAGAAAAGTGAATTTTGGAAGGTCTTACCACATCACACACACACACACACACACACACACTCAAAATGACAGTTAAGGGTGAGGGCTTTTGGAATTCCCATTGCCTATTCCATTTGTGGTTGTCATGGGGAACGTGATTTAAAGGGGTGGTTGTTACTGTTTGTTGAGCTTAAATTGGGGTTTGTGTCCATCCATTTGGGGAGTAAAGAAGGTTTCCAGGTATTTTCCCACTTTGATAGAGGTTTTTTTGAATGTGGAAAGTGTGTAGTTGTTAGGCAGTGATGTTGGGGTAATAGAGGGTCTTTGGTGTGTTAGATGCCCCCAGGCATGCTTCCCCTGCTGTCCCAGTGTCATTCCAGAGGTGTTGGCATCATTTCCTGGGGTGTCATAGTGGACTTGGTGACCCTCCAGACACGGATTTGGGTTTCCCCCTTAACGAGTATCTGTTCCCCATAGACTATAATGGGGTTCGAAACCCGTTCGAACACACGAACATTGAGCGGCTGTTCGAATCGAATTTCGAACCTCGAACATTTTAGTGTTCGCTCATCTCTAGACATTATACTATTATTATTATTATTATTATTATTATTATTGTTTATTTATATAGCGCCATTAATTCCATGGTGCTTTACATTTGGGGGTTACATACAATACACAAAATATACAGGTACATATCATACTAACAGTGATCGGCTGGCACGGTGGGGTAGAGGGCCCTGCCCGCGAGGGCTTACAATCTATGAGGAGGGGCCACCATGGGACATTGTACTGAGTGGAGGGGTTGTTATGGGACATTATACTGTACAGAGGTGCCACTATGGCACATTATACTGCATGGAGAAGCCACTATAGGACATTATATTGTAAAGAGAGGTCACTGTGGAACATGATACCATGAGGAGAGGCCAGTACAAGATATTATACTGTCTGGAGGCCATTTTGAAACATTACAGTGTGTGTAAATGGGGCAATATACTGTGTGCGGGCCAGGAAAGGCGGCATTATGCTGTGGGGGGCCCCAAGTCAAAAGTTTACTACGGGGCTCAGTCTTTGTTAGTCCCCTGGGTATATGTATATAGAAAAAGTCATATGGCTGACGATTTTTGCCCTGTTACATATATCTGTTTGCTCTTTACAATTACCCAAATTTGGCAAAGAAGCCCATTTATAGAATGTAAGAAGGTTTTTGTCAGTTTACTGGTGGTATAAGGCAGTTCTTGAACCTGTATCTGGTTTGTACTTAATCTTGATTCCTTTAATGTTAATTTTCAGCATTTGATTTCCTTATTGAAGATAACACCATATGTGTCAATAAGAAATACTGTTGTGCATGGCGGGAACTCCCTCATGCTGATCTTCAACACACTCATAACATAACATAATACATATAATGTAAATACAAAATTGAGGCTTAACAGGAATTTTGCTTTCTTTGAGTTCAAGGCAGCACATATGGAGTAAGTTGTACAACCTATTTCCTCTAGAACAGGCCCTAGGTAGCTATACCGACAGTTAATTAGCATAACTGACAGTATAGGAACACTCCTCTTACACTAATTTATTGTGTTTTAACTGGATAAGTTCTTTCCTTTAAATTAAGTTGGCACGGTTTGCTGTGCTGCCTTGAACTCAAAGATAGTAAAATTCCAGGTAAGACCCAATCCTGTATTTCTTTTTCATTCTGCGGCAGCACAGATGGGACCTAGCTAACTACCTATGGGGGAAAGATCATCATTTTAGAAAAATCATATTAAGTACTGCTCTGCCAAAGGCTGGACCCTCGGAGTAGATGTCCAGATGATAATGTTTGATGAGGGTAGAGGAAGAAGCCCAAGAGGTTGCTGTGGATATTTGCTAATCTATAGGATTCAGAAATGGTGGACTTGATCCATGTGGCCAATGTATCCAGAAGATTTCGCTCCTTTTCTAGAGCCTGAAAAAAGAATAAATACATTTTCTTCTTTCTTAAAATTCTTGGTTTTCTCCAGGTAGGCCAGAATGGCTCTCATAACATCTATTGTGTAAAAATGTATTTGTTCTTCCATCTCAGGACAAGGATAGAAGAATGGTAGAACGGATTCTTTATTGATATTCTGAAAAGAAGGAACGTTTGGTATAAAACTCGGCAAAGTTCTCAATAGCACTCCATTGGGTAGAATTCTTGGATATGGCCTTTTCGAAGATAAGACTTGCAACTCTCCCAGCAGATGTCATTGCTATCAAAAAAGCTACTTTTTATGATAACCATTTAAGGTCCATGTCTTGAATGGGTTCAAATAGATAAGATATCAAGGCACTGAGAACAATAAAAAAAATCTCAGATAGTTACAGGTGGTCTGACCTCAGGTCTCAATTTATGATCACTTTGAAGAATCTTGTTACCAAAGGATGACCAGAAAATTTTCCGTCTGTCGTAGCATTAATTAATATGCACTTTAAGCATGTTGAACATCAGGCTTTTTTGAAACCCATCTTGCATTAGTAACTGCTAGATTCTTTGCAGCCGATTTTAAAGCATCCAAGGGAAAAACTGCAGAAAAATATGCAGCAATTTTAAGTGAACAAAGCTGCTCCATTATTTCTTCTCTTAGAACACCATCTTGACTATCTCTTCCCAGCTGACTTAACCATAATCTCAGAGGCTGCCTTGGAGACTTTAGATAAAGGTGCTTGAGATACATATACGTTTTCAGAAAAATGTCAGCTCGGCTATTCATTGGATCTTTGAGGAGATATAAGTCATCTGCTGGAAAAAGGGTTTTCTACAGAGGTGATCAACTCTGTGGGCCATACATAGGAAAAAACAAGGACAAATAAAACACAAGGGAGTAGTGTGTGTGTGTGTGTGTGTGTGTGTGTGGTTCTTATACCATCAAATATGCTAATTAACTGTTTCATTGCTACCTAGGCCCATCCTAGGGAGAAGTAGGCAGGACAATTTACCCCATCTGTACTGCCGCAAAATGAAAAAGAAACACATAATATATATCTGAAATATAGCAACAATACAAAATAGTGAATAGTAATTTAAATGTAAAATGTCAGTCTATATTATTAGGTGGAAACTTACCAAAAGCATCAGAGTAGTAACCCTCTGGGCATAGACTGCAGTTATAGCAGCATTTCACATTGGAATGAATTTTATATTTTCCTGGGCTGCAAGACTTTGAACATCTTGACTCTGGAATCTGTTAAAAAGGAATATAAAGTTGTGTCTGCTATTAAAGTCCAATGCACTAGTTATCTCCGAACTTATTCTGTAACATTAGTAGAGATGAATCAATAAACTGACTTGCCGTTGTCTGACAAGATGTATAAACAATAAGAAACATTACTTTGTACCTCATTATTAGGTGTGTTCCAAATAATATCATAGCTGCTAAGTATGATGTCATTTTCATCAATATCATACACCCCAGCAACAATAAATTCTATTGAATTATTGATTTTATGCCAAGATAATAAATCAAATCCAGTATTGAAATCTCCATATCCATCAAAATAAACAGTTTCATTGTTATCAGAAAACTTGACTTTCTTTACCTCCTGGAGCAGCTGTAAAAAAAAAAAAAAAAAAGGAAAGTATTAGACAAAAACCTTTATTATACACATCAATAGATTTTTTTTTTTATTAACCACTACCTACTTGTATAACTCGAACATTTTGATGTCAGACCATGTGGATTAGACAGAGATAAGGCCTATCATTTCTTCCAAACCCATATTTAGACTGTAAGGGCCTGTTCATACTTCACAAAATGAAGAGGAATTTGATGTGGACCTCTGCATCAGATTTCTTTTCATTTTACTCGCCAAAGTGGAATACCAAAGCAAAGGATTAGTATCTCGGCTCAGCTTTCCTCCAGTGATCAGCCCCAGATTACCAAGGTTGATCAGCGGGAGACCCCTGATAGAGAGATAACAGACCAGGCTTTATCAGCAACCTCCAATTAGCAGAGATAAGTTGCTGCCAAGAGCAGTATAATATAGTATGTGAACATAAATTCATAACAGTCGTGAAGCCATGTCATTTACCGGGATAAAAAGTAGCCTATGTGTTAATCCAGGTTACAAACTATCTATGTGCCAAATTTTATCCAAATCAACCACAGAATCCATGGCAAGATCAAGAAGGATCTTTATTTTTTTCAGTGTCCTTCTCCTATCTCTGCAACTGCCTGCAATATATATATATATATATATTATAGTGGGGAAGGTAACTCGGTAGAAGCAGAGGTGCGGACCCAAACAGTCAAGACAGGGACAAAAAATATGCAGCAAACTGGTTTATTTTGAAAAAAGACAAAAAACAGGAAAATAAATAAAATTTGACTTCAGGCATGTTGGGGGAATCATAATACCCCAGAGATATGCTGTCTGTAAAGGAAAATTAATTAACAGGCCTAGATGGACTGCAGCCATCTTCTTTAAGCCTGGAGAACTGATTAAGACACAAGATGGTGGTGTATCAAAAGAGTTCTGTTTAATGGTGGCTAGAACAAAGTATATATCACATGGCATAGACAGAACAGGATTGGCTAGTATAATTAGCCTAACATCTATTGGTGGAGAAGTTTGTAACAATAGCCCTGATGCATATCTATTGGATAAGAAACTGGAGAGAGGTCACACCCCCCTGAGGGCTAGCTCCTACTCTAAAATGGAGTCAGTGACCGCATGGTGGCTGCGTGGTATCAATCAAAATGGCAGCCATCAGCACATGTCTCAAATACACACCCTAGTTGTCTATCTCATGGTATTCTAAAGACAATAGACATCCTTGTTGGAGACAATTAGCTTAATTACCCTTCTCTTGTCCCTTTATCTTTTAAAAGGGTCTTTGGTCTTTGATCCTTTCCTAACAATGCCCCTGGTTCCAGACGATCTGTCACCACCCTTTGTACGATAGCATCACCCAATACACAGAGCATAGTATTTACATAACCAGTCTGGCAAGTCTCCAAATTGCTCATCTCTGGACAGATAGAGAATCTCAGTCCCCACCTCTATACACAATTTTTTATAAGATATTATTAGCCCCCCACAGGCATAAAATGAGCAAAACAATAAAAACGCAAAATTCAGCCTTAACTTCAGGCAAAAACAAAATAAAAACCTGCTCGTCTGAGCGACTAACTAAACGGTAATATTAACCTACCTACCTATACTTTTGGCTTATTACCAGCCACAAGAACAATAATGTATCACCGGACTCAGGGTTACAGGACAGACCCAGACGCCTCCTCTCACTCTATGGATCTGCCCTGGAGTGCAGAATCTGCAGCCTTTTTCTGGTCTGGTAATGAGCCAAGGATTCACACCTGGAGCTGAGACCTACTCAAGACCCAAACTGGATCACACATAAGTTAAAAACCTGGGAAAGATATAGTGAGATTCCAGCACCCTGCCTGTCACATTCTCATAGTATATATGTATATATAGATATACTTTACCTGCCATGGAGGAAATGTTGTGTTGTGTATGCAGCTGCCATTAGAACACAACAGATTTTTTATAGCTTCTGCTATGGCTTGAACTGCTAAATATGTACTGTAAGCTCTATCAGGCTCAATGCTTCTTTCAAGGTAGTCATCACTTTGTAAATAGATATTGTCTTCAGAACAATTCAGATAAGACTCTTCTAGAATGGATCCAGATATAGTGCAGCTATTAGATGCCTGTAAGCACTGCCTGTGCTTGTATGCATCTAAGCATCTAGATTGGATTTGTAAGTATTCTTTAATAAAAGGGTTTTCAGAATGATTCCTTGACTCTAAAGTATGAAGATATTTTCTGAATCCTGGAATTTCTCCATGTTTAAAAGAGAAACCAATTACACAACCAATATTGTCAATGTCTATCATTTTAGCAACTTCTTGAGAGTCTGACCAATGGTCAGTTGCAATCCATGTTCTGGAGATATTGTGTTTTACAATTTCTTTAAGTACTTCCACAACCAGTGACACTTTTAATGCCAAAATGATGACATTTGCTGAAGAACCTGTTATTCTTCCAATGATGCTGTGAATCGTCTGATGGACTCTTTGGTCACCAACATCAGCAGGTATCATGTCCTTAAATGCTGTACAAATATCGAGTAAGTCTAACTGCACTGATAAATTCTCCACCAAAGAGCGGCCATAGTCATCATCACTTGAAACTATTCCCACATAATTCCAATGAAATTTATTAATGAGTATGGATAAAGCCTTGGTCAGGTATATTTCATTTGGAACAGTCCTCAGAAAAGAAGGAAACCGATGTTTATCACCCAATATCTCTGCTGATGAACCATAACTGATCTGTGTAATGGACAGTAAAAATAGGTTAGTGGTTTCTGTACTGAAATGTATGTAATTGGACACAATCATAATGTCACAAAGTATAATCATACTGGATGCATTAAATGTAAAAAATAGTACATCGTATCTGGATAAGTTTCACAACTGCACTATTCATGTTTTTTAAGAACTCTGTATTGTGCAGTTCCTCTGTTATCCTTCCTAGAAATGCATGAATACATTGACAACTGGTTACTATTCCCTTTGTTAAAGGGCATTTGTCTACAAAGGCAGCAAAGATGTGACAGTGTCACAATGTGTCGAGCATTATAATATTGTCATAATTACAATAAATAGATACTAAATAATACTCCCAGTTTAACCTAACAATGCCCCCCATTGCCAGCATAACTTAATAAGTGAGTACTCCAAAGAAAGAACACCTTTGCTATTATCACCAAGAAGCTGGGACCTCAGACAGGATATTAGCATTCCAGTACAGGTATCGTGATGCATTGATGTCATTACGCTGCCTTTGGCAGAGCAATGTTTGTAGCCCCCAGTGTGGCCTAAAGTGGACTGCTGCCCGAAGCCTATGGCTTTTTGCTTTACCATGGCTCTCTGTGATAGTCCTCAGTAGAGCTCATCGTGTTAGTGGACCAGAGACCGCAGCCCTGCCTCCCCCAAGCCCCACTAATCTTATTCATCAAAGTATATGGACTTCATAGATGGGGCCTCCTATTTACGAGCCAGAACAAGGAGCTAATCACAAGCAGTGTTTGTCACTCTTGTAACCCATCTGATCATATCTGCTGGTACTGGGCACAAGAAGTCATCTCTTTGCCATGGGACTCTGGAGATACCTCTCATTGCAGACGGGTTCTCTGTGATGGGATCATCACTATCAGCAATTTAGTCTGAATACAGTTGTATTGTATGTTATAAGACCGGTCCATACAAACATATGACTCATATGACTACTTGCATGCTTGCCAAGGTTTCACATATAATTCTAGTTCATTTGTAGCAACATATAAATATCATCAAGTGAAAATTCACTCTTGCCACATTTGTGCACTTTCTTTCTAGGATATCCTATGTACTATTATGAATAGACTGACCAACACTACTTACCTGTGGTATGAGTTTAAAGCTCAGGTGTCTTGCAATGGTAATGGAAACTTCTGAGTAAAGAGCCCCTATCACAGCTTTTACAGATGGTCTCGCGCTTATATTGCATTGTTGGCTAAAGTGATCTGCTGGTGGTTCCCATTCACTAGTTAGTCTTATGGTTTCTTGAAGGGCTTTTCCAGCATTTGAGCATGTGTCATAAATTTCATACCCAAGGGTAAGTCCAGGCAAAAAATTCAAGTTGTTAATTTTTTCAATTGCATAAATCATCCCAAGAGATTTGAGGAATCCTGTCATCTGAAAACTGATATACACAGTGACATCACTTTATTTATACATGAAGGGAACACTCATACATTTTCCAGAAGGTATGGCATTACTGTCTTAGCGTTCCTGACACTAAAATGATCCACATATACCCTCAGCCTCAGGGGGCAGCAGCGGACACATATACTATAGTGATTGACTAGTAGATAAAATTAGGCTTTTGTGTTCCTCTTCACTGTTCAACCTCAATGTTTGGCTACCTGAAAAAATGGTGTTTACAGACATTTCAATGTGGTGCCAGCTTAAGGCTAAGGTCCCATGTAGCGGGCCGCAGCAAAAAAAAGTGATGCAGAAAAGATGCAGGGACAACGTATCATGGTTTTTCCCTCAGTGCTTTTCAAGCAAAGTCCACAGAGGTTCCTGCTTTTGACTTTCTGCATCCATTAAAACTATAGCGTTTCTGTAGGTATAATTGTCATGCTGTGATTTCCAAAACCACAATGGATTTGGAAAATGTAATGTTTCCTATGCACGTATTTTTCTGCCATGTTTAGAAGCAATTGGCTAGAATCCCACCCACTTTGCAGTGAATTGTAAAAAGCCACAGTTCTTATGCTACATTGGGCCCTGAACTAATAAATATTTTCACCTAATATTTACACACGTGGACAAAATTGTTGGTACCCCTCGTTTAATGAAAGAAAACCCACAATGGTCACAGAAATAACTTGAATCTGACAAAAGTAATAAATAAAAATTCTATGAAAATGATCAAATGAAAGTCAGACATTGTTTTTCGCTTCAACATAATTTAAAAAAAAATTATATTCATGAAACAGGCCTGGACAGAAATGATGGTTCCCTTAACTAAATATTTTGTTGCACAACCTTTTGAGGCAATCGATGCAATAAAACGACTCCTGTAACTGTCAATGAGACTTCGGCACCTCTCAACAGGTATTTTGGCCCACTCCTCATGAGCAAACTGCTCCAGTTGTCTCGGGTTTGAAGGGGGCCTTTTCCAGACGGCATATTTCAGCTCCTTCCAAAGATGCTCGATAGGATTTAAGTCAGGGATCTCAGTAGGCCACTTCAGAATAGTCCAATGTTTTCCTCTTAGCCATTCTTGGGTGTTTTTAGCTGTGTGTTTTGGGTCATTATCCTGTTGCAAGATCCATGACCTGCATCTGAGACCAAGCTTTCTGACACTGGGCAGCACATTTCTCTCTAGAATCCCTTGATAGCCTTGAGATTTCATTGTACCTTGCACAGATTCAAGACACCCTGTGCCAGATGCAGCAAAGCAGCCCCAGAACATAACAGAGCCTTCTCCATGTTTGTCATCTGCACATAGGATATTCTCCCAGAAGCTTTGGGGCTTGTCAACATGTAGTTTGGTTATTAATACTTTTGTCAGATTCAAGTTATTTCTGTGACTATTGTGGGTTTTTCTTTCATTAAACGAGGGGTACCAACAATTTTGTCCATGTGTGTACACTACATGTATTTCTAAGGACATCCTTTTTATATTATTGTATCGTGTGGTGACCAGTTGTTTCTTTGGGGATATGTTTGGTCATTGCATGTTGGGTGTGGATGTTTTCTTTGCATGCAGCATGTGTCAATGTGTATTTATTTTTGTGTAAAATTCTATTTGTATATTATTAGCACAGAGCTTTACACTGCTACAAAAAGGAGGGTATATCTCTTATTGGTGAAGTGAAATGTAGACATATACCAAAAGTAAGAGCGTATGTTTCCATAGCTTTAGATCTGGATTCATCTGTATAAAAAAGACCCCAAAATATCACACTACAAGTTTTAAGAAAATGGTTTAATCAATACCTCATCAGATGTGCAACTGTATTTCTGTTTTAATCTTTTATTGGCATATAACTGCATGTATTCTTACAGTTTCCTTGTAACAAGACACACTTTTTTAAATGGTTAAAGGCATTGTAAACTATGGATTATATTGATTATTATTAGAGATGAGCGAACACTAAAATGTTCGAGGTTCGAAATTCGAATCGAACAGCCGCTCACTGTTCGTGTGTTCGAACGGGTTTCGAACCCCATTATAGTCTATGGGGAACATATACTCGTTAAGGGGGAAACCCAAATCCGTGTCTGGAGGGTCACCAAGTCCACTATGACACCACAGGAAATGATGCCAACACCTCTGGAATGACACTGGGACAGCAGGGGAAGCATGTCTGGGGGCATCTAACACACCAAAGACCCTCTATTACCCCAACATCACAGCCTAACAACTACACACTTTACACACTCAATACCACCTCTCTGACAGTAGGAAAACACCTTGAAACATGTGTATTTGGCACTTGCAGTGAGGAGAGCTTGTCACCAGCAGTGAATTTGGCCCTTGTAGTAAGTTGAGGTTGGCACCAACATTTGTTTTGAAAATCAGGGTGGATTGAGCCTCTAACCAGCAGAGTTTGGGCAAATTCATGGTGGAGGGAGCCTCTAAAAACCCCAGTTTGGACCAATTCATGGTGGAGGGAGCCTCTAAAAACCCCAGTTTGGACCAATTCATGGTGGAGGGAGCCTCTAAAAAACCCAGTTTGGACCAATTCATGGTGGAGGGAGCCTCTAAACAGCCCAGTTTGGACCAATTCATGGTGGAGGGAGCCTCTAACCAGCAGAGTTGTGGGAAAGCAGGGTGGAGGGAGCCTCTAAACAGCCCAGTTTGGACCAATTCATGGTGGAGGGAGCCTCTAAAAACCCCAATTTGGACCAATTCATGGTGGAGGGAGCCTCTAACCAGCCCAGTTTGGACCAATTCATGGTGGAGGGAGCCTCTAAACAGCCCAGTTTGGACCAATTCATGGTGGAGGGAGCCTCTAAAAACCCCAATTTGGACCAATTCATGGTGGAGGGAGCCTCTAACCAGCCCAGTTTGGACCAATTCATGGTGGAGGGAGCCTCTAACCAGCCCAGTTTGGACCAATTCATGGTGGAGGGAGCCTCTAAAAACCCCAGTTTGGACCAATTCATGCTGGAGGGAGCCTCTAAACAGCCCAGTTTGGGCAAATTCATGGTGGAGGGAGCCTCTAAAAATCCCAGTTTGGACCAATTCATGGTGGAGGGAGCCTCTAAAAACCCCAATTTGGACCAATTCATGGTGGAGGGAGCCTCTAAAAACCCCAGTTTGGACCAATTCATGGTGGAGGGAGCCTCTAAAAACCCCAGTTTGGACCAATTCATGCTGGAGGGAGCCTCTAAACAGCCCAGTTTGGGCAAATTCATGGTGGAGGGAGCCTCTAAAAACCCCAGTTTGGACCAATTCATGGTGGAGGGAGCCTCTAAAAACCCCAGTTTGGACCAATTCATGCTGGAGGGAGCCTCTAAACAGCCCAGTTTGGGCAAATTCATGGTGGAGGGAGCCTCTAAAAACCCCAGTTTGGACCAATTCATGGTGGAGGGAGCCTCTAAAAACCCCAATTTGGACCAATTCATGGTGGAGGGAGCCTCTAAAAACCCCAATTTGGACCAATTCATGGTGGAGGGAGCCTCTAAACAGCCCAGTTTGGGCAAATTCATGGTGGAGGGAGCCTCTAAAAACCCCAGTTTGGACCAATTCATGGTGGAGGGAGCCTCTAAAAACCCCAGTTTGGACCAATTCATGGTGGAGGGAGCCTCTAAAAACCCCAGTTTGGACCAATTCATGGTGGAGGGAGCCTCTAAAAACCCCAGTTTGGACCAATTCATGGTGGAGGGAGCCTCTAAACAGCCCAGTTTGGACCAATTCATGGTGGAGGGAGCCTCTAAAAACCCCAATTTGGACCAATTCATGGTGGAGGGAGCCTCTAACCAGCCCAGTTTGGACCAATTCATGGTGGAGGGAGCCTCTAACCAGCCCAGTTTGGGCAAATTCATGGTGGAGGGAGCCTCTAAAAACCCCAGTTTGGACCAATTCATGGTGGAGGGAGCCTCTAAAAACCCCAGTTTGGACCAATTCATGGTGGAGGGAGCCTCTAAAAAACCCAGTTTGGACCAATTCATGGTGGAGGGAGCCTCTAAACAGCCCAGTTTGGGCAAATTCATGGTGGAGGGAGCCTCTAAAAACCCCAGTTTGGACCAATTCATGGTGGAGGGAGCCTCTAAAAACCCCAGTTTGGACCAATTCATGGTGGAGGGAGCCTCTAAAAACCCCAGTTTGGACCAATTCATGGTGGAGGGAGCCTCTAAAAACCCCAGTTTGGACCAATTCATGGTGGAGGGAGCCTCTAAAAACCCCAGTTTGGACCAATTCATGGTGGAGGGAGCCTCTAAAAACCCCAATTTGGACCAATTCATGGTGGAGGGAGCCTCTAACCAGCCCAGTTTGGACCAATTCATGGTGGAGGGAGCCTCTAACCAGCCCAGTTTGGACCAATTCATGGTGGAGGGAGCCTCTAAAAACCCCAATTTGGACCAATTCATGGTGGAGGGAGCCTCTAACCAGCCCAGTTTGGGCAAATTCATGGTGGAGGGAGCCTCTAACCAGCAGAGTTGTGGGAAAGCAGGGTGGAGGGAGCCTCTAACCAGCAGAGTTGGTGGAAATCAGGGTGGAGGGAGCCTCTAACCAGCAGAGTTGGGGGAAATCATGTTGGAGGGAGCCTAGTATTAGCAGAATTGTGCAACGCTTATGGTGGATGAGTATGAGGATGCGGAGGAATTGGAGAGGTTGAGTACAGACATGGAGTTTCATGTTGGGGTGCTTTACACAGGTGGGCACAAAAATGAAGGCTCTATCCAGTGGTGGTTCATTTTTATCAAAGTGAGCCGGTCGGCACTCTCAGCTGACAGACGGGTGCGCTTGTCAGTGATGATGCCACCGGCTGCACTGAACACCCTCTCAGATAGGACGCTGGCGGCAGGACAGGACAGCACCTCCAAGGCATATAGGGCAAGTTCAAGCCACAGGTCCAACTTCGACACCCAATACGTGTAGGGCGCAGAGGGGTCGGAGAGGACAGGGCTGTGGTCGGAAAGGTATTCCTGCAACATGCGCCTATACTTCTCATGCCTGGTGACACTAGGACCCTCTGTGGCGGCACTTTGGCGAGGGGGTGCCATCAAGGTGTCCCAGACCTTAGACAGTGTGCCCCTCATTTGTGTGGACCGGTGAGAACTTGGTCGCCTACTGGAGGAACTGTCCTCCCTGCCGCCAACGTCACATGCTGGAAACATCTCCATCATATTCTGCACCAATTGCCTGTGGCAAGCATTGATGCGATTGGCCCTCCCCTCTACCGGAATAAAAGACGAGATGTTGTTTTTATACCGGGGGTCAAGGATAGCAAAGATCCAGTACTGGTTGTCCTCCATGATTTTGACAATAGGCTTGTCGGTTGTAAAGCACCCCAACATGAACTCAGCCATGTCTGCCACAGTGTTAGTTGGCATGACTCCTCTGGCCCCACCGGAAAGTTCAATCTCCATTTCCTCCTCATCCTCCATGTCTACCCATCCGCGCTGCAACAATGGGACGATTCGAAGTTGCCCGGAAGCCTCCTGTATCACCATCACATCATCGGACAACTCTTCTTCCTCCTCCTCCTCCTCCTCCTCCTCCTCCATTAAACGCGATGAAGCGGACAGATGTGTGGACCTACTCTCCAACTGTGACGGATTGGATGCTATCCCTGACTCCTCTGTGTGATCTGAGTTATCCCTGATGTCAATCAGGGATTCTCTCAGAACACACAAGAGCGGGATTGTAAGGCTCACCATCGCATCCTCAGAGCTCACCCTCCTTGTGGACTCCTCAAACACCCGTAGGATGTCACAAAGGTCTCTCATCCATGGCCACTCATGGATGAGAAACTGAGGCAGCTGACTTTGTGGCACCCTAGGGTTTTGTAGCTGGTATTCCATCAAAGGTCTCTGCTGCTCAACCACTCTATTCAACATCTGAAACGTTGAGTTCCAGCGTGTGGGGACGTCGCACAAAAGCCGGTGTTGTGGCACATGCAGGCGTTGCTGGAGAGATTTTAAGCTAGCAGCGGCTACTGTCGACTTGCGAAAGTGGGCGCACATGCGCCGCACTTTCACCAGTAGCTCTGGAACATTGGGGTAGCTCTTTAGGAAACGTTGCACCACTAGGTTGAAGACGTGGGCCAGGCATGGAACATGTTGGAGTCCGGCAAGCTCCAGAGCTGCTACCAGGTTCCGGCCGTTATCACAAACAACCATGCCTGGGCCCAGGTGCAGCGGCTCAAACCATATTGCCGTCTCATCGAGGAGGGCATCCCTCACCTCGGAGGCAGTGTGCTGTCTGTCCCCCAAGCTGATCAGCTTCAGCACAGCCTGCTGACGTCTACCAACGCCAGTGCTGCAACGTTTCCAACTCGTAGCTGGGGTCAATCTAACAGCGGAGGAGGAGGCGGTGGCGGAGGAGGAGGCGGTGGCGGAGGAGGAGGCGGTAGAGGAGGAGGAGGAGGGGGTTGTTCTTCTCGTGTCCCTGCCAGGAATGTTAGGCGGGGAGACGAGGTACACCGGGCCAGTTTGGGAAGCAGTCCCAGCCTCAACTACATTCACCCAGTGTGCCGTCAGTGAAATGTAGCGTCCCTGTCCGCATGCACTTGTCCACGCATCGGTGGTCAAGTGGACCTTTGTGCAAAGCGCGGAACTAAGGGCTCGCCTGATGTTGAGTGACACGTGCTGGTGCAAGGCGGGGACGCCACACCGGGAGAAGTAGTGACGGCTAGGGACGGCATAGCGAGGTGCCGCAGTTGCCATCAGGTCCAGGAAGGCGGGAGTTTCAACAAGCCGGAACGCCAACATCTCCTGGGCCAGCAGTTTAGCGATGTTGGCGTTCAAGGCTTGCGCGTGTGGGTGGTTAGCAGTGTATTTCTGCCGCCGCTCCAATGTCTGAGAGATGGTGGGTTGTTGTAAAGAAGCGCCTGATGGTGCCTTTGATGGTGCAGGAGAAGGAGATAAGACAGGAACAGGGGAGGATGAGGGAGAAGTCAACAAAGTGGCGGAAGCAGATGAAGTGGTGTCCTGGCTCGTCCTCTGGAGTGCATCGCCAGCACAGTCAGCAGTGGCAGTGGCAGAGGCAGAGGCAGTGGCAGAGGCAGTGGCAGTGGCGTGAATGGCAGGCGGCCTTTGTCCTGCCGTTGCTGCCTGCCACTGATTCCAGTGCTTGGATTCCAAATGACGGCGCATTGAAGTGGTGGACAGGTTGCTCTTCTCAGAGCCCCTAATCAATTTCGAGAGGCAAATTGTGCAGACAACACTATATCTGTCCTTGGCGCATTCCTTGAAAAAACTCCACACCTTCGAGAAACGTGCCCTCGAGGTGGGAGTTTTTCGGGGCTGGGTACGAACTGGAACATCTTGGGAGATTCCGGGTGTGGCCTGGCTTCGCCTAAGCTGCTGACCTCTGCCTCTGCCTCTAGCTACCCTTTTTGGTGCTGCACTTGCCTCAACATCCACACTACTTTCCCCGCTTGACATCCCCCCTGTCCAGGTCGGGTCAGTGTCCTCATCATCCACCACTTCCTCTTCCAACTCCTGTCTCATCTCCTCCTCCCGCACAATGCGCCGGTCAACTGGATGCCCTGACGGCAACTGCGTCACATCATCGTCGATGAGGGTGGGTTGCTGGTCATCCACCACCAAATCGAACGGAGATGGAGGAGACTCTAGTGTTTGAGCATCTGGACACAGATGCTCCTCTGTTAGGTTCGTGGAATCGTGACGTGGAGAGGCAGGTTGAGGGACAATGAAAGGAGCGGAGAACAGCTCTGGGGAGCAGGAACAGTTGGGGTTATTGTTCTGTGAAGCTTGGGAATTTTGGGAGGAAGGAGGACAAGACTGTTGGGTAATAGGAGGAGAGGAGGCAGAGTCTGACTGGCTGCTGGACAATGTGCTGTAAGCGTTCTCTGACAGCCATTGCAAGACCTGTTCCTGGTTCTCGGGCCTACTAAGGTTTGTACCCTGCAGTTTAGTTAATGTGGCAAGCAACCCTGGCACTGTGGAGTGGCGCAATGCTTGCTGCCCCACAGGAGTAGGCACGGGACGCCCTGTGGTTTCACTGCTACCTTGCTCCCCAGAACCATTCCCCCGACCTCGCCCACGGCCTCGTCCACGTCCCTTTCCGGGAGCCTTGCGCATTTTGAATTCCCAGTTAGAAATTGGCACTATATACCAGTAGCAAAAATTGTGGGTGCACGTAACCCCAATATATTCTTTGAATTCCCAGTCAGAAACTGGCACTATATGGCAGTAGCAAGAAATGAGGGTATTTATAACCCCAATATATTCTTTGAATTCCCAGTCAGAAACTGGCACTGTATACCAGTAGTAAAAAATGTGGGTGCACGTAACCCCAATATATTCTTTGAATTCCCAGTCAGAAACTGGCACTGTATACCAGTAGTAAAAATTGTGGGTGCACGTAACCCCAATATATTCTTTGAATTCCCAGTCAGACAATGGCACTATATACCAGTAGCAAGAAATGAGGGTATTTATAACCCCAATATATTCTTTGAATTCCCAGTCAGAAACTGGCACTGTATACCAGTAGTAAAAATTGTGGGTGCACGTAACCCCAATATATACTTTGAATTCCCAGTCAGACAATGGCACTATATACCAGTAGCAAGAAATGAGGGTATTTATAACCCCAATATATTCTTTGAATTCCCAGTCAGAAACTGGCACTGTATACCAGTAGTAAAAATTGTGGGTGCACGTAACCCCAATATATTCTTTGAATTCCCAGTCAGAAACTGGCACTATATGGCAGTAGCAAGAAATGAGGGTATTTATAACCCCAATATATTCTTTGAATTCCCAGTCAGACAATGGCACTGTATACCAGTAGTAAAAATTGTGGGTGCACGTAACCCCAATATATTCTTTGAATTCCCAGTCAGAAACTGGCACTGTATACCAGTAGTAAAAATTGTGGGTGCACGTAACCCCAATATATTCTTTGAATTCCCAGTCAGAAACTGGCACTGTATACCAGTAGTAAAAATTGTGGGTGCACGTAACCACAATATATTCTTTGAATTCCCAGTCAGAAACTGGCACTATATGGCAGTAGCAAGAAATGAGGGTATTTATAACCCCAATATATTCTTTGAATTCCCAGTCAGAAACTGGCACTGTATACCAGTAGTAAAAATTGTGGGTGCACGTAACCCCAATATATTCTTTGAATTCCCAGTCAGAAACTGGCACTGTATACCAGTAGTAAAAATTGTGGGTGCACGTAACCCCAATATATTCTTTGAATTCCCAGTCAGACAATGGCACTATATACCAGTAGCAAGAAATGAGGGTATTTATAACCCCAATATATTCTTTGAATTCCCAGTCAGACAATGGCACTGTATACCAGTAGTAAAAATTGTGGGTGCACGTAACCCCAATATATTCTTTGAATTCCCAGTCAGAAACTGGCACTATATGGCAGTAGCAAGAAATGAGGGTATTTATAACCCCAATATATTCTTTGAATTCCCAGTCAGACAATGGCACTGTATACCAGTAGTAAAAATTGTGGGTGCACGTAACCCCAATATATTCTTTGAATTACCAGTCAGAAACTGGCACTGTTTACCAGTAGTAAAAATTGTGGGTGCACGTAACCCCAATATATTCTTTGAATTCCCAGTCAGAAACTGGCACTGTATACCAGTAGTAAAAATTGTGGGTGCACGTAACCCCAATATATTCTTTGAATTCCCAGTCAGAAACTGGCACTATATGGCAGTAGCAAGAAATGAGGGTATTTATAACCCCAATATATTCTTTGAATTCCCAGTCAGACAATGGCACTGTATACCAGTAGTAAAAATTGTGGGTGCACGTAACCCCAATATATTCTTTGAATTACCAGTCAGAAACTGGCACTGTTTACCAGTAGTAAAAATTGTGGGTGCACGTAACCCCAATATATTCTTTGAATTCCCAGTCAGAAACTGGCACTGTATACCAGTAGTAAAAATTGTGGGTGCACGTAACCCCAATATATTCTTTGAATTCCCAGTCAGGAACTGGCACTGTATACCAGTAGTAAAAATTGTGGGTGCACGTAACCCCAATATATTCTTTGAATTACCAGTCAGAAACTGGCACTGTATACCAGTAGTAAAAATTGTGGGTGCACGTAACCCCAATATATTCTTTGAATTCCCAGTCAGAAACTGGCACTGTATACCAGTAGTAAAAATTGTGGGTGCACGTAACCCCAATATATTCTTTGAATTCACAGTCAGACAATGGCACTATATACCAGTAGCAAGAAATGAGGGTATTTATAACCCCAATATATTCTTTGAATTCCCAGTCAGACAATGGCACTGTATACCAGTAGTAAAAATTGTGGGTGCACGTAACCCCAATATATTCTTTGAATTCCCAGTCAGAAACTGGCACTATATGGCAGTAGCAAGAAATGAGGGTATTTATAACCCCAATATATTCTTTGAATTCCCAGTCAGACAATGGCACTGTATACCAGTAGTAAAAATTGTGGGTGCACGTAACCCCAATATATTCTTTGAATTACCAGTCAGAAACTGGCACTATATGGCAGTAGCAAGAAATGAGGGTATTTATAACCCCAATATATTCTTTGAATTCCCAGTCAGAAACTGGCACTGTATACCAGTAGTAAAAATTGTGGGTGCACGTAACCCCAATATATTCTTTGAATTCGCAGTCAGACAATGGCACTATATACCAGTAGCAAGAAATGAGGGTATTTATAACCCCAATATATTCTTTGAATTCCCAGTCAGACAATGGCACTGTATACCAGTAGTAAAAATTGTGGGTGCACGTAACCCCAATATATTCTTTGAATTCCCAGTCAGAAACTGGCACTATATGGCAGTAGCAAGAAATGAGGGTATTTATAACCCCAATATATTCTTTGAATTCCCAGTCAGACAATGGCACTGTATACCAGTAGTAAAAATTGTGGGTGCACGTAACCCCAATATATTCTTTGAATTACCAGTCAGAAACTGGCACTATATGGCAGTAGCAAGAAATGAGGGTATTTATAACCCCAATATATTCTTTGAATTCCCAGTCAGAAACTGGCACTGTATACCAGTAGTAAAAATTGTGGGTGCACGTAACCCCAATATATTCTTTGAATTCGCAGTCAGACAATGGCACTATATACCAGTAGCAAGAAATGAGGGTATTTATAACCCCAATATATTCTTTGAATTCCCAGTCAGACAATGGCACTGTATACCAGTAGTAAAAATTGTGGGTGCACGTAACCCCAATATATTCTTTGAATTCCCAGTCAGAAACTGGCACTATATGGCAGTAGCAAGAAATGAGGGTATTTATAACCCCAATATATTCTTTGAATTCCCAGTCAGACAATGGCACTGTATACCAGTAGTAAAAATTGTGGGTGCACGTAACCCCAATATATTCTTTGAATTACCAGTCAGAAACTGGCACTATATGGCAGTAGCAAGAAATGAGGGTATTTATAACCCCAATATATTCTTTGAATTCCCAGTCAGAAACTGGCACTGTATACCAGTAGTAAAAATTGTGGGTGCACGTAACCCCAATATATTCTTTGAATTCCCAGTCAGACAATGGCACTATATACCAGTAGCAAGAAATGAGGGTATTTATAACCCCAATATATTCTTTGAATTCCCAGTCAGAAACTGGCACTGTATACCAGTAGTAAAAATTGTGGGTGCACGTAACCCCAATATATTCTTTGAATTCCCAGTCAGACAATGGCACTATATACCAGTAGCAAGAAATGAGGGTATTTATAACCCCAATATATTCTTTGAATTCCCAGTCAGACAATGGCACTGTATACCAGTAGTAAAAATTGTGGGTGCACGTAACCCCAATATATTCTTTGAATTCCCAGTCAGAAACTGGCACTGTATACCAGTAGTAAAAATTGTGGGTGCACGTAACCCCAATATATTCTTTGAATTCCCAGTCAGAAACTGGCACTATATGGCAGTAGCAAGAAATGAGGGTATTTATAACCCCAATATATTCTTTGAATTCCCAGTCAGACAATGGCACTGTATACCAGTAGTAAAAATTGTGGGTGCACGTAACCCCAATATATTCTTTGAATTACCAGTCAGAAACTGGCACTGTTTACCAGTAGTAAAAATTGTGGGTGCACGTAACCCCAATATATTCTTTGAATTCCCAGTCAGAAACTGGCACTGTATACCAGTAGTAAAAATTGTGGGTGCACGTAACCCCAATATATTCTTTGAATTCCCAGTCAGGAACTGGCACTGTATACCAGTAGTAAAAATTGTGGGTGCACGTAACCCCAATATATTCTTTGAATTACCAGTCAGAAACTGGCACTGTATACCAGTAGTAAAAATTGTGGGTGCACGTAACCCCAATATATTCTTTGAATTCCCAGTCAGAAACTGGCACTGTATACCAGTAGTAAAAATTGTGGGTGCACGTAACCCCAATATATTCTTTGAATTCGCAGTCAGACAATGGCACTATATACCAGTAGCAAGAAATGAGGGTATTTATAACCCCAATATATTCTTTGAATTCCCAGTCAGACAATGGCACTGTATACCAGTAGTAAAAATTGTGGGTGCACGTAACCCCAATATATTCTTTGAATTCCCAGTCAGAAACTGGCACTATATGGCAGTAGCAAGAAATGAGGGTATTTATAACCCCAATATATTCTTTGAATTCCCAGTCAGACAATGGCACTGTATACCAGTAGTAAAAATTGTGGGTGCATGTAACCCCAATATATTCTTTGAATTACCAGTCAGAAACTGGCACTATATGGCAGTAGCAAGAAATGAGGGTATTTATAACCCCAATATATTCTTTGAATTCCCAGTCAGAAACTGGCACTGTATACCAGTAGTAAAAATTGTGGGTGCACGTAACCCCAATATATTCTTTGAATTCGCAGTCAGACAATGGCACTATATACCAGTAGCAAGAAATGAGGGTATTTATAACCCCAATATATTCTTTGAATTCCCAGTCAGACAATGGCACTGTATACCAGTAGTAAAAATTGTGGGTGCACGTAACCCCAATATATTCTTTGAATTCCCAGTCAGAAACTGGCACTATATGGCAGTAGCAAGAAATGAGGGTATTTATAACCCCAATATATTCTTTGAATTCCCAGTCAGACAATGGCACTGTATACCAGTAGTAAAAATTGTGGGTGCACGTAACCCCAATATATTCTTTGAATTACCAGTCAGAAACTGGCACTATATGGCAGTAGCAAGAAATGAGGGTATTTATAACCCCAATATATTCTTTGAATTCCCAGTCAGAAACTGGCACTGTATACCAGTAGTAAAAATTGTGGGTGCACGTAACCCCAATATATTCTTTGAATTCGCAGTCAGACAATGGCACTATATACCAGTAGCAAGAAATGAGGGTATTTATAACCCCAATATATTCTTTGAATTCCCAGTCAGACAATGGCACTGTATACCAGTAGTAAAAATTGTGGGTGCACGTAACCCCAATATATTCTTTGAATTCCCAGTCAGAAACTGGCACTATATGGCAGTAGCAAGAAATGAGGGTATTTATAACCCCAATATATTATTTGAATTCCCAGTCAGACAATGGCACTGTATACCAGTAGTAAAAATTGTGGGTGCACGTAACCCCAATATATTCTTTGAATTACCAGTCAGAAACTGGCACTATATGGCAGTAGCAAGAAATGAGGGTATTTATAACCCCAATATATTCTTTGAATTCCCAGTCAGAAACTGGCACTGTATACCAGTAGTAAAAATTGTGGGTGCACGTAACCCCAATATATTCTTTGAATTCCCAGTCAGACAATGGCACTATATACCAGTAGCAAGAAATGAGGGTATTTATAACCCCAATATATTCTTTGAATTCCCAGTCAGAAACTGGCACTGTATACCAGTAGTAAAAATTGTGGGTGCACGTAACCCCAATATATTCTTTGAATTCCCAGTCAGACAATGGCACTATATACCAGTAGCAAGAAATGAGGGTATTTATAACCCCAATATATTCTTTGAATTCCCAGTCAGACAATGGCACTGTATACCAGTAGTAAAAATTGTGGGTGCACGTAACCCCAATATATTCTTTGAATTCCCAGTCAGAAACTGGCACTGTATACCAGTAGTAAAAATTGTGGGTGCACGTAACCCCAATATATTATTTGAATTCCCAGTCAGAAACTGGCACTGTATACCAGTAGTAAAAATTGTGGGTGCACGTAACCCCAATATATTCTTTAAATTCCCAGTCAGAAACTGGCACTATATGGCAGTAGCAAGAAATGAGGGTATTTATAACCCCAATATATTCTTTGAATTCCCAGTCAGAAACTGGCACTGTATACCAGTAGTAAAAATTGTGGGTGCACGTAACCCCAATATATTCTTTGAATTCCCAGTCAGAAACTGGCACTGTATACCAGTAGTAAAAATTGTGGGTGCACGTAACCCCAATATATTCTTTGAATTCCCAGTCAGACAATGGCACTATATACCAGTAGCAAGAAATGAGGGTATTTATAACCCCAATATATTCTTTGAATTCCCAGTCAGAAACTGGCACTTTATACCAGTAGTAAAAATTGTGGGTGCACGTAACCCCAATATATTCTTTGAATTCCCAGTCAGAAACTGGCACTGTATACCAGTAGTAAAAATTGTGGGTGCACGTAACCCCAATATATTCTTTGAATTCCCAGTCAGAAACTGGCACTGTATACCAGTAGTAAAAATTGTGGGTGCACGTAACCCCAATATATTCTTTGAATTACCAGTCAGAAACTGGCACTGTATACCAGTAGTAAAAATTGTGGGTGCACGTAACCCCAATATATTCTTTGAATTCCCAGTCAGAAACTGGCACTGTATACCAGTAGTAAAAATTGTGGGTGCACGTAACCCCAATATATTCTTTGAATTCGCAGTCAGACAATGGCACTATATACCAGTAGCAAGAAATGAGGGTATTTATAACCCCAATATATTCTTTGAATTCCCAGTCAGACAATGGCACTGTATACCAGTAGTAAAAATTGTGGGTGCACGTAACCCCAATATATTCTTTGAATTCCCAGTCAGAAACTGGCACTATATGGCAGTAGCAAGAAATGAGGGTATTTATAACCCCAATATATTCTTTGAATTCCCAGTCAGACAATGGCACTGTATACCAGTAGTAAAAATTGTGGGTGCACGTAACCCCAATATATTCTTTGAATTACCAGTCAGAAACTGGCACTGTTTACCAGTAGTAAAAATTGTGGGTGCACGTAACCCCAATATATTCTTTGAATTCCCATTTAGAAACTGGCACTGTATACCAGTAGTAAAAATTGTGGGTGCACGTAACCCCAATATATTCTTTGAATTCCCAGTCAGAAACTGGCACTATATGGCAGTAGCAAGAAATGAGGGTATTTATAACCCCAATATATTCTTTGAATTCCCAGTCAGAAACTGGCACTGTATACCAGTAGTAAAAATTGTGGGTGCACGTAACCCCAATATATTCTTTGAATTCCCAGTCAGAAACTGGCACTGTATACCAGTAGTAAAAATTGTGGGTGCACGTAACCCCAATATATTCTTTGAATTACCAGTCAGAAACTGGCACTATATGGCAGTAGCAAGAAATGAGGGTATTTGTAACCCCAATATATTCTTTGAATTCCCAGTCAGAAACTGGCATTGTATACCAGTAGTAAAAATTGTGGGTGCACGTAACCCCAATATATTCTTTGAATTCCCAGTCAGACAATGGCACTATATACCAGTAGCAAGAAATGAGGGTATTTATAACCCCAGTATATTCTTTGAATTCCCAGTCAGACAATGGCACTGTATACCAGTAGTAAAAATTGTGGGTGCACGTAACCCCAATATATTCTTTGAATTCCCAGTCAGAAACTGGCACTATATGGCAGTAGCAAGAAATGAGGGTATTTATAACCCCAATATATTCTTTGAATTCCCAGTCAGACAATGGCACTGTATACCAGTAGTAAAAATTGTGGGTGCACGTAACCCCAATATATTCTTTGAATTACCAGTCAGAAACTGGCACTGTATACCAGTAGTAAAAATTGTGGGTGCACGTAACCCCAATATATTCTTTGAATTCCCAGTCAGAAACTGGCACTGTATACCAGTAGTAAAAATTGTGGGTGCACGTAACCCCAATATATTCTTTGAATTCCCAGTCAGAAACTGGCACTATATGGCAGTAGCAAGAAATGAGGGTATTTATAACCCCAATATATTCTTTGAATTCCCAGTCAGAAACTGGCACTGTATACCAGTAGTAAAAATTGTGGGTGCACGTAACCCCAATATATTCTTTGAATTCCCAGTCAGAAACTGGCACTATATACCAGTAGTAAAAATTGTAGGTGCACGTAACCCAATATATTCTTTGAATTCCTAGTCAGAAACTGGCACTGTATACCAGTAGTAAAAATTGTGGGTGCACGTAACCCCAATATATTCTTTGAATTACCAGTCAGAAACTGGCACTATATGGCAGTAGCAAGAAATGAGGGTATTTGTAACCCCAATATATTCTTTGAATTCCCAGTCAGAAACTGGCACTGTATACCAGTAGTAAAAATTGTGGGTGCACGTAACCCCAATATATTCTTTGAATTCCCAGTCAGACAATGGCACTATATACCAGTAGCAAGAAATGAGGGTATTTATAACCCCAATATATTCTTTGAATTCCCAGTCAGAAACTGGCACTGTATACCAGTAGTAAAAATTGTGGGTGCACGTAACCCCAATATATTCTTTGAATTCCCAGTCAGACAATGGCACTATATGGCAGTAGCAAAAATAGTGGGTGTATATAGCCCAATTCTATTGCTAGGGGACTTGCAGGGTATTTCTGGGGTGAAGGTGGGGGGGCACACCGTTGGAATGGGTATCGGGGGTATATATCGGGTATACGGGAATACACTGACAGTGTATTCCATTCAGGATCCTGGGAAAGCTGGGTTGCGGCGATTAAGCCCGTCAGTGCCACGTTACACTGACAAGCTTCTCCCTGGAATTTAGCTCTTACAAGAGCTGTTGGTTGTCTTCTCCTTCCTATCCTAGCCTGTCCCTGCCTACCCAGAATCTAAGCCCTAGCTAGCTGGACGGAAACCTCCGTCCTCGGTGAATTGCAAGCTCAGAATGACGCGAACCTGGGCGGCGCTGTTCTTTTAAATTAGAGGTCACATGTTTTCGGCAGCCAATGGGTTTTGCCTACTTTTCTCAACGTCACCGGTGTCGTAGTTCCTGTCCCACCTACCCTGCGCTGTTATTGGAGCAAAAAAGGCGCCAGGGAAGGTGGGAGGGGAATCGAGTAATGGCGCACTTTACCACGCGGTGTTCGATTCGATTCGAACATGCCGAACAGCCTAATATCCGATCGAACATGAGTTCGATAGAACACTGTTCGCTCATCTCTAATTATTATACAAGTAGTTATGTATGTACCACAATGACATGAATCTTATAGAAAATGAAAATACATCATCTATCTGCTATGAGCTTGTATGTGTTCTTTCTTGTAATATATTACTGCATTATTCATGCTGTTGTAACACATTGAATTTCCCCATGGTGGGACTATTAAAGGATTATTTTATCTTATCTTATCTTGGGGAAATACACAGTGCTGTACAGCACTATATAAAGGGGAAGTAGTGTATAACTTGTCCACCTCTATACACATATTATGTATGTATGTATGTATGTATGTATGTATGTATGTATGTATGTATGTAGCCTGGAATCCTTAGGACATATTGGTTTCTGAGTAAGAAATCTGAATATATATATTTTTTTTATATTTTGAAATTAGCTTTTCATATTATTCCCTTTATGTAAGAAATAAAAATGTACCTGGAACAGATCATAAATGATCATTTAACATGCAAGATTACAAGTAATAGATGATCTTACCCTTCACATAGAAGATCTTCAGGTGATGTGTAGTTCTTTAATGCAGGTATTTCTTTATGTATTGGAAAAAGTCCTCCGATCATAATGTCTCCTTGAAGTCTAGCAACATTTCCACCGTAACTATTAGTTCTGCTGATGGTTGCTAGCTCTGAATACAGTACAACACAGAGAATGCATAGAAACCTAGACATTTTCTCATCTGAAGTTCTTAAGGTAAGGACTCTTTATGCCTAAAGACTTATTCTGACTTGGAGCTATGTCTTAGGTGTGGTTTAGAGTGTAGTGTAGCCTGTGACCATAGATTAATCAAAATATCAAGTGACTTGTGCAATATTGTTACATCAAACAACTCTTAGTCTATGTACTATCTGTGAAGTGCGCTACTGTTTCTCCACTAGGCTACATCTAGGAGCATGATGCCTGAGAGGAAAAGTAATGAGTTAGAAAGCGGTATCCCAAATGGAAATGACAAAAGTACCATTTTAAATTTTAGACTTTCTATATCACTCTGGGGAGGGGGGGGGGGCGTGCGGGGTGGAGCACCTGTACTGTTAATCAGGGCCAGTGTCAGGGCCCCTGCTCCTGGCGGGCCTACTTAACTACTGGGTGCTGACTGCTTCACTTTACTTGCAGACAGTTTCAATTGCCGAAAACTTCAGGCAGCTATGTAATTAAAACTGTATGCATAGCCTGCCAAGATTTCCTTGCTGCCAAATATTTCATTACCAGGCTGCTCTTGGCTGCATCTTTGTTGCTCTGCCCCCTTGGTATCCAGTACCCGCCGCTCCTTCAGAACATTGTTGCTCTCAAGGTTGGTCAGAGCTGGATACCAAGGGGTACTCAGGACCAACCAAGATCAGCCTGGCGATGGAGGAACCCACTGTGTGAGTATCTGATGCTGACAGCCTGTGGGAATCAGAATATATCCACCTGCCCCAGGGGGGTAGTTGTCACAGACTGTAAAGCATAGCCTGCCCCTGTGTGGAGGCACTGAAGTTGCCACTTTGAGGTCAGGAGTGAAGAACTGCAGCTCCATTTTAGGCGGTTATATGTTCTCACTCCTCAGTGCCTCCTGCTGGTGCCACCTGGCACATTAAAATTCACCTGCAGATGTCCCCCATAACCTCAAATAATCTTGCTGATGCACCTCTTTCTCAAATTCCCCTTTAGGTGTTTACAGGAGACATTTAAGAAAGGGGTGTACCAGCAGTGGTCTCTAAGGGGTAGAGGGCACCTGCAGGGGTTTAAGGTGGAACCAACAGGAGGCACTGAGGAGTTACTAGACATGGCAGCATGAAATGGTGCTGCAGAGACTCACCCCTGACCTCACAGAAACACCTTAATTGCCTCAGAGGTCCATGCTGGTGCACCCCTTTGGCAAATCCCCCTGTAGATACACCCCATCACTTCAAAGTCTCCTACTTGTGTACCCCTTATTCAGAATCCCCTTCTAGTGACCCTACCTCTTCAAAATGACCATGCAACAACTGTCTGGGCTGACAGCTCCCCTGGAGTCTTGCACTTGGTAATTATAGGGATTTGCCATAATGATTTTCCATAATGATGATTTATCCTCAAGGTAGGGCATTATTGTGTGGTCTGTGGGGGTCTAACACCCAGACCCCACGCAGATCAGCTGTTGCAGCATTCTCTGGGAGCCAGAAGTTACAGCAGTGGATGGAGTCTACTGCTGTAACTTCTGGCCGTATATTCTGTCATGTTTTTACTTTTTCTGACAGAGGTCGTATATTCAGGATTTTTTATTCCATTATAAAACTAAAGAAACATGAAGGAAGAATCTCATATCATACTTTTATCATGGTGCAAAGGGACCCACTGAGACACTGTCACCCAAGGGCCCACATGACACTTAATGAATTCATTCATTGTAAGTCTCAATATGTGATGTATGCAATAGTATGACCATGAAGGCACTTTTATATACGCAAAACAATACACTATTTATACATAATAGTCAGAGAGCATTTTAAGTCGATTGAGATGGGGTTTATATGAAGAAAATTGTAATGTGTTGCACTTTGTTGGTCTTATGAGGCCCCTGATAAAATTCCAACTACGCTGGTATGAATCTAATGGCACCTATTAATGGATGTAAAAACTTTAAATGGTGGAGACGGTGAAAGGTTCTCTTTAAAGAGGACCTTCCATGAGTTGGGGCACATGCAGTTTTATATACCGCTGGAAAGCCGACAGTGCGCTGAATTCAGCGTTCCTCCCCGCTCACACAGTATAGCACTATAGGCGCCTCTGTGAAGAAGGACGTTCCTGACTGACTGTCAGGAACGCCCTCCGGCAGCGAAGAGCTACGGTACCGGCACCGATAGCTCTTCACCGGGGGCACAGATCATGAAAGCCGACAGTGCGCTGAATTCAGCGCCCCAACTTATGAAAGGTCCTCTTTAAGCAGACAGACATGGTTCTGAATATCCTTTTGCATTGAGTTTCGTGTTAGAGGGTTTCAGTAACTATGATGCTGAGGGTTGAGGGCACTGAGGATACAAACTGCTTTATTCTGGAAATTAGTGGTAGGCTAAGTGCATGGAGTTTATTGATGTTATCATCAGACACATCTACCACATTTGAAGATCACCTTTGTGCAGGTATGCTTCTTCAGTCATGTACAATAACTGTACTTTATTGAAAACAACAAAAATCTAGATAGATCTAGAGCAATTGAGATTTGTTTTAGGCAGTGACAGAAAGAATAACAGGCAATTCCATTTCTTCTTACACAGAATTTTATATAAAAGTAATCTAGCCCCTTACTCCATATCTGAAGGATCCATCCAATTGCTCAGTAATCTGTTAATGTAAACCAGGCTTTAGACTATGGAAGAAAGTAAGTACACCGAAAGGAAGAACTTAAGGTCCCTTCAGGCTGGAGCGGCCGCACTGACTGAGATCCATAGACAGTTTTGTGAGTGTTATCTCAGCAAGCATCCTATGAGAGTGACATTGGGCTACTGGGACAAGTATCACTATTTATATATAACTTTTTATGTAACATATCATATGAAGAAATCTGTGGCAATGCTTTGGACTGTATCATAAATCATAGTGTTTGTCCATCCATGCATATCTTGTGCTTGAGCAACAACAAAAAACTCCTTTCAGATTCTGCTCTCCTCCATTGCAACAAAAGAATCGACACTGCAGTCACATAGAGAAATGGAAATAAGGAGGGGCCCTCACCACAGGTGTATCCATAAAAAATGTCCTTTACCCCATGTGTTCACATAAAACAACGGCAGTAACGGAGAGAGGATGACCCAGAATACATGTGAACACGTGAAATAAAGGACTTTTTTTTATGGGACACCTGTGGTGAGGGCCCCTCCTTATTTCCATTTCTCTGTGTGATTTTTATGTAAAATCTTAAGCACAGTTTAGAATTCTCCAGGGACTCACATTTATTGGTTACACATGACAGACATTTATGGCATATCCACAGAATCCCCCTACCCATCTCATCTGGCCACACCTGATCCTCCATGCAACCAAATGTATGATGCTTATAGGAATAGCTAAGCTTATTAAGATATAAGATAACTCTACTAGAAGGGAATGGGAGTTACGGAAACTGTATACAGCAGTTATGGAAATTGAGTAGCTACTAAAGTCTCTCTGCATGCCCTCCATCTGACATATAGCTCACAGCCCACTCATTCAGTGATATATTCTATTCAGACTTTCAACTCTTACCAATAGGTGGGTATTAGGACAATGAAGCTGCATCAAATAGACCCAACTCCTTGAGATTCCAGCTTTTTTATTTTTGTTTATTTATTTATTTTTTTTGCTTGCACTTGGCTGTTTGGATTTGACTGTCCCCAGATAGCTGACAGTCTGGTGTACCTGTATCCATAAAAGTCCAAGGAATTTCTATGGATCTGTGCAATGCATGCTTGGCTTTCTCAAGAGAACCAAGCAGATGCAAGAGGGCATGGCATGTACCTAATATTTGTACAAATTATACCATAGATCAGGGGTCAGTAACCTCTAGTACTTGTGCCAATGTCGGCAGGTCAGGCATATTTACCTGGCACAGGGCTCTCTCTGCTGTTTTAAATAAACAGAAGTTCTGCTACAGGTGACAATCTCTCTATACTCTGTCTCATGGACCATGGAAACAGCCTGAAAGGAGTAAGCCCTGCAGTGGAAAGTATGGGGCATGATATCCTAGTGTCCAGATCACCAGTTGTATACAAGGCTATAGAAAACTCTCTCTATACATTTCACCCCTTGGATGAAGGGCTCATCTGGAGAGGAAGGACATCCTAAATGAAGTGGTAGGGTAGTGCAGTTGAAACTGCTGTTCCTAGGGTCCTGATGGTGGACTCCGGTACTTACACATACTGGCGCCGACTGCGTGATCAGCTTGGACTAAGTATATAGGGCTGGCCCATGGATAACATGCATTTCTGCATGGAGGTCATAGAAAATTACACCAGATACAAATGGAGTAGATAACATATAGCAGGTAACCCATCTATAATTCTACAGAGAGATCATAAATGATTAAAGGGGTTGTCCAGGATAAGCTTTTTATTTATTTATTTATTTATTTATTTATTTATGTATTATTTCTGCTGAGGAAGTGAAAAAAAAAATATATATATATATACTTACCTGCCCCAGTTGCTCCATTGTCATACCGTTCCTCTTGGTTCATTTGCTCTCCCAGGTCTCTTTCAGCATTGTGCTAAAGCCGCTGATTGGCCTTATGACTAAGAAAGCCTCAGGTAGAGTGATATGGAAATTTTTCTTAACTTGCCTGGGCTTTTGTCTAAGCTTTAGATTTCCAGGCAAAGCAATCCCAATCATTTGCATATGAACATATTTCAATTTACATGAAAATGGGACTGCAAAACTGAATAACAGAGGTATATTTGGAAACTGCAGAGTCACTTCTACAAGGGACTGGGATTAGGTTTATAATTTATTGCTGACAGACTCCCTTTAAACATGCCCACATCTTGTCAAACACCTCCAGTTGGGGGTGGTGTAAAAAGTAAGAAATACTCAAGACAACTGTTAGACTTCAAGATGCCTCACATTTATCAAATATTGTGCAACTTTTGATAAATCAGAAGCAAAATGTGGCAAATGCAGATTCTATCAGACCCAACTTTCATGTTAAATCCACCTTAGAGAACCTGTGGCTGCATTGTTCTGAGCCAGGAGGAGAATACTGTACACTGAAAATGCCCATTGAACACAGTACTCAAGATGCACAATGTGAAACACTGTGAACTCCATAGGTAAGGGGATCATAAATACTATATATATATATATATATATATATATATATATATATATATATATATATATATATGTACACACATACACACATATACTTACTGGTTATGACATGTTGTCTCTTGATAATTACTGGCACAGTGTTACCCTCAAGGGATTAGACAGATTTAGTGTTAGAGCTCTACATTTACTAATACTTACATTTATGGTATACTTACAAATCCTTGAAAAAAAAATCAATATGAAAGAGATAACTGGAGAGATAAACTTTCTCAATATGCCGGCTGCAGTCTTCAGAAAATGCAATGGTCAGAAGATGAAACAGATGCCACAATATTCAATAGCCATTATGACGTTACTGTAGTCCTGTTATTTGTAAATATAGCCTTTTATGTGTGTTATCTTAATCCAGAATCCTTAGTGGCCGCATAGAAACACAGAGGCAGCTGTGCCCATAACAAAGAGAATTAACTTGAGCAAGGAACATCCGGCTGGTGCTGCTTGACATACTACTAGAGTTCAAGTTGACTAAGTACTAACCTGAATTCACATCCAGAAGCAGGAGCATGAACCACAGGCATGGCACTATATGGACTATCTATAACCATTGGCATACTGATCAGTGGATTACACTGCTGTCTGATTCCTGATGATTTTGTAGGCGCCAGAGCCAAGGGTGACATTATTATTGGTGGTCTGTTTGCAGTACATGGTAAAATGGTCGCCTCAGCTAAGGGATATCCTCAAAAGCCAGCTATCCAGAGCTGTGAAGGGTATGTATATTTATTGATCATAAATAAGTCCTTTCTCCTATACATTAAAATTGCAAATGTATCTATCTATCTATCTATCTATCTATCTATCTATCTATCTATCTATCTATCTATCTATTATATACATACATATGTATATGTATATATACATATCTATCTATCCATCTATATACATTTATATGTATCCACCTGTGCTCTGTTTCACTGTTCTAAATCTGGTTAGGTTGAAAGAACAGGAACCATGGAGACAATCAAATAAACTTCATTAAACTCCTAGTGGTCAGAATTTTTAAGGATTTTATCTTTTTTTTACCCCCCAGGACTAAACCAATTTTCCTTTATATGCTTTACGTGGGTTTGATTTTTGCAAGACAATTTGCATTTTCTGATCGATTTCCAAAGGTTTTGTGTTCACTTCATTCACTGTGTGTTAAAAGTGACAGGTTTCCTACATTCTGCTAGTCAGTATCTTTACAGTGATGCCAAATTTATATAACTTTTTTATGTTTTAATACCTTTACAAAAGCGGAAATATTTGAACAAAAACAAAAATGTCTTTGTTGGGCCAAATCCTGACACCTATAACTTTTTTATATGGAGCGTTGTAATGTCTTTTTTTGCTGGGCGCTAGTTTTAGTTTTTATTGATGATATGGGGAATTTCTGACATTGTGATGACTTTTTATTTGGTGAAGTAAAAGTGTAAAAATAGTAATTTGGCCATATTGATTATTTTTCCTACTTTCAGTGTATTTGATAAATATCTATTTATTTTAACAGATTGAGCATTTTTTTGGACATGGTGTTCATCGATATATATATATATATATATATATATATATATATATATATTTCAGTGGGAAATTGCCTGTACTGGTACCGAGCTCTTGTAAAAAGGGCTGTACAGTACCATAACACTTGCTGCCCTGGGAGTCTTCATAAGACTAAGGCCCCACAGGACGTTCAGCAACAATAAAGCGCTGCGGGAAAAAACGCGGTGGAAACACAACGTAGTTCTTCCCATAACGCTTTAAACAGAAAGTTCACCGAGTTTTCATCTCTCTTCAGTGCTGCCTCCATCTTCTTCAGCAACGTCCTCTTCACGCGTCTTCTTCCGGCACAGGCATCAGACTTCTAGGCTTTGGGCCTAGGGCAAAGCCAACTGCGCATGGCCACAAGAAAATGGCCGCTTAGAAGAGACATGAAAACGACGTTGCTGAAGAAGATGGCGGCGGCGCTGGAGAGAGTTCACTCACAGCATTGGGGTAAGTTAGGAGAAGAATAGCCTTTGTAAGGCTATTCCGACGTGTTAATGAGAAAAAATTGTGTTTGAATGGTAGGATCCCTTTAAAGTGAACCTGTTAAGAGTTTTTCCACCCTCAACAGACCCCAGCATGTGTAACTTCAAGTAATGATCTTTCCTATGATGACCCCCACTTGCTAAAGAGTCAAGCTATAAGATTTTAAAACTTCATACTGGTTTATACAAATTTACATTAAAGAGGACCTTTCATGGGTTTGGGCACAGGCAGTACTATTTACTGCTGGAAAGTCGACAGTGCGCTGAATTCAGCGCACTGTCGGCTTTCACGATCTGTGCCCCGGGTGAAGAGCTATCAGTACCGGTACCATAGCTCTTCACAGTCAGAAGGGCTTTCCTGACAGTCTGTCAGGAATGTCCTTCTTCACAGCAGTGCCAATAGCACTGTACTGTGAGACCGGGAAGGAACGCCCCCTCCTCTCTGATAGTGCTCGTCTATGGACGAGTACTGTGAGCAGAGGGAGGCGGCGTTCCTCCCCACTCACACTGTACAGTGCTATTGGCGCTGCTGTGAAGAAGGACATTCCTGACAGACTGTCAGGAAAGCCCTTCTGACTGTGAAGAGCTATGGTACCGGTACTGATAGCTCTTCACCCGGGGCATAGATCGTGAAAGCCGACAGTGCGCTGAATTCAGGACAATGTCGGCTTTCCCGCAGTATATAAAACTGCCTGTGCCCAAACCCATGAAAGGTCCTCTTTAACTCTTTAACTAGTCAAAGAGGGGAGGGGGCAGGAGTAGCTTCGGTTAGTCATGTAGTCATTGGACTAAAGCATGTCCTGCAAGGTGTGATTGACAGACAGAAAGTTTAGCCTACAACATCATAGGTAAGATCCTTACTTAAAGCTGCACATGCTGGGGTCATTTTAGGGTGGAAAAACCACTTGACAGCTTATCTGTAAACAAGAAGAAGGCCAAAAGGCAATCATATACTCTAGTTGCTTTGAGTAACAAATGCTTATCCAAAGGTTTGCATCTGCAAGGGGTTATATTGGTAGTGAACCCTCTCAGTCTGTAACTATGTATATCTCTAATTTACACAATGCCACTGACAATATAATGCATGCATTATGTCTGACCAGTTTTTATGCAATATGGGAATAAATGATAAAAGTGAGGCATTCTTTAGCTCTTCCACAAATGTTACCTGTGTAGGATGTGCTTTACTGTTTCTGCATATAAACCTAATAAACTCAATTACTATATTTTGTCTCGCATACCAGAATAGCTGGATCTGCTCACTTGAATAATGCACAGTAAGGCTGAGGTCCCACGCTGTGGAAATGATTTTTATGTTGCAGATTTTTCTGTGTTTTTTTAAGCCAAAACCAGGAGGGGATTGAGCAGAATGTAGAAGTATAAGAACTTCCTATATATTTGTCATTCCTCTTTTAGCCATTCTAGGCTTTAGCTCATAAAATCCCAACAAAACCTACAACAGAAAAAGCTGCTTTTTTGCAGTGGGGGACCTCATCCTTAGGCCAGTGCCCCACATGCTATAAAAGCAGTGAAACCCATACACACACAGAAAAATACACACAGAAGACACACTGCAATTTCTAAAACTATTGTAGTTTCCCAGTAGATATAATTGAAGCAGAAAGTGCACAGAAAAAAACCTCTTCGCAGTTTCTATAAAAAGCAATGCGTGAAAAATGGCAATGTATTCCCGCAGTGATCTTTCCCGTTGTGCTTTTTGTCTGCGAACAGTTACGTGGGGCCTTTCCTTAGGCTGGGGCCCTATGTGGAGTAATCACTGTGGTTTGGCAATGGTGGAAACACAGCTGAAAAAAACACAGAATTTTAAAGTCCCTGCATAGTGGATGACACTCTAGCAGATTCCATTCACAAATTTTGGGAAAATATGTGCAGAGGACATGCTGAAATTTCCAAAACCGTCAGTTTTGGAAATCACAACATGTCAATTGTACCTACAGAAATGCCAGCAGTTTCCCTATAGGTATAATTGAAGCAGAAAGTCTGCAGAGGAAAAAGTCTGTGGAAAAAAAGGCAATACATGGCCACTACAGTTTTTTCCGCAGCGCTTTTTTGCTGCAGCCTGCTACGTGGGTCCTTAGCCATACGGTGGAAATTATTGCTGTCTAGTTGTATTATTTCCAAAAAGCAACTGCTTCCACAACTGATCCCAGCGATTATATGATCACTGACTTCACCCTACACGGAAGAAAAGCTGGGTTCTACTAATCCCAGATTAGCTCTGCCATTAACTAGTATTACCATCAGGGGCTGTGTTCTCTTGTAACTGGGGTTCCTATAATTACTAGAGATGAGCGAGTACTATTCGAAACGGCCGTTCGAATAGCATGCACCCATAGGAATGAATGGAAGTGGTCGGCACGCAGACCCCCTGCGTGCTGGCTGCGTCCATTCATTCCTATGGGTGCGTGCTATTCAAAACAGGAGTTTTGAATAGTACTCGCTCATCTCTAATAATTACCATATGTACCACATACTAAAATATAAATAGTTTATGTAACTCCAAGCAACTGATAGATGTCTGGCGCAGGGTCACCCCTGAGGGAAGGGATTATTCCTTTTATTCCCATCCTAGAGATGTCTACTCCAGACTGGACTATCTCTTTATCAGGCTCCTCTGCTCCGGGGTTTGTTGATTGATTCGATCACCTTTGCAGACCACGCTATGGTCCATGCTGTGCTGGCATCCCCCTTCTTGGACCTGGCAGTGGCGCCCCAATGAATCGCTGCTCCAGGATATTCTGACCTTTCAAGCGGTGTCGTCCACCTTGGATTTATATTTGCAGGAGAACGACACCCTGGATGTTTCCTCGGTCACACTCTGGGCTGCACACAAATGTGTGATCAGGGGGGTGTTTGTCGAGCATGGCACCCGGCTTAAAAAGGAAAGATCTCAGAAGATCGCTGCCTTGATTGCGGAGGTAGTCTCTCTCGTTCAGACACACAAGCGAACTCATGCTGAAGAGGCTCGATTGGCCCTCCTCCAGGCTCGTAAGAAACTAAGAGATCACTTAGATATCTGAACCCATTATATTTTAGCTAGGGGCCGTCCCCATTTTTATGAATTCAGGAATAAGTGTAGTTGTGCCCTTGCAAGATCTCTCAGAGAACAGAGATCCTGTAATTTTGTCCCCACTATCTCTGATTTATCAGGCTCCCTTTTGACAGATCCACATAGCATAGCTGAAGAATTTGCTAGGTTCTACCGCCAACTCTATAACTTGCCCTCCAACGCCCCTGACCCCTCTTCCTCCATTCTCCCTATTATTCAGCGTTATATCGAAGAGTCGGGTTTGCCTCGACTCCCCACTGACGCCTTGTCTGAACTTGACCTCCCGATCTCAGGAGAGGAGATTGCGCAGGCCCTTAAGACCATGCAATCGAGTAAAGCCCCGGGCCCCGATGGCTTCCCCGCTTTCTACTATAAGAAGTTTTCATCCACCCTCTTAGGCCTCCTGGCACGTCCCTTCAATTCCTTATCGGCGGGAGGATCTCTCCCCCCAGATCTCACCAGAGCCCACATTTCGGTTATTAGAGATGAGCGAAAAGTAAAATATTCGATATTCGTTATTCGTTTTGAATAGCCGCTCAATATTCAACTATTTGATCGAATATCGAACCCCATTGTAGTCTATGGGGAAAAATGCTTCGTTTCAGGGGAACCCACCATTCCACTCAGGAGGGTCACCAAGTCCACTATGACACCTCAGAAAACGATGCTAACACCTCTGCAATGCAACTGGGACAGCAGGGGAAGCATACCTGGGGAGATCTACCAAGCCCAAGTCACAGTTTTACCCCACCATCACAGCCTATCAACTACACACTTTCCACACTCCCAAAAAACTCTATCAAAGTGGGAAAATACCTGGAAACCTTCTTTCCTCCCCAATTGGATGGACAGAAACCCAAATTTGATGCTAAAGAAACATTAACAAGCACCCCTTTAAATCACGTTGCTCATGACAACCACAGATGGAATAGGCAATGGGAAATCCAAAAGCCCCCCACCCATAACTGTCATTGTTTATGTGTGTGTGATGTGGTGAGACCTTCAAAAATTCACTTTTCTGGCCCTTAACGTGAGCCATTCCAAATTAAGTTACAGGCCCTTAAGCTGAGCTACCAGCAGAGATTGAGGCCCTTCAGGTGACTTCAGCCTTTTACCTGCAGAGTTTTAGGCCCTTTAACTTAGTTCAGCCTTGCACCAGTAGAGATTTGTTGGTCCTTTGGGTGAGTTGAGCCTTTAAAAAGCAGAGATTTAGATTTTGGCCCTTTGGGTGAGTTGAGCCTGTACACAGCAGAGATTTAGTTTTTGGCCCTTAGAGTGAGTAGAGCCTTTAAACAGCAGTGTTTTGGGCCCTTGGAGTGAGTAGAGCCTTTAAAAAGCATTGTTTTTGGCTCATGGAGTGAGTAGACCCTTGCACCAGGAGTGTTTATGGCCCTTGCAGTGAGTAGAGCCTTGCACCGGCAGTGTTTTTGGCCCTTGGAGTGAATAGAGCCTTGCACCGGCAGTGTTTTTGGCCCTTGCAGTGAGTAGAGCCTTGCACCAGCAGTGTTTTTGGCCCTTGCAGTGAGTAGAGCCTTGCACCGGCAGTGTTTTTAGCCCTTGGAGTGAGTAGAGCCTTGCACCGGCAGTGTTTTTGGCCCTTGCAGTGAGTAGAGCCTTGCACTGGCAGTGTTTTTGGCCCTTGGAGTTAGTAGAGCCTTAGTAGAGTTAGTAGAATCAGGGTGGATTGAGACTCTAACCAGCAGAGTTTGGGGGAATCAGGGTGGATTGAGACTAGTAGGAGCAGAATTGTGTAACGCTGATGGTGGAGGAGTAGTATGAGGAGGAATTGTAGAGAGTGAGCACACACATGAAACTTCATGTCGGGGTGCTTGACACCGGTGGACATGAAAATGATAGGTCTATCCAGTGGCTGTTCATTTTGATCAGCGTCAGCCGGTCAGCACTGTCAGGTGCCAGCCGGCTGCGCTTATCCGTAATTATGTCACCAGCTGCGCTGAAGACCCTTTCCAAAAGCACGCTGGCGGCAGGGCAGGAAAGGACCTCCAATGCGTACAGCGCAAGTTCTAGCCACAAATCCAACTTGGAGACCCAATAAGTATAGGGCGTACAATGATCCGAGAGGACAGGGCTGGGGTCGGCCAGGTACTCCCGCAACATGCGCTTATACTTGTCCCTCCTGGTGACACTAGGCCCCTCAGTGGCGGTAGTTTGGCGAGTGGGTGACATTAACGTGTCCATGACCTTGGAGAGTGTGCCTCTGCCGGGTGTGTACAGGATGGCAGCTGTTAGCCTCTTGGAGCAACTCTTCTCTCTGCTGCCAAGAGTTGATGGAAACATCTCCATCATATTCTGCACCAGTTGCTTGTGGCAATCGCTGGTGCGACTGGCCCTCCCCTCTACCGGAATAAAATTAGAAATATTATTTTTATACCGGGGGTCGAGGATTGCAAAAATACAGTATTTGTTGCTCTCCAGGATTTTGACAATGCATTTGTCAGTTGAAAAGCAGCCCAACATGTATTCAGCCATGTGTGCCAGAGTGTTACTTGGCATAACTTGGCTGCCCCCACCGATATGGTCACTCTCCATTTCCTCCTCTTCCTCCTCCTCCATTTCGCCCCAATCGCGCTGTAGCAATGGGACGCACTGAACTTCCCCGCTAGCCTCATGTGTGACAATGAGATCTGCCACTTCCTCCTCCTCTTCCTCCCTCAATATACGCTGTGAAGCGGACACGAGTGTGCCCTGACTATCCTGCTGGGATGGTTGTGCTCATATGCCCGACTCCTCAACGTACAATGCGATATTCCTAATGGATACAGGAGCACACAGGAGCGGGAGGATACACACACAGGAGCGGGATTGTGACACTTACGAGTGCGTCGTCATAGCTGATCCTTATGGCTGACTCCTCAAAGACACACAAGATCTCGCATAAGTCTGCCATCTATGGCCACTCACGGTGCAGAAACTGTGGGAGCTGACTCTCAGGAACCCTTGGGTTTTGGAGATGGTACTCCGTCAAGGGTCTCTGCTGCTTACACACTCTACTCAACATGTGGTATGTCAAGTTCCAGCATGTGGGGACATCGCACATCAGCTGGTGTTCTGGCAGATGGAGGCATTGCTGGAGGCTTCGGAGGCTAGCAGCGGCTACTGTAGACTTGCGAAAGTGGCGCACAAGCGCTGCACTTTCACCAGTAGCTCAGGTAAATTGGGGTACGTTTTTAAAAACAGTTGCACGACTAAATTGAACATGTTGGCCAGGCATGGAACGTGTTGGAGGTTGGCAAGCTCCATAGCCGCTACCAGGTTCCGGCCGTTATCACACACGACCATGCCAGGGCCCAGGTGCAGCGGTGAAAACCATGTCGACGTCTCATCGAGGAGGGCATCCCTCACCTCGGAGTCAGTGAGCTGTCTTTCCCCCAAGTTGATGAGCTTCAGCACGGCCTACTGACGTCTCCCCACGCCAGTGCTGCAGCGTTTCCAGTAGGTAGCTGGGGTTGATGTGATGGCGGAGGAGGAGGGTGGTGGTTCAGAGCCCCTGCCAGGAATGTTGGGCAGGGAAAAGAGGTAGACCACCCCACTTTGTGACCGAGTCCCAGCCTCAACTACATTCACCCAGTGTGCTGTCGGTGGTCGGTGGTCAAGTGGACCTTTGTGCAAATCGCGGAACTTAGGGTCCGCCTGATGTTGCGTGACACGTGCTGGTGCAAGGCGGAGACGGCTCAGCGGGAGAAGTAGGGACAGCATAGCGAGGTGCCGCACTTGCCATGAGGTCACGGAAGGCCTGAGTTTCCACAAGCCGAAACGGCAACATCTCCTGGGCCAGGAGTTTGTAGATGTGCACATTTAAGGCTTGTGCATGGGGGTGGGTAGCACTGTATTTTTGCCTGTGCTCAAAAGTTTGGGAGATGGTGGGTTTCTGTGAAGTGGCGCATGATGGTGCAGGAGAAGGAGCTAAGGCAGGAGAAGGAGCTAAAGCAGGAGAACGAGCTGAGGCAGGAAAAGGGGAGGATGAGGGAGAAGTCTCCAAAGTGGTGGAGGCAGATGTGGAGGTTTCCTGGCTGCTGGTCAGCACTGGCAACAGTGGGAGAGGCAGTGGCGGCAACGCCAGACAAAGATTGTCCTGCCTTTGCTCTCTGCCACTGAGCCCATTGCTTGCCTTCCAAATGACGGCACATGGCAGTGGTTGTAAGGTTGCTCTTTTCACAGCCCCTACTCAGTTTCGAGTTGCAGAATGTGCAAACAGCACTATATTTGTCCGCCGCACATACATTAAAAAAATTCCACACCACCAAAGACCGTGGCCTCGATGTGGGAGTTTTTCTAGGCTGGCTACAAGAGGGAACATTTTGGGCCCTGCTGGCTGTGGCCTGGCTTTGGTGAAGCAGCTGTCCTCTGCCTCTGGACATGTCTCTGCCTCTAGCCATCCTCTTTGGTGCTGCACTTCCCTCCACATCTACACTGCTCTCCCTGCTTGACATCCGCCCTGTCCAGGTCGGGTCAGTGTCCTCGTCGTCCACCACCTCCTCTTCCAATTCCTCTGATGGCTCCTCCTCCTCCTCTTGCACACCGATGATGGCAACAGGCTGCCCTGATGGCAACTGTGTCTCATCATCGTCGTCACTGAGGGACGATTGCTGGTCAACAACAACAGGAGATAACGGATGCTCCAGTGTTTGGGCATCGGGACACAGCAACTCATCTGTTACCTCCCGTGATTCAGGACGTGGTGGGACAATGAGAAGGACAGTGAATGGACCCGAAAACAGCTCCTGGGAGGTGGGAAAAGTGGGATTACTTTGCTGGGAAGATTGGGCATGTTGTGAGGAAGGAGGACCAGACTGTTGGGTAGGAGGAGGAGTTGAGGTAGAGGCTGACTGGCTGGTGGAGAATGTGCTGGAAGCATTATCCGCCAGCCATTGTAACACCTCTTCCTGGTGCTCGGGCCTGGTTAGTCTTGTACCCTGCACCCTACTAAATGTGGCCATCTGGCCAGGGACTGTAGAGAAGTGCAATGCTTGCTGCTGCAGAGCAGTAGGCATGGTAGAAGCTGTTGGTTGAGCGCAACCTTGCTGCATATCTGCATTTCCTCGCCCCCGTCCCCTTGCGCTAGCCTTACGCATTTTTTGATGTATACTAATGCCCTTTTTATGATTTATACACCGAGAAAAGCTGGGTTGAGCGTATCTGGCTGGACTGATTTGGTCTGTATCCCTGTTAGGTGTTTGGGGGGACACTGTCTCCAAAGCTGGGTTGAGCGTATCTGGCTGGACTGATTTGCCCTATATCCCTGTTAGGTGTTTGGGGGGACACTGCCTGCAAAGCTGGGTTCAGCGTATCTGACTGGACTGATTTGCTCTGTATCCCTGTTAGGTGTTTGGGGGGACACTGCCTGCAAAGCTGGGTTCAGCGTATCTGGATGGACTGAATTGCTCCGTATCCCTGATTTGGGGAGACACCCCGTTGAAATCTCAACTCCTCTCCCTGCAGTGTATAGCTCTGAAAAGAACTGTTGTTGTTCTTCAGTTTTTCCCTAACTACTAGAAGCTATCTAGCCCTCAGCAGATCTCTCTCTCCCTATTTCTCACCGCAAATGACACGAAGAGTGCGACCAGACTCGCCTCTCTCCTCCCTGACCTGGTTCATTCTGACCAAGTGGGGTTTACCCCTACACGGGAGGCCAGGGACAACACCGTGAAGATCATCAATGCCATTCACTTTGCTCATTCTTGTAAAATTCCTGTGTCTGCTCTCAACTGACGCTGAAAAGGCATTTGATCGGGTTGGCTGGCCCTTCCTCTTCGCGGTGTTGGACCATATTAGCCTGGTCCTGGTCATGTGGTCCTGGATCTCATATCTCTATTTCAACCTGTTGGCATCCACCAGGGTCAATGGAGTTTTGTCTACCCCCTTTCCAATTGGGAATGGCACATGCCAGGGCTGCCCCCTATCCCCATTAATCTTGTTATGACCCTTGAGCCTCTGCTTAGGAAGATCAGGGCCATCTCGGTGATATCTGGTCTTGTGGTTAGGGGTAGACATGTGAAGGTAGCTGCCTAGGCGGATGATCTCCTGTTTCTCCTGCAAGACCCTAGCCAGTCCCTTTCTGCCTTGATGTCTGAACTCCAGGAGTTTCAGGGCCTTGCTAACTTTAAGATTAACCTACAAAAATCGGAGGCGCTCAATGTCTCGCTCCCGAGCAGACTCCAGTCCTCTTTACAGTCCTCCTTTCCTTTCCAGTGATCTTCCTCGGCTATCAGGTATTTAGGGGTTTGGATCCCAGGTGATTTGAGTTCCCTCTACTCCAGGAACTTCCTCCCCCTGCTTCGGACAATTCGGTTGGACTTGAACAGGTGGTCTAGAGGCACATATACCTGGTTCGGCCGTTGTGCCATATATAGGATGAATGTCATGCCTCGCTTGTTCTATCTGTTCCAGACTCTGCTGATTCATGTCCCGCCCGCCTATTTCAAGTTATTGCACAGCGACCTCCTGCGTTTCATTTGGCAGGGCAAACATGCTAGACTTGCCCATTCAACTCTCACCTTGCCGAAGCAGTGGGGAGGATTGGGCCTCCTGGATCCCCGTAAATACTACAAAGCCATCATGCTTCAAAGAGTCATGGACTGGTGCCACCACTCCTCCTTTAAGCAATGGATCTTCCTAGAGGGTTCCTTCTCCATTTCCCCCTTCACCTTCTCCCCTGGTTGGATTCCTTGCCCCTGCCTGCCGTGCGATCTCACCCTACCATTGGCCCTACCTTATGGGTTTGCGCACCCCTGTTCAAAAAGGAGCAGATCTACCCTCCTTCTTCTTTATTTCCTATCCTAGGTAACCCGGTCTTCCTGGTGGGCCTCTCTCCGGGGGCCCTTTCACTGTTGGCGCGAGGCGGGCAGGCAGAGGGCGCTGCACTTCCGATCTGGGAATTCCTGGTGTACGCATGGTGACTTGCTCTCGGACCCTGACCTCCCCCCATTGGGATACTGGAGGGCCCTCCAGATCTCCCACTTCCTCTCTTCGCTCCCCAGCTCCACGGGCTTTGACAGGCCCCTCTCGTCTTTCGAGAAGGCCTGCTCAGACACTCGCTCTCGGATTTTTATCAATTGTTGGTCTCCCCTCCTCTGGGCCACAGACCTTCCTTTTTATCCAAATGGGAGGTGGACCTGGATATGTCTTTCACAGATGCGCAGTGCTCCAGAATTCTGGAGTTTGCCTACAAGAGCTCGATCGCTTGCAAGTTTCAGGAGGCGGGCTACAAGATTGTGACTAGATGGTACCATATTCCATCTAGGCTACACAAGATCTTCCTGTCCTCCTCTCCTATTTGCTGGCACTGTGGCTCAGAGGAGGGGATGCTTCTGCATGTCTTCTGGAGCTGCACTGTGCTGAGAGGATTTTGGAATGGCATACACCGATTGATGGTCCAGATTTCTCAGCTCTCCCTTCCATGTACGCCGGCCCTCTTCCTGCTCCACCTCTCGGATCTCTCCCTGCGGTCTTATCGCAGATCTGTCATGCTCCACATGATCAATGCTGCTAGGGCTTGTATTCCCACGCTCTGGAAATTGTCTCGCCCACCCTCTCTTTGCCACTGGATCTGTAAGGTGGATGACACCTATTGCATGGAAGAACTCATGGCATCCTTGAGGGATGCGCATGATGCCTTCATGGAGACCTGGACGCCCTGGATCCTTTTCCAGGGTTCGCAGTCTTACAGGGATCTGCTGCGGTGACCCCGCTCTGGTTGCCTGATTTCCTCACGTGGAGCTCGGAGTCGTACATCCTCACTTCCCCATCCCCCCTTCTTTCTTTTTTTTTCTTCTTTCTTTCCCCTTCCTCTCTTTGTCTTTACATTTTTGAATGTTTGTGGTTTAATACTGAAATGTGACCTTTGATTTCCCTGGTCTTTTTGTTTTTCTTTATTTCATTACTGCATTTGGTTTTGTTCTGATTTTTGTTTGGGCCCCTCTGTGTTATGGGGGCCCAGTTCTGTTGTTTGTATATGTTTTGCTGTTATAAATAAAGAATTTTATTAAAAGAAAAAATAATAATATACATATATATATATAAATCAAATCAAATCAAATCAAATCAAAAAAGCTTTATTGGCACGTCCGAATAGATATTTGGCATTGCCAAAGCTAGTAAAGTGGGGGGGGGGAGTTGGACTCGGGTGGGTGAGTGGTGGGGGGGTGGATGGTTTGGGGTATAACAGTCCATGGAGTCTCATCTTCCTCTTCGTTGGTGACCGTTATATGGGGAGGTGGGGTGGGGCGGGGCGGTTGGTTTGGGGTATAACAGTCCGTGGAGTCTCATCTTCCTCTTCGTTGGTGACTGCTATATGGGGAGGTGGGGGTGGGGTGGGGTGGGGCGGGTGTTTTGGGATAAATATAACAGTCCGTGGAGTCTCATCTTCCTCTTGTTTGGTGACAACTGGACACGTATTGGGCAGCGATCTCCACAGTGGCCTCTTCTTCTCCCAGTAGGATGTAAAGTTTCCTCTTCTCGTCTGCAGATATGAAGCCTGGGATGTGGGCAGAGAGTCTTTGGTAGTAGACGGCCCTCACAGCTGAGTATTTGGTGCAGTGTAGTAGGAAGTGGGTCTCGTCTTCTAGGGCCCCCTGGTCACAGTGCTGGCACAGTCTGTTCTCCCGTGGCTTGTACGTCTGCCTGTATCGCCCCGTCTCTATCTCTAGGTTGTGGGCGCTCAGTCTGTAGCGGCTCAGGGTCTGTCTGTGCTTGGGGTGGCGTATTCTCTCCAGGTAGGTGGCCATGGTGTAGTCCCTTTGTAGGAATTGGTACACGGTGAGTTTCTTGGAGTTATTTATTTCGTTTCTCCATTCTTCAATGTACCGCTCTCTGTTTGCCTCTGTGGTCGCCTTTATTTCGGCCTTGGTTATCGTCTGTTGGTGTTTTTGGTTTGGTGGTTGGCTGTTGTTTGGTTGGTGAGTGTCTGGTTTGCTCAGGTGGCTTAGCCATGCTTGGTGGTGGTAGGAGTCGGGCTTGCTCCCCTGGATGTGTGCCTGGAAAGCTAGCGCCCTCTTCTGTATGGTGAGCCATAGGGGGAGTCTGCCTAGCTCTGCCCTGCAGGCCATGTTGGTGGTGTTGCGATGGACATGGAGCAGGTATTTGCAGAACTCCAGGTGGAAGTTCTCTGTTGGGCTGGAATCCCACTTTGACTGGTCTGGGTAGGTGGCTGGGCCCCAAACCTCACTGCCATAGAGAAGGATCGGGGAGATGACAGCATCAAATATCTTCATCCAGACCCTCACCGGTGGTTTGAGGTGGTACAGTTTTCTTCTGATGACGTAGAAGGTTCTGCAGGCTTTTGCTTTCAGGGTTTCTATTGCTGCTTTGAAGCTTCCTGATTGGCTGAGCTCCAGCCCCAAGTAGGTGTAGCTGTTGGTTTTCTACAGTGTGTAGCCGTTCAGTGTGAATTGTGGGGTGGTGGAGGCTTTATTGTGGCCCTTCTTCTGAAATACCATGACTTTGGTCTTCTTCTGGTTGATGGGTAGGGCCCATGTGGTGCTGAATTTTTCCAGCACTGACAGGCTTTCTTGGAGGTCTTTCTCAGTGGGGGCCAAGAGTAGGAGGTCATCGGCATACAGCAGGAACTTCACCTCTCGATTGTTCAGGGTGAGGCCTGGGGTTGGTGAGGCCTCCAGGACTGTAGCCAGTTCATTGATATAGATGTTGAAGAGCGTTGGGCTCAGGCTACAGCCTTGTCTGACCCCTCGGGCCTGTTGGAAGTATGCTGTCCTTTTCCCATTCACCTTCACACTGCACTGGTTTCCAGTGTAGGAGCTCTTGATGACATTGTACGTTCTTCCTCCTATTCCACTCTCTAGGAGTTTCAGGAGCAGGCCTGGGTGCCATACTGAATCAAACGCCTTCTTAAAGTCTACGAAGCAGGCGAATATCTTGCCTCTTCTGGTGTTGTGGACGTGCGTCTTGATGAGGCTGTGCAGGGTGTAGATATGGTCTGTGGTGCGGTGGTTTGGCATGAACCCTGCTTGGCTCTTGCTGAGGACCCCATGTTGTGTGAGGAAGGTGAGGATTCTGTTATTGATGATGCTGTTGAACAGTTTCCCCAGCGTGCTGCTGACGCAGATCCCTCTGTAGTTGTTGGGGTCATAATGGTCCCCATTCTTGTAGATGGGGGTTATGAGCCCTTTGTTCCAGTCTTTGGGGAAGTGTCCAGCATTGAGCACGAGGGTGAATAGCTTTGCTAGTGCCGCGTGTATTGCTGGAGGGCTGTATTTAATCATCTCTGGTAGGATGCCGTCAGGGCCACTGGCCTTTTTGCCTTTCAGCAGGACAATTCTTTCCTGTATATCTTTTATGGTGATTGGTGAGTCCAGAGGGTTCTGGAAGTCTTTGATGACTTTCTCCATGTCCCTCAGTTTGGTGATTATCTGTTGCTGTTCTGGAGTTTGTTCTTCTTCTGGGATGTTTTTGTAGAGACCTCTGAAGTAGTTGAGCCAGATATTGCCATTTTGAATGTGGAGAGAGTTTTTCTTGGGCTTTGTGCCCATGTGGTGCCAGGTCTCCCAGAATGAGCTGTCCTGGAGGGAGTCCTCTAGTTGCTCTATTTTGTGGGAGAGGTACCTCTGTTTCTTCTCTCTGAGGGTGCCCTTGTATTGCTTGCATAGTTTGTTGTAGGCTTCCCTCAACTCTCTGTTGTTGGGGTCTCTGTGTTTCTGGTTGGAGGCTGCCCTTAGAGAATGGCGTAGAGCCTTGCAGTCACTGTCAAACCATTTGTGAGACTGTTTGTTAGTCGGTCTCTTGGGCTTTGTCTGTTTCAGGCCTGCTAGTTCTGCTGTGGTGTACAGGATGTTACTGAAGTCCTTCACTGCTCGGGTGACCCCTTGTTGGTCTGGCTGGTTGGTACTCATATAGAAGTTTGTGAGCAGTTCCTTGATTTCGGGTCGGTTAGCCGCATTGGTGTATTCGGTGGCCCGGTGACTGGCCCATTTAAGGAATGGTGCCAGGTTGTAGAGACCAATCTGGTGGGGCTGCTGTGTGAGTGGCTTGTCAGTGGATCTCATGTACAGCAGGATCTGATTGTGGTCTGACAGGTGTGTCTCAGGGGTGACTATGAGAGCATCTATGTCTGCTGGGTCTGCGTCTGTGATGACATAGTCCACCACGCTGTTGCTCACATGGGAGTTTAGTGTGAAGCGTCCCTGAGTGTCCCCTCTGGTACGCCCGTTCATTATGTACAGTCCCAGACTCCGGCACAGGTTCAGCAGCTGTCTCCCGCTCTTGTTGACGACTATGTCATAGCTATTTCTTCTTCTCTGTGTAGACTCCAGGTGGTGGACCTCGCCTACCGGGATGTGCAGGTTTCCATCAGAGGACAGGTAGTCTATCTCTGTTCCAGTCCTGGCATTTAGGTCGCCGCAGATCAGCACTCTGCCTTGGGACTGGAACTGGGCAGATTCCCTTTGTAGGACCTCATAGATGTCTGGGTTGTGGTAGGTGGACTCAGATGGGGGGATGTATACTGCACAGAGATAGATGTCGTGTTGGCCGTTGAGGATGGAGTTGCTTATTTTTATCCACATGTGGTTGTCACCGCGTTTGATGGCTTTCACGTGTTCTTTGAGCTCCTCCTTGAACCATATTAGTATGCCTCCTGAGTGGCGGCCATGTTTGGTGGTCTTGCTTTTCCGGGCAGCGACAGAGAATTCCTTGTAGCCCATGGGTGTTAGGGATTCATCTTCTGCCCGGCTCCATGTCTCTAGGAGGAGTTGGATGTCTATGTTTTTTAGTCTGTCTATACATTCTGGATCGTTTGGTTTGGATCCAAAGGCTGAGGCGTTCAGCCCTTGGATATTCCAGCTACTGATAGTCAGTGGTGTCATCTTTGGTGGGTATACCTTGTAATGAGCTATATATAGGTTATTCTACAAATTTAATAAAGGCAACATACAGGGCTCATAATCATAACATATTCTGTGAGAAACTGAACAATAAAGCTTCCATTAACCCTTTAGGTTCTGTAATAATAATAGTCAGTGGTGTCATCTTTGGTGGGTATACCTTGTAATGAGCTATATATAGGTTATTCTACAAATTTAATAAAGGCAACATACAGGGCTCATAATCATAACATATTCTGTGAGAAACTGAACAATAAAGCTTCCATTAACCCTTTAGGTTCTGTAATAATAATAATAATAATATTAATAAAAATTACGGAGGCGTTTTGTAGGTCTCATATTGAAGGCACCAGTGTCCATTTCTACTACCTTGGTTGGGCTAGTTTATATGTAACTACATCTTATACACTTTTATCGATGATGTAATGATCACATGCAATAAAGAGTAAGATGTTTTTGTTAATTTTGCAGATTTGAGATACAAGGATTTTTACAATTACTGGCCATGGCTCATGCTATAGACATGGTAAACAATTCATCACTCATACCTGGAATAGTACTTGGATATGAAATTTATGATACTTGTTCGGAGGCCACACTGGCATTATCAGCAGCATTGCGTTTCCTATCTACATACAACACCTCTGTTGAACTGCTGGCATTCAAATGCAATTATTCGGATTATACACCTAAGGTTAAAGCTGTCATTGGAGACAGTTACTCCGAAGTGTCTATTGCTGTAGCAAGGTTGCTGAATACTCAACTCATTCCACAGGTAAATAAAGGTTCAAATATTATTTCTTATGTTTGATCTGTCGACTTATCACAAGGTGTTTAATATATAGCAGACTTCATAGTAGAACTATAGCTGCCAAACGTATTTACATAGTAATTTAGGAGCATAGTTAGTAGGGTTGAAAAAAGAGATGTGTCCATCAACTACAACCAAGGGATGGGAAGGGGCATGCCTGAAGATGCTAAGGAAATAAGTATTCTATGCATTTCCAAAAGCATCAATGCTATTTTGCTCTAAAAAGGAATTAAATCCCTTTTTGAAGCTGTGAGCTGTGACTGCTGCAACCAGTTGCTGGGGTAGGCTATTCCACAGATTCACAGTCCTTACAGTGAAGAAGCTTTGTTGGCTCTTAAGATTAAGCCTTATTTTCTCCAGACAGAGAGAATTCCCCTATTGTCTGGATTTTACATAGAACATCTTTTCCCCATATTTCTTGTATGGACCATTTATATATTTATAAAGGTTTATCATATCTCCCCTTAAAGAGGACTTTTCATGTCCTTGGGCACATGCAGTTTTATATACCACTAGAAAGTCAATAGTGCATTGAGTTCAACCCACTGTCGTCTTTCCCATTATGTGCCTCGGGGCAAGAAATATCGGTGCCGTTACTGATATCTTTTCACTGTTAGAAGGGCGTTCCTGACAGTGTTGCTGGGCTGTGAGGAATTATCCCCCCCCCCCTCGACAGTACTGTCCATGGTACTGTACTGTCAAGGGGGCATTCCTTACCACCCAGCAATGACGCGAGGAATGCCCCCGAGTACTAGTCTATGGACAAGTACTGTCAGGAGAATGGGGGGGGGGGGAGTTCCTCACAGCCTAGCTAGACTGTCAGGAACACCTTTCTGACACTGAAGAGATATCGGTAATGGTCCCAATATCTCTTGCCCTGGGGCACATAATGGGAAAACCAACAGTTTTCTAGCTGTCTATAAAATCGGATATGAAAGGTCCTCTTTAAACCCCTCTTCTAAAGACTAAATAAATGTAACTCCTTCAATCTCTCCTGATAACTGAGGTCCTCCATGCCCCTTTTTTTTTTTTTTTTTTTTTTTTTTGTGGCCCTCTGTTAAACCTTTTCTAATTCTATTTTCCTTTATATGAACTGGTGCCCAGAACTGAACTGCATATTCTAGATGGGACTGCACCAATTACTTAGCATTGGTGCATTCCCATATTAAGACTGATAAAGTCTTAATATTATATTCCATTCCCATGAGTCCATACACATTTTAATTCCTGACAGTATCTTGCTGGCCTTGGAAGCAACTGATTGTATTGCATGCTGTAATTTAGTCTTTGCTCTACAAGTAAACAAAGGTCCTCCACCAGTGACTCTCTTAACTTTACTTCTCGTAGGACCTATGTTGCATTTGATTATTTTTACCCAGATGCATGACTTTACACTTATCCATATTGAACTTTATTTGTCAAGTGGATGCCCAAACGCTTAAGCTATTCAAGTATGCATGTAACGTATGCATATTCTCCATAGACTGTACTGTACTACATAGCTTGGTGTCAGCTGCAAGAATAGGTACAGTGCTATTAATCCTATCTTCTATATCCTATTAATATTCTAAATGTGAAAGTTTGGATGTGTGTGGGTTTGTGTGTTTGGATGTTGTGTGTTTGTTCCTCAATCACACAAAAACAGCTGAACGGATTTGAATGAAGTTTGGCACATAGAAAGATTGTAACCTCGATTAAAACATAGGCTACTTTTTATCCTGGTAAACGACATGGCTTCACAACTGTTATAAATTTATGTTCATATACTATATTACACTGCTCTTATCTCAGCTTCTGAGAAAGCCAGGGCTGTTATCTCTCTGTGTAAACACACGCTAACTCTCAATGGATTGTGTACATGAATTTGCATATTATCTGATCTGCTCCAGGCACTGCTCACAAACTGACATGGGCAAACACCTTTCATCCATATTGGCAGTTTGCCAATTTCCAACATGCCTGGAAAAAGAAAATCTAATTTGTCGCAAACAACGAGAGCTATGAAGGTAGCCATCAATCTTTAAGTACTTTTTATACTGTACACTGCCACATGAACACTAGTCAATAAACACACCTATCCTAAGGATATATCACCAATATCTCTGGCCAGAAAGCCAACCCTTTTAATTCTCATTTTACATCTGGCATTGTGTATTTACTCATTGCTATAAATGTCATAATTGTCTGGAAAATTCTGAGGAGCTAGCAGTGAAAAATAGTCACAAAATGTAATTCTGATCTGGCAGCCATGCTCATGTAAATCCCAATAGTGATATAAAAGAAAATTATGTACAGCTGAGACTATTAGGAGAACAGTACCATAGTGGGACATGATTTTTCCTTTTTTTTTTTTTTTTTTTAGATGATCCATAGTTATATTAATTATCCAGAGCAGAGGCGTAACTACCGTGGTAGCCGTGGTAGCGGCTACCACAAGCCCTGGGACATTAGGGGGCCCGGCGAGAGCCACTAATACTGTGGGGTTTTTTTTTCTTAACAGGCCGTTACCAGCTAGAGTTACTCCAGTCAGTAACGGCATAGCTCCCTGCATGTCCCACATTTATACTGCTGTCCCACGCAGCAAATTGTAGTGTTGTTTTACTTATTAAAAAACTTTCCCCCGCTCTTGTAACAGACAAAATGTTGTAACTGCGATAACAGCGGGGAAAAGCTTGTGCTGAAGGACCTGTGTGTGACGTCAGCCGTCACATGACTAGGTGGGCGTGTCTTTATAGCCCAAGCAGTCCTGGAAGAGATGAAGAGAAGGAGAGATGTGGTGCTAGGTACTGAAGGGGAGGGGGGAATGTGGGATGTAGAGTGTGTGTCTGTGTGTGAGTGTGTATGTGTGTGTGTGGTGTGGAGCAATTGAGGAGCAACAGTAACCTAGGGGCAGAGATGGAGGGGGAACATTATACTGGTGGCAGAGATGGAGGGGAGGACATGAAAATGGGGGTAGAAATGAGGGGTGCATGAAACTGGGGGCAGATGGAGGGAGAACATGAAACTGGGGGCAGATGGAGGGAGGGCATGAAATGTCATGTGACATCCGTGCGTTATTAAAGATGGCCAACACCACCAAAGACTGCAGCAGAGCCAGAGACAGGTAAGTAACTTTTTTTTATGTTTGTATCTCCCCTGGGTCTCTGATTATTATACTCTGGGGTCTGAAAAGACTGTAAGCAGGGGCCACTATGGGACATAATACTGTGTGCAGGGGCCACTATGGGGCATAGTACTGTGTACTGGGGCCACTATGGGGCATAATAGAGCAAGCAGGAATGTGGTGGGGTGAGGGGGGGAGGTCGGTCAAGGTCTTCGGTGTCAGTCAGGAGGGGGGGCATGTTAAAAGTTCACCATGGGGTCCCGCCATTCCTAGTTATGCCACTGGTCCAGGGAATCCAGAGCTATTGAGTAACATTTCCTAAATCTACATCAATAGACTAAATTATAAGAACTATATTAAAAATTAAACACATTGTTTATGGAAAAGGAGAATAGAAAGACATAAAAGCCATACATTCCTTTGGCACTATGTGATTTTGAAGAAAATAACTTGTAATATTTCTTTCCACAGATTAGCCATTCTTCTTCTGCTGAAATCCTGAGTGATAAATATCGCTTCCCTGCCTTCCTGAGGACAATACCAAATGATTCCTACCAAACTAGGGCCATGGCAAAACTCATTAATCTCTCTGGCTGGGACTGGATTGGGTTTATAGCGATGGATGATGACTATGGACGATCAGCTCTAGAGAGTTTCGCCATCCAGGCTGTCAATATCAATGTCTGCATTGCTTTTAAAGAAATCATCCCTGCTCACTTGTCTGACAGCACAATACAAACCCGCATAGATGAAACCATCAACACAATACTAACTGAAACTAGAGTGAATGTCATTGTTGTTTTTTTGAAACCTTCACTTTTATTACAAATTTTTAAAAAGGTAATGGAAAAGAAAATACAGAAGACTTGGATAGCTAGTGATAGCTGGTCCGTATCTAATCGCATTAGTAGCACACCAAACATTCAGAACATTGGACAAGTCATTGGCTTTACATTTAAGAGTGGAGATACAACATCTTTTCAGGATTACCTAAAGAATCTAAGCCAACACAAATTTGAGATGAACCGTCTATTGGACCAGTATGTAACACTTTTGTCTGATTGTCCTAAGATGAAATTCAATGAACTTTATGGCTGTGTCACCAATTATTCCAAAGAAGCCACTTTCAATCCAAGTATGGCGAAAATCAAGTCTCTCCGGGTGGATTTTCTTTCGGCCACAGTACACCCGGGGCTTGTCTACAGTACTCAGCTGGCAGTGACTGCTATAGCACATGCAATTCAAAAGCTATGCCTGTATCGGAACTGCAAAAATCCACAAGGTTTTGCACCATGGGAGGTATAGTTATATAGTAAGATAGTATGAAACAAACCTAACATGAAATATTTGAAGAACTGTTAACCACATTCTTTTAGATAAAAATGGATCTCAGCATTATTAGCATTGAATGGAACTAAAGGATAGTTGGTTCTGTCCAACAACAAAGGCTGTTCATACCCAAGCATGAATCTTTAGTCTATATAGTACTATTTCTCTAGGTATAGTGAGAACTAACATGTCATGCCCCATTTGTATTGAAAGTAGTCATTGCTTTTTCGGGACCCATAAGTTAATTCATATAGTGCTATACCTGATGAGTCACAGTGCACAGCATTAGGTTCTCTGCTATTGTTTCAATATGTAATATTGCATAGTTTTTTTTATTTTACTTACTTTTGTGGTATTTTAATTTTTTATGATTTTGAGCATAGAAGTATGGTTTAGAGCATTTACAGTGACATCTATAATATTAAGGGTAAATGTAAAGACAGAAATATCTTATTTCTAAGTAGCAAACAGTGGGTTTTTGCGGATCCACCATGTCGCCTAAACAGTTTGACTTTGGGCCACTATCCAGGAGTTGTCTTAGTAAGAACCCTTTAACCTCCATACAGGGATCTGGAATTCGTTAAGGTGAGACTACCACTTCACTACATCTCAGTATGGTCCTGTTATAGTTAGAGAGATTAGTCTGGAGAGATTAGTCATATACCGGATGAGTTTGCAGGCAGGCCGATTTAGAGTTATAGCTGAAAGTCAAGGTGGACAGCACAGGTTCATAAGAAGCTAGTCAAGGTTGGTAACACAAATCAGACACCTCAGGATGAGCACATGAATGTGGAGTCAGATACCCTTAGGGGGAGTTCACACGGAGTTACGTGCTGCGTGATGTGGCACGTAGACGCCGCGGGACCCTTTACGGGCCGTACACGCTCCCATTGATTTCAATGGGAGCGGGGATCGTATGCGCCGCGCTAGTTTGCGGCCGTAAAGGGTCCCGAGGCGTCTACGTGCCACATCACGCGGCACGTAACTCCGTGTGAACTCCCCCTTACACATACAAGCTAAGGGCTTGTTCACATCTGTGCCCTGGGTCTCTGTTATACAGGTTTCCTTTTCCTGCCCAAAACTGGGCAGGAGACGGAAACCTACAGACATTTTTCAAACCCATTCATTTGAATGGGTTTGAAAAGTGTCCGGCCGTGAGCGCCGGTGAGCGTTTTATGCTCTTCGCGGCAAAACCGTTTTTTTTTTTTAATCGGACACAAAGTTAGACATGCAACACTTTGTGTCCGGTTTAAAAAAAAACAGTTTCGCCATGGAGAGAATAAAATGCTCACCGGCGCCCACGGCTAGACACGGTCTGACAGGTTTCCATCTTCTGCCAGCAGAAGACGGAAACCTGAGTACGGAGACCAAACGCTGGTGTGAACCCAGGGTAAGTTGTGAACCTATATTTCTTAGCACAGACAGAATGGAGGATGGAACTTGAGGGGCTAAAAAATAACAAAAAGAAAAAGGTATACTAAAATGAAACTCATGCGTGCACTGCCTTCTGTCACTCATTAGCATCAAGATAATGTAGATGCAGGTCCTATTTGTGGGATTCATGAATATATCCATAAATTCCAAGATGGGAATATGCTTTAAGTGAACACGCACAATGCAGGGGAAAAAGTAAGCAAGCCTCTGTGTTAATGAACTCTCCAGAAGCTAATTAGCAAAAAGAAAATGGTTGAGAATGGGATTGTAAATGTTTCACACATCATATAAAGGCCCATTAAATACAGTAAAAGCTTGGTTATGGACAAATCTCATCTTGAATGATTGTTTAATGTGAACTATGTTCCAAGGCAAACAAAATTATTGATAAAGTTTTGGGTGTACATTAATACACATTTAGAGACTGTCTAGAAATGGAGAAAATGCAGGACTAGTAGTATGCTCCTTAGGAGTGGTTGTCCAGTTAATATTACTCCAAGAGTGCAACAGAATGCCTCCCAACCATCCACGATTCAGCAGAACACTCTCGGATTTTGGTTACTGTCCTGCTGTCCAGGTTACCGGGAGGTATGTCCCCGAGGATACAGTTGATTTGTCTACAATGGTGAAGCAGGAGCCATCTGCTCCCTGCTTTACCACTGTACCACTGTATGCTCCAACCTTGGGAGCTGTAGGCACAATGCATTCACTTTGCACCTGGAGCTCCCTGAAGCCTCCATGAGCAGAGACTTCTACAGAGTAGCAGGGGAGTGAGGAAAGGTGAGTATCAATGTTATTTTTTTATGTTAAACTTTGGTGGCAGATGGAGGGGGGATTAAACTAGGCGCAACTGAAGGAGGACATTAAACTGGGGGCCAGATGGAGGAGGACATTATACTGGGGGGGAAGCAGATGAAGAGGTATGTTATACTGGGGGACAGATGGAGGAAGATATTAAACTGAGGGGCAGATGGAGTAGGACATTAAACTTTGGGGGAATATGGAGGGGAGACATTAAATGGGGGACAGATGAAGAGGGACATTAAACTGGGGGCAAGTGAAGGGGGACTTTAATGTACCCTTCCAGCTGCTCCCAACTTTAATGTCACCCTCTAGTCACCCCATAGTTTAATGTCCCCTTCAGCTGTCCCCAGTTTAAATTGGAGCACCAAGAGACAGACTTTATACTGTGCAGTTACGTGGAGGGCAATATTATAATGCAGGGGGCATACAATGTTATATTGACTGTAGAAGCATTATACTTTGTGGGGGCGTAAAGAGAAATGGGTAGAAATGGGTGGAGCCAATGTAGAAGTGGCCGGGGATAAATTTGCCCACGACGCACTACATGCACTGCGCTTTCTGTCTCTCTGCCCTTTTTTAAGTTGGGAAGTATGCAACCTTGATGCAATCTTGTAATTCCACTTCAAACTCCATGTGAACCAGCGCTTAAACTCTTGAGCAGTATAACTGTTTTGTGTTATTAGTCATTAAATTGAGATTGTCTATAACAGTAATGTAGATAACAATCCGATCACATTTTATTAGAAGTCAAGGCAGAAAGTCTGTATGTTAGTTTTTTGGGTATTTAAGAAAAACTAACATGAAAAGCTAATAGTAGAAACTAAATTGAATATTAAAACCCAGTGTCAGACAGCTTTTGTAAAGGCAAGTCAGTGAGATGCATAAATGCATACTATGAAGCATCCTTCAGTTTCACATGAATTGTTAGTCAAACCACACTGAATATAAATCAGTAGGTTAAGGGAGACTCCATTAACCTACTTTAATACTGTATCTTTCTTATCTCAGTAGTAGTGTAGATTGTGGATGTCCAATTTAGTAGCTACATATATTTTCTTCATACACAGACTCGAAACAAAAAGTGACAAATATGCTAGAAGTAAATGACAACATTTGCTTCTGGGAATGAAGTAGTTAACTAGCATTGTAAAGAGACAATAGTCATTGGTTTACTTTAAAAAAGACAATGAACTTTGTGTTTATATCAATTTCATTGCATTCTCCTTTATGTGTTAGAGCAATCCTTTTTTTATTGTGAATTGTTTGTGTTTTTACTCTACCATTTTTTATAGCTCCTTCAGTCACTGAAGACAGTGAACTTTACCTACATGGAAAGAAATATTAACTTTGACGCTAACGGAGATGCCAACACTGGATATGATGTGCTGATGTGGAAAGTGAACACTGATGGAAAGATTAATTTCACTGTATTTGCTGAATATGATACCCAAAAAGACATATTTATATTCAAAAGCCAGGATAAGGAGAATGAGTTCAATCATTTAAAGGTACTGAGAAAGTTATTTTTTAGTTAGATTTCAGTGTTACATTAAGAATAAATATATCGGCTCAGACTTCGGTTTAGTTATACCAAAAAAGTGTTTTACCTAAACTGAGTATTAGGAGAAATGTACCTCTGTCTGGTAGCATTTGTCTCTGCCGGAAACAACAGAATTAGTAAACTACTCCAAGCCGTGCTGGTCCATGTAGATGTCAGAAACAATTTGATAGCTCCCACAGATATTGCATTTTTAGTTTTGGGGGGGGGGGTTAAATGTAGATTGTAAGCCCCATATAGGGATCACAATGTACTTTTTTTTTTCCTATGAGTATTTCTTTGTAGAAAGGGAGGAAATCCACACAAACACAGGGAGACCTTACAATCTCCTTGCAGATATTGTTCCTGGCAGGCTTCGAACCCAGGACCCCAGTGCTGCAAAGGTGCAGGGCTAACCACTGAACCACCATGTTGTCGCTATTGCAATTTTAGTTTTAAAGGTAGACTATCAGCAGGGAAAGGGCTAAGAAACTAGCTGCAGTAACTTTATTTTGGAGAATTAGCAAAGCCTGGATGGGCTTTGGATGTTGAACTTGCCTCTCCTTTGCCAATACTGTCCTAGTACTGTTGATTGTCCATGTTCGCGAAATGGCATATAAAGCATTCATTTTGTACAAATGAGTCAATAATTCTCAAATACAATGTAATGAATGGACGACATCTACATGGACCAACATGGCTTGGAGGTTCCAGGATAACCTGATATTTTGGAGTATAGCTTAAGAAAAGAAAAGTTTAACTTTACACTTAATGCAACTTTTAATGCCTTATATGTCAGAAAACTGGCATACAAAGCATAATAAATCTGCCCAACAGTTTCATCAAAATGTAACTTTACGTTTGCTATATTTGTTCATACAAATTTTGGAACTATTTTTTAAATTATTTATTTATGTTTTTGGAGGCAAGGTGAACTTATATAATACTGCAATATTTCTGCATTACTCTGTATTATGCCAGTCAGTATAACTCTCTTTCTAATTGTTTATATGTTAAGGTTGCTTTGGGCTGCGGCATCTAAGGCAGTTGTATATTACAGCTGACACTTCCTGTTTATAATAGCGTTTGTGCTATCCCTGCACCATAATGGTAGGGATATTTGAGAGACCTGCTTGCTATATGCACTTTCTACCAATGTCACAGGGTGGGAAGATGTTACAGAAAATTTTTACAGATTACTTCTCTTTTTTGCATCTACTTGTTTAGAAACTGCCTTAGTCTTGAAAAAAAATATGTTATTATGCTGATTTTGAATATTTATTATTAGGTATAAATCAATGACATTATCCAAACAGTTTTCAGGTAGGTTGCAGAACACAAAAAAGGTGCTCCATTCCAGCACCAGCAGACAGGTCAGCACTGCGACTTCCTTTCTGTTCTGACCCCAACAACTACAGTCAGTCATTGGCTTCAGTAAACGAATGGCACATGACAGCTGAACCCAGTGATTGGCTGTAGTGGTTACTTGTATAGAATTGGAACATCATTAGATGTCAAAGACCAGTGCTGAACAGACTACTGCCACTGGAATGAATTACCTGTAAATATATATATATATATATATATACCGTATATACTTGAGTATAAGCCAACCCGAATATAGGCCGAGGCCCCTAATTTTACCACAAAAAACTGGGAAAACTTATTGACTCGAGTATAAGCTGAGGAAGGGGGGGGGGGGATTCAGCAGCTACTGGAAAATTTCAAAAATTAAAATGGTCGGAGTTTTTGGGTGCAGTAGTTGCTGGGTGCTGGGGAAGGGGAGGGGTGTTTTGGTTGTCTGTCTGCCCCTTCCCTGAGCTTGAGGACTGGGTTTCCCCCACACACACACACTTGGAATTCAGCCTGGCTGAATATAGGGTATTTGCAGTGCTCCTATTAACCCCTTCCCGACGGAACAGGAGCAAGTACCCTATATTCAGTAGACCGGGCACTATCAGACACAGGGATACCTAATGTGTTTGTGTTTCACAGTAATTTTCAACTTTTATATGTATTCTAGGGAAAGGAGTAATTTAGAACTTTTATTTATTTTATTTTTTATTATATTTTTTTAAAGCTTCTTTTTTTTCCACTATTTTATGGGAGATTCTATACATTACTATTGCGGCTGGTCATAGACCCCCAACCCCCAAAAAATTTCGCTTGACTCAAGTATAAGCCGAGGGAGGCTTTTTCAGTACAAAAACTGTGCCGAAAAAACTCAGCTTATACTCGTATATATACGGTATATTCTTTGCACGATTTGGAGCCTGGATTTTTCAGCCAGACAAACCTTTTAAAATTTCTTAACAAATTTCTCTAACATTCCAGAAGATTCGATCTCGATGTTCAGATGAATGTAAGCCTGGGCAAATGAAGAAAACATCCATGAGTCAGCATACATGTTGTTATGAATGTGTTGCATGCCCTGAAAATCACTATACCAGCATTTCAGGTATTGTATTGAGTATAAAATACTGAGTATTGAATCAAAAAGTATTCAGAATTCTTATTTCATTATTCTACTCTGCCATATAGTGTTGAATTTAACCCATAATTCTACCACTTTATTGTACTGTACGTAAAACATATTTACCTATAGTGAACACATTGGTTTGCTTTTATTAATATCGGTATATCCTACATCCATAGATTTATAGAAGGGAGCTGGTAAGAATTATACCTCATTTATTAAAACCTTGATTCTCTTAATATATTTAATTCATTTGGATCTTTGTCACTGAACTTCTTTTGGTGCTTACCATAACCAGTTTTACATTTGCACCATTAATTTGTTCATAATTAGCCTACTTGCCTTGCACCACATTTATTTAATTCTGAATTGTCTGACAATAGTATGTGGCATAAGATGCAGCAATGTGCACCAGAAATGCACCAAAATTTTGGCGTTAAACCAACTAAAAGCAAATTCATATATATCCTTTGTAAGTCATACTGATGCCAGAAAAGACCACAGAAAGTTAAAACCAGAGCTAGTCGCACAGGAAACCAGTGGCACAAACTAACTGATTTCGGCTGTTTTTTGCTGCAGGCATGTCCACTGTGGGATATTCACTGCAGACATCTCACAGTGGACCCATTCCTTGTGGCCTTAACCTTAATGTGTTCTTTTGTGTTTTTTTATTTTGTTTTGCAGATTTGTTGGGCTCTGTCGATGATTAACTTTTAAAAAAATAAATAAATAAATAAAAGAGGGCCGGAGAGGGAATTTTTTATTTCACTACAAAATTCTTATGTGTTCATGATTTTTTAAATACTTTATTACAGCCTTGGCAATGGATAGTTGTCTGATTGACAGCATCCATTACTAAAGTGGTGCTTGGTGTTTAGCAATAAAAAGCCAACCACTAACCCCCAATTATTATCCCGCTACCCACCACCACCAGGGGTCCCAGGAAAAGTTAGGTACAGTCCAGTAAGCATCTAAGCTTCTGCATTATTGTATATGGATGCTTATGAAAAATGGTGAAGAACCCAAGTTATTTTCTTTAAAATACAGTCATAAATAAATAAATAAATAAATAAATAAATAAAACTTAAATTAAAAAAAAACTAGATAGTGACCCTTCCTTTTTTCATAGCTAGTCAGGTACAACAGTTACATCCTAGCATTAGCAGGATTGGAAGGCCCATAGTTTTGGTTCTTCCCAGCTTGATAATATCAGCTTGTGGCTACCCCAGTGATCAACCATCACATCATGTTACATGGCTGGATACTGGCCACGACCCTTCTCTTCCCAGCACCTTTAGTGCTTGTGGGTACGGGGTAATAATCAGGAGTTATGGGTAACCTTTTAACTGGCTGACACTAAGCTCCACTTTAGTAATAGATTCTATCAATCAGACAGTCACTCATTATTAAGACAATAATGAAGTTTTAAAAAACACACATAAGAATTTTTTTTAAAATAACAAGTGCCCTACTCCTATCTTTGACCATTTTATTAAAAAAAAAAAATGATCAACAGAGTACAATAAATTAAAAGTAGTTCAAATCATCCTAGAAACCGGCAAACAGATAAAAAGAAAACAAGCAGAATTAAAACAAATTATACTTACTAAAGTTGATTATAGAAATGAATTAGAGTTACGTAAACAGTGCAGAACCAATTTTCCTCGGCCTGGACTCAATGACAGCCACCTGACATTTCTGTCATCAGGATCAGGTGAGAGGAAGAAGAGGGGGGGGGGTCAGTACCACCTTTTTTGTAGACAACAGATAACAAATTATGTTTGTAGAAAAGAATTTTGTGAAAAAGCCACAACGTTGACATTTTTGCCTCAGTTTTGGCATTAGTTGTAATGACTTAAGGGACAAATGAACTGATACTGATACAACTGATATATGTGAATGGACTATAATAGGTAATATAAACTTAGAATAGTTTGCACTAAATATATCATGCAGCTTTAGCCACTGTGACAAATTGGTGCATTTTAAACAGTCTAGTCTAAGTTTACACAAAATCTTACATCTACCCCTAAAATCTTTAGTGAGGTAAAAGTTTGTGTTATTTATTGTCTTCCATTTTGTACTCTTTCTAGATATGGGTTATTGTATCCCATGTAATAACAAGACTCACTGGTCTCCAGTCAACAGCTCTCTATGCTTCTTGAAGAAAATAGAATTTCTTCGCTGGGATGATGGTTTGGCAATTGTCCTACTTATTATTTCTTTTGTTGGAATTTTTGCTATTTTTGCTATAGCAGTCCTGTTTGCTAAGAACTTTGATACACCAGTTGTCAAGGCATCTGGAGGTATTCTTTGTTATGTCATCCTCATTTCCATCCTTTTAAGTTTTGTGAGTGCACTCTTCTTTATTGGTAAGCCAGTTGAGTTCAAGTGCAAAATCAGACAAGCAATGTTCGGCATTAGTTTTACGATAGTAGTAGCATGCATTTTACTTAAGTCAATCAAAATATTGTTAGCATTCACATTTGAGCCAAGAGTTCATAGAATTTTAAAGTTCCTCTATAGACCTTTTACCCTAGTTTTTGTCTGTAGTGGGATTCAGGTCATTATTTGCACCACTTGGTTAGTATTTTGGACTCCCTTTATCAAAGAGAATTTCTCTTTTCCAAGAACAATCATATTGGAGTGTACAGAGGGCTCTACAGTGGCATTTGGTATAATGCTAGGATATATTGCTGTCTTGGCCTTTGCATGTTTCATCTTTGCATTTAGAGGCAGAAAACTGCCAGAAAACTACAATGAAGCCAAATTTATAACATTTGGTATGTTAATTTACTTCATTGCGTGGATAACTTTTATACCTATATATGCTACTACATTTGGTATTTACTTACCAGCTGTTGAAATGATAGTAATACTTATATCAAATTATGGGATTTTGTCATGTACATTTTTACCAAAGTGCTACATCATAGTATATAAACAAGACACCAATACAAAGTCTGCTTTCCTCAAGATGATCTATAAATATTCTTCCAAAAGTGCTAGCACTCTTACCGTAAGTCAGGCTTCTTCCAGTTCTCTCCCATTACCTGAGAGGTATAGTCAGATAGAAGACTTACCGAGAAGACCGGGCAAACCCTCTGTGAGTTGTATAAGTAATAGCTTTTCCTTTCATGAGATGCTTGTAACAACAGATCAACCTCCCACAAGAAACAATATAGCTACAAGAAAAAGATTGTCAAGTATTTGATGGACCAGCAATGAAATGAATATTTTTCCACTTGAACACTGTAGAAACCATATAATACAATGGACAGTTCTTAATACACCTTATTTGCCAAATGTTTGGCTGATTTACAGAACTACTTCATACAAACCTAATAGTAGAAGCGTAGTTATTGACAGTTGACAGCACTATTACCTTTGTAAGTATTCAATGTGAATAGAGTGATGTGTGGACTAATAAGCAATGGTTTACCAAGATGAATTAAAGGGAACCTATGACCATGAAAATGCAGTTCATTCTACTAACATTATGTCATGCAGAGGTGACCGCCCGTGTGCGTCTTCTGCCTGTTTGCAGGGAAACTGTTTTTTTTAACCCGACCCAAAGTCCAGCATGTCCAACTTTGAGCCCGACTAAAAAAAAAAGGTTTACCCGCGGACAGGCAGAAGACGCACATGGGCGGTCACCTCTGCAAACCCATTCAAGTAAATGGGTTTGAAAGCTGACTGTTGGGTTTCCGTCTCCTGTCCATTTTTGCGGGGCAGAAGACAGAAACCAGCCGGATTGACTAAACCGGAGACCAGGTGCAGATGTGAACCCGCCCTTAAGCAGCCAATGGGAAATCGGATGCACAAATTGTATAATAGTGCAATTTCACTTACATAATAGTGAGATACAGTAGATAGACAGATTATGCTAGCAGATTGGCCAGCACGTTTATCGTGGCAGACTCCCTTTAAAATGGACCTTTCACTACCTCCAACAAGTCCAGTTCTTTATCTCAATAAATATGTGACTCTCTGCTGATTCCGGCACAGTTGGAGCTTGTTTCTCTAGCCCGCACTGCAATCTGAGAACAATCAATGCTGTTCTGTTTGGTGTCTGATATGCTATTTAGTCTCTGTACTGTCAGGAAGGCAGTGTCAGGCTGGAGCAGACAAGGGGTGTGATTCTGAGTGCTGACACTGGCTGCCTCTGATTGGAGCTCTGAATCACACCCCCTGCCTGACACCACCCTCCTGATATTACAGGGCATAAATAGCACACCAGGCACCAAAACTAACTGTGCTTGTTAGTGGAGACTAAAGAAACAATTCTAACTGTGCCGGAGTCAGTGGAGCGGCGCCTATTACTAGATGCTAAGAATTTGAATTAGAGGAGGTGGTAAAAGGTCCTCTTTACACCAGTTGTTTTACTACCTCCAGGTTTATCACAGCATACATCATTTAGCCAAATTTTGCCCTACAAGGATTGTAGCTGTCTATCTATCTGTCTATCCATCTATCTATCTATCTATCTATCTATCTATCTATCTATCTATCTATCTATCTATCATCTTGTGCAAACATTGGTGGTCTTTAGAGGTCCCATTAGACAAGCTGATGTTTAGTGCAGTTTTCCTAGGAACACTTGTTTCTGATAATAGCCCTGACTAATATGTGAACACTCACTGGCTGATTCTATCTTTTATGCCAGATAAAAGATTATCGCCTGCACATTAAATCTTGTGTAATCAGGACACAGCTACAGATAATCTTTGCAGCAGAGATCTGGCGATTTTATTCAGTCTTTTACCCTCTAGAGGAGGCAATTTAAAAGAGTACCTCTCTAAATCTTTCCATACAGGTCAGGTAGCCGTTAGCCAAATGCTTCCAGGACTGCCTGTTGACTTTTTATGTGTGAGTAAACAGACATACTACCCCTCCTTTTTTGTATTACATTTTCTCAGATATTAAGATAAAAAAATATGGAAAAATAAAAAGAACATAAAGCCCTATTTCACACCGAAAAGGTATTAGAACATCCCAAACAGGTGATTTCCAGGACAGCTTTAATTTAACAAGAGGTTGTACTGAGGGCTGGTTTTAATGGCGCTTTTTTATGGAACTGCAGTTATGAGTTGAACATTTCTAATATGGCAGTAAACCAGAGGTTTTCAATGTAACAGCTTGTAGTTTACTGGTGAAATGTGTAGTAACGTGCTAATAATTTCTGCAATTAAAAACAGTTCTTCATTAACTACTTCAGGACTTGGGTATTTTCTTTGGTTCAGAACAAAACATATTTTTGTTTTTTGTGGGTTTTGTTGCGGTTTTTAGGTCTATAACATTTTTTCCTTTTTGGTAGGGCTTTATTTTTCACATAGAGCTTTATTTTTCTGTTATTTTTTGCATGTTCCATTATATCCAAGAAAATGTAAACATAATTGTAACAGAAAGTCCACGGAGGAAAACTCTGTGAACTTTCTGTTCACAGTGCTGCGGGAAGAACCGCAATGCGTTACACAGTGTTTTCCCTCAGCGCTTTGGCGCTGCGTATCGTCGCATGAGGCCTTATCCTCAAAGTCTATGCTGTCCATTTTTCACAGACCCACAGACATTGAAAAGTATATGAAGTCGCTTAATTGATCTGTTATTAGACGTGAATAAAGGATCAACCATGGACAACACATCACCCAGAAATTAGTAGAGTAGGGTGATGTCCATAAATATAACAGACCTCACACATCTACAATCAGCCTAAAACCTCATTCAGGCTAAGGCCCCATGTTTTGTTGAAGATTTTGCAGTGGTTTTTTGAGCCAAAGCCAGGAGTAGATTGAGCAGAAGGTAGAAATATAAATACACTGTCTACCAATAAGTATTTGGACACCTGTGGTAGAATAGAAAAACAACATTTATTCATATACAATAGTTGGTAGAACCCAGCAGATGCTTCCTTACGGATGGTATTGATCGACACAATACTCCCGGATGCCTGTTGAAACTCCTGGTGTATGTGAGCCATCGGTTGGGTGCAGTTTCTCTGGCCAGCACTCGTCGGTGTCTATCTCCCAGTTTCAGGGGTCTGCCAACTTGGGGCACATTCCGACAATCATCGTTCACCTTCCACTCTGTAATCACATAGGCCACTGTCGATTTTGGGTAATTCAGTTCGCTTACTATGACCCTTAAGGATCGACCATTTCTGTGGTACCCCACAATACCCCTTTCTCGAAATTGGACAACTCTGCACTTCATGGCATTTTGCATGCGACTAATGCCAATGCACTAATGCCAATGCTGTTTCCTATTTAATGGCAGAAGACGTGTCATACATCACGGCGCAAGATATCTTCATTTGCATGGGTGTTCAAATACTTATTGGTCGGCAGTGTATTTCTTATATATTTCCCATTCCTTTTGTTGCCTTTCTTGGTTGTGGCTCTAAAAACTGCTGTAAAATCTGCAAAAGAAAGCTGCGTTTCTGCAACGTGGGGCCTCAGCCTCACATGTCATTGTGTGAGGTTTGTGTTTTTTATGGACAACACCCCATCTTGCTCTTTTGATCAATGGTTGATTCACATTTTACATCTGCGAAAAACAGATCAATTTTTTCTTTCCTTCATTTTCTACATCTCTGGGTTCATGGAAAATATGTGCCATGCGGATATTATCCATTATGTTTCAAGGACCCATAGAGTTTCATTGATTTGATGAAAAAAATGGATGTGCTTCCGTTTTTCCTGAGTAAACACATTGAAATGAATGGACAGAATGGCAGTTGTGAAATTTGTTGACGTCAAAGGTACATGTAATACAGGTGTGTGAATAAGGCCTAACTACATGCTTTTTTAATTGAAACAATCTGTAGTACATTTTACTACTATCATTATTATTACATCTAGGTATAACTGTGTCCCACATTGTTATACTATATATCCTGCCTCTGTCATTTGAAAGATTCTCAATGATTTTACTGAATTACAGTACATGGGGTCATGGCTAGTGAAGCAGGATAACAATTGTGTTGCTAATAAAACATCAACAGAGATCTTTGCGGGGTGTTTCATGTGAATAAACACACATACTTTACTTTAGTAACAGAATATCACATTACTAGAATGATGGGAAAATGAAGTAACACATAAGATACACATTCTGTTACTATGCTTGTTTATACAAAGCTATTTTCTCAACTTTGAAATGATTTACATATCACAAAACATCAGTTCAAAGTGTATTTAAGTGAGATAAACAAAGTTGGGGACCATCAAACGGCTCATGAATGTAGTTTCTGGGTGCAGTGATAAGATCTCATGTCTGTGCCAAGTATTGAAGAGAAATCACACAGTCCAATAAACTGACAATGTCTGTAAAGCGCTGTGAAATATGATGGCACAAAGCACGCAAATAAATATAGAAATTCACTATTGGGTCCAGTCTGTAGTCTGATGTTACAGTTACATGGACCTTTCTCAAACATTAGCCACACTGGAATGTCCGGAGGTATTACTGCTGCAGAGAATAGGGGTACAACCACATATTTATACAATATATTTATTAATACCACGTATTTATGGCATTATAATGTCTTATAGTGAACTTTCTGTGCAAAGTGCTGCGGGGAGAACCGCAATGCATTGTCGCTACAGCTTTTCCCGCAATGCTTTTTTGCTGCCGGACACCACATAAAGCCTTACAACCCTTACAGTGGTTTTATCATAAAATTTGTTTAAAAAATATTTGTGTGATTTAATTGGTTAACCACAAGCAGAATATTAATATTTATTTTATTACCTATTTTTAGAGCACTATAAATTCAACATTTGAAAAGGGTTTACCAAAAAAACACAAAACACAAAAACAAGTACAATAGGGAGGAACGCTGCCATAAATAATATTTCCTCTACTTCCCTCCACTATGCTAAATCCATCTATAACTACTGTATATAATAGGCATGGGAAGAAATGCAATGATTTTGTATGTTATCACGTATATTGCCACAAATACAGAATAAGAAGTACATTTGGCTTCTCCATAGGTCTTGTCCTAACAATATATGCTGTCTTATATACTTAACAAAGTGTTTTACTATTGTATATACCATTATGAACTATATAATCAAATAAATATTATTTATTCCATGGTGAATATGTTATGCATTATTACATTTTATAACAAGAGGAATGAATATTGCACTTATTTTCAGATATTTATACCTGTATGTTATTAGACACTGGAGGCTAAATACTTATAACCCTCTCTTGGAACTATAAGAATTCTTGTCCTAGGGAAGGTAGCTCAGTAACAGTAATGTAATGGTGCGTACCTAACCATTCAAAGACAGGGACACAAAACTGTAGCAAAACAGGATTATTTAAAAAAAACCTGCAAAATAAATAAATCTTCATGTCAGACACAAAAATGGGCAAAAAAGTGTGAAACAAAATCCTGCTCGTCTGAGCGCTAACAGTAAATACTACCTGTACGTGGAGCTTACTACCAGCCACATGAATCAACCAAAAAAAAACATACCATCTCAGTAGACTCACAGTGTCAGGACAGACCCAGGCGCTTCCTCTTGCTCTCAGGATCTGCCCTGAAGTGCAAGCTCTGCAGCCTTCTATGGGCCAGTAATGAGCCCAGGACCCACACCTGGGGCTGAGGCCTACTCAAGACCCGCCCTGGACCACACATATGCCAGAAACCTATGGGAGATATATCATGACTAGGGTTGAGCCGATCTTGAGATTTCAAGATCGATTTTAAAATCCGATTTCCGATCATTTTCCAGCCAATCCCGATTGTGAAATTTGCTCAATCGCCGATCGGAATCCGATCTTTTCCGATTCCAATCCTCAACCCTAGTCAATGCTTCTATATGGGAAAAGTCACTTTTAGGGTTGAGCCAATCTTGAGATAACCTCCGATCTCAATCCCGCTGGAAAAGATCGAATTCTGATCGCAATTGTGAAATTTACTCGATCACCGATCGGAATCTGATCTTTTCCGACCCCGATCGCTCAACCCTAATCATGACTCCAGCACTCTGCCTCTCACCTTCTCACAGGGGGATTAACTGAAAGCAAGTGGTGGAAGCCACTTTGCTTTGGTCAGAATACTTCAATACAGGGTTAGGAGGGCTAACATAACCTTTGCCTCAGGTGCAAGAAACTCTGGCTCTAGCTGTGTGGTAGAGATATTCCTGTGGGAACGCCACATACCGTATCATAAATTCACTAAAAAATAAAGACCTCTGCTAAACTTCCATCATTCACCAGACTAGATTTCTAATCTGATCACTACACAAGCATTCCATACATTCTATCGGAGGCCTTAACACACTATTTACCCAAACAATTTATGATCCGCATCTCAATGAGTATCTCTTAGCACCACAGAGGGGCAGATTTATTTGGACTGGCATTTCACATGCCAACCTAAAAAATAAATAAATTATTAAAGTGATTTGCATCAGACTTATTAAAAAAACACTCACCTCTTCCATGGATATTGGACTCTTCTAAACTCAGAAAATTCAATCTATGCACTGGTATAAAAAGGTGTAGATTTGCAGCAAGCATGTGCCCTTTTCTGGCTTTAAGCCTAATAAATATGTCCAGAACATATTATACTTTACTACTATCCTATCTACTACATGCTACATGCTACTTTGTATGTAAAAAAAATCAGAGGGAAATAGATTGAGTTTTAACATTGTGTCAATGAGTGGCCATCTGCTTTTTAGGATCTGTTAAACAGATAAAAACATTAAAACTGTAATGTGAATGGCGCTTTAAATATGAGTGAGACTTTGTATTCAGTATATGGAAGCTAATTGTTAATGAGGTTGGACAAGGGATCATATAGCAAGGGCCCTTTTATAAATCTGCAGAAACCTGGGAGAATCAGCAAATACTTTGTTTAACATTCTGCCATTATGTAGAGTATGCAGCACAGACTCGTTGAATTAATATGCAAATGAGAGAGCTGTTCCATTGGGGGGTGGGCCTTCGGCCACTATTGCCTTTTGGAACCCCTCTGCTGCCTGTGCTGACTCATGCATGGGGGGGGGCGCTATTATGACATAATACATCCAATGCCGCAACATTTTGTGCATGCACAGTTTGCTCAAAGAATCTGGAACGAAAATAGAGCTGCACAGCATTTCACATTGTTGCACAGATCATAACATAGCAGTGGAAAGATCAACTCCCACCATTCATGGCAGCACAGACAGTAGAGAGGAGGGGTTCTGAATGACAAGAGAGGTGCCTAGGAGTCCCTGGTACACCAACTCCCTCATTTGCATATTGATTCAAACGTTCTCCAAAACAGAAAAAAAAGTTGAAGACATTCCAAAGGTATGTTGCTTAACAGTGTACTGTGCTATATAACACAGTGCTGGAAGTTCAGTATGCATGGTGGAAGTGGTAGACTCTCTTTAATAATCTACTGAATGTTCTTTGTAATTATTAAGGGTAAATACACTTTAAAACAAGAGAGATTATAATAAATCCAAAGATGGGAAATAACACTGATGTCACAATGACTGTGATTGTTATGGAAACAACTTGCAATGTTGACATGACCTTTATGCAAACTTAAATGCTCATGAACTTGAATATCGTCACATTAAACAAGATTTTGTTTTGTCAACAAAGTAAATCTAAGTACTTTTAAAACGGGACATTTACTGGACCTTGTGTCCAATAAATGTTCATTTGAGTGAGGAAGAAGGAAGTAATGCAATAAAGAAATCGAGGAGTGGAAGAATTAGCAAATGATATACCGATTGTATTTAGACATCATGTGCAGTATCAAATACTAGGTCCTATTTATGTTCAATAATATCTATCTATCTATCTATCTATCTATCTATCTATCTATCTATCTATCTATCTATCTATCATCTGGGCATGGATATGGCTTTTTATTTAAACATGGAAGTAATTGTAAAAAAAAAAAAAGGCTTACATAACATGCAGACTGATGCAAGTTTATAGAACACTAATTTGTTGCTCATAGCACAGCTGGTTTCCAGTTTGTGTGGGCCTTTGGGTGATAGAGCCTCTTTGGGCCCCTTTTGGAGCAACTCATGTGCACCTGCTGAGGTGGACCTACTGGAATGGATTGTAATACAGTCAATTCAATACAAGTGGATGGAACCTGTTCAGACATCAAAAACTAAAGCAGAATTTGAGGCTGACATCTTTCCCCAGTTCAGGGTAGTGGAATATCTACACACACACATACACTATGTGATCAAAAGTATCCAGACACCCCCAAAACATACGTTTTTCATATTAGGTGCATTGTGCTGCCACCTACTGCCAGGTACTCCATATCAGCAATATAATATCCTAAAGTGGTCCCTCTACACCAGGGGTCTCAAACTGAATTTACCCCGGGGCCGCTGGAGGTAGAGTCTGGGTGAGGCTGAGCCGCATCAGGTTTTCCCAATTTTTTTTTTTCTAAAAGTCGCCATATTCTGACAGCCGTAACTTTTTTATACATTCGTGTACGGGGATGCATAGGGCGTCTTTTTTTACGGGGCCGGGTGTACTTTTTAGTTCTACCATTTTCAGGGAAATGCTATTGCTTTGATCACTTTTTGTTCAAATTTTTATCAGAATCAAAACAGTGAAAAAACGGCGGTTTGGCACTTTTGACTATTTGACTAGTATTTAACTACTTTTATATGTGTTCTAGGGAAAGGGGGGTGATTTGAATTTTTAATACTTTTTATATATTTTTTTTATTTTTTATTTTTTTTTGTATTCATTAGACCCCCTAGGGGTCTTGAACCCCAGGGGGTCTGATCACTAATGCAATGCATTACAATGCTAATGCATTGCAATGCATTGCAAAAAATCATCATAGAGCAGTCTGCAAAAGAAAGAGATTGCAGAGATTGCAGCCGGCTGTCATGGCAATGTGACGTCGGCCCTGGAGCTTGCTCCAGGTGTCGGCGATCACCGGCAAAATGGCGGCGCCTATGTGCCGCCGGGAAAATGGCGCCTCTGGCGCCTTTGACTGTGGCACTGGAGGGGTTAATGCCACCGATCGGAGACATTAGCGCTGGTTGTCTATTGAGCTTAAAGCAGTAGACACCCGGCGGCTATGGCGGTCGCCATAGTTACATACCAGGCATGCGCCGTACTATTACGGCGGATGTCGGGATGTCCGCCGGGGGCCTCAAACTATTGTCCCGAGGGCCGCAGTTGGCCCACGGGCTGCGAGTTTGAGACCCCTGCTCTACACAGTCTAATGTTCCATAGCAGCCCCTCCACACAATATAATGTCCCATAGTGCCCCCCCACAGTATAAAGTCCCAAAGGGGTTCCTAAGGTGTTCATTCACATATTGCAAGAATTTTCAGCAGAACCCGAAAATTTTGGGATTCACAACTCACTAACTATTATTATACCTGGGGTCAGACCCCAGATTATAGTGATCAGAGGACCAGGGGAGGTGACAAACATAAAAAAAACTGTGTTATTCATCTCTCCTGGGCCCCGGCATGACTTCAGCCCTTTTCAATGATGTCACAGACATGGCCTTATACACATTATACCGGAATTATACACATGATGTCATTGAAGAGGCCAAAAGACAGAAGGGAATCGTGCTGGAGCCCAGGAGAGATAAGTGACACTGTTTTTTATGTTTTCTCACCTTCCCTGGACCTCCGATCATTATACTCGGGATTCTGAAGACAGTATCATAATAGCAGTTTTACTTTGGACATATTCGGTCTGAACAAAATTGCCAGATGAACTTTGTGAGACAAATATTGTGGGGTTCACCCAACAAATACGCTTGCCACAGGTCCGCAGCCTTACTTACCAATCCCCGCTCCTGCTCACGGCAGCCTCCAGTTCACCTTCAGACGTCCAGGGGGCAGCATACATCAATCAGTCTTGTACAAACAATATGTATAGCTCTGTTTTCAGACTGAACCACAATATTTTGCAATAACTAGAGCTGTGTGTCACCAGGCATTATGAGATGTTGCCAGGGACATGTTGGGATCTCCATACCCAGAATTTTGAGCCCAACTTTTGTGTGGAGTTTGGCTACTGCACATACTGGCACTCTGGCTCTATTGTTCAGGTCCAGAAGATGTGACAATCTGTGCCCAGGAGGACCAGACCAGAAGACAGTTAAGTATGATGGGGTAGGAGGGGGAGGGTTAGTATATGTGACGTTCCATTTCCCCCTTTCTGGAAACGGAAGGTCACCAGAAAATCAGAAAATGTGTCTGGGGCGGTCTTAGATTAGAAATCTTTTCTTCTACATGTAAGTAAAGGAGTAAAAACCTTGTACTCTGATGGTCAGACTGTTCACGGCTAGTTTACAAGGTAAATACATGGATATTATCTGAGATCTGACATATCTATGCTGTTTGCTCTCCTTATCATGAATAGGAATACAGTGGTTGTTAATGCCAATATTTCCATTGCTATTGAGGTGGAAATACCTCACACGAACAAACCTTTCATCTATAGCGATGACCTGTCATATATGAAATTCTGCTTGGAGCCAGTTTGTATAAGAAAACGAGATTTGGACAGAGTTCCTAATACCAACCCAGACTATCTAGGCACTAAATATGCAAAAATACTTCAAAGTTTTCTTAAAAGTTAATAAGATAAATTTATACTTGCAGACTGCACTGTACATAACTGTTCTACTCTTCATCCATTATTTTTTTCTTGGCCAAGCATTGGGGAGAAGTATGTGTTTCTTCGCTTATATATCCCATTCCCTTTGATACCACTTCTAGCCACCCAACAATCTGATATCAATAATAATCAAGTAACCACAATACACAATACGATACTGATGTCACAGTGTTATATTGATATCCGCAGTACATAGCTACTATATGTTTGTGTATATAACATTCACCAAAAGAAAAAATAATAAAGAGTGCAGATCAACAATAAGCAACATTTTGGTCTTGTGCAGACCTTTTCATGGCTGATCTGTCTGGATAGGCTACATTGTAAAAAAGTAAACCAGATGTGCGCATTCTGTCCACCTTGTCTGCACGTAACCTAGCCACACAGATCAGGTTTGAAAAAGATCTGGACAGACCACAATATTGCCGATCTCTGATCTGTCTACCTTATTATTTTGGTGGATGGATGGATACCATTGTCACATACAAAAACTTTCAGCAGTTATATGCTGCACGTGACAATAAAACATTATTTCAATGAGCACTTACATCAGTGTGTACTGTGGATTATTGTAACTGTAATGGAGAATCCTACCAATAGACACCAAAAAGTACTCGAGTATGAGATACATTAAACATAATTTGATGCTAACGCTCTATTCTAAGGATAGACCATCACTAAAAAAATAAATAGTGCAGATAATAGGGACAGTAGTAAACCTTATAATACATTTTAGTAAAGAAACATGCTCCTTTTTTCTGTCTTCCCCTGCAAAAATCACAGTCTATAAGTATACACAATTGCTCTCTACACTGCAGGACAATGAAGTCTATGGGGGAGGAAAAGAATAACAGAGAGATTACAGATGGCTGTAGTGTGAAAGTGAGGGTCTCCTCACTGCTGGTTTATGAAGTGAAATAATACCTGTGAAAAGATAAAACTCTGACTTCCAGACTACAGCCTTTCGTATGCTTTGTGCACTCCTCTCCTCCTCTTCATAGACTTCAGTTTTTGTGTACGGAAGCCTGGAGTACAGATATGAGGTTTACCTTGATAAGGGCAGGGAAAAAACAAGAAAAAGAAACATTTTTCTTTAATAAAATATATTACAAAATTAAAATGTTAAAAGAACACTTTAACAGAGAACAGGTACTATATATTGAGTCTTGTAGTGTGTCTAATTGTACGCCAAACACAAGAACATTTGTAGGTATTACATTTTCAGGATAAGCAATGTTGTGAAAACATATCTTCTCTGATTTGTACAGCACAAATACTTACATTCTATCACGGGATGAGAAAACAATGTACCTGCCTTGGTAGACTGCAAAACCAAGCACTGTTGGCATGTTGTAAATGACACTTAGATTACTATACATGTATATATATGAAAATATGTTGTACCCGGGACACTACTTAGGTCTTTAAAGCTCTGGGACCAAAACCCCAATGTATATGTCGCTTTTTCCCCCCTCCTCCCATGCCAAAAACAACACACTGAACAGATGCAGGAACAGGAAAAATCCCCAACTAATACATCCAATGACTCACAGGTAACACAAATTCTGACTGTAGACTTCTTGTTCCTTCTACTCTTCATCCAGACTACCAAGAATGCTTCTCCTGTCTCGGCAGAGTTTGTCACAGGCATCTTAGTTTCCTCTCTTTTCCATCATTCTCCCCTATCCTGGTGACCTAACATTTTTGTGTTGTCCAGTTCCCCCAAATTGTCCTGTATAAATAATAGTTAGTATCATACAGTATATAGTGCCTTAGTGTCATTGACTCTCATAATAATAATGTTCCCAGTCTTCCCCATAATTATTGCACCCCTATAGTGCCCTAATAGTAATAATGATCATCTGGTTTGCCTCATAGGTAAAAATGCTCTCCCTTGGGGTGTTCCCCCATAAGTAATAGTGCCCCCAAATAGTACAAGAGTCCTCTATAGCACCTTGAATGTTAATAGTGCTCCCACAGTGTGCTCCATTGCCACATACTGATCCCCAAAGTGTTCCCAATAATAGTAATGACCCTCACAGTAGAAATAATGCTCCTCGGTTTTCTTCATGAGTAATAGTGCACCCAAATTGCCTTCAATAGTAATAATCGTTCCCAGACTTTCCCATTAGTGCCTCCAGTAATAATACACTCCCATAATATTCCCTATTAGTAATAGTGCCACTAACAAGTCTCCATAATTATATATTATAATTCTCCCTTAGTATGGTCCATTAGTAAGAGGGCTCTCAGTGTACCCTGATTAGTAATAGTGCCTCTATAAGTGCCCCCAATATTAAAGTTCCCCATAATGCCACTTAGAGCCCCCAAACTAAGTGAACCACATTGAAATTAAAATAAAGTAAAAAAGCACATACCCCCGTCCCATTCCACACCACTGTCTGTGCAGTGCAGGCCACAAGCCTATTCCAGATTTCTGCTTGAGCTGTCTGCAGCCATTTCAAAATTGCGACTCCTGCATTGTCGACCTGCTATCTAATATGCTGGAGGCCTAAATTGGCTTGTAGTATGTGAAGATGTATTATAGCGGGCAGGGGGCATCAGGAACCAGTGCCCTGTCACAGTATTCAACTCTATCACTGTTCTGAGGATGGTTATACAGTTGACTGTGGGGTCAGTAACACTTGGGGCATCAAACAAAAGAACTGGTGCTTATTTCCCAGATCTTCTGTGCTCACAATGCCCCATTTTGTACAATAACATGTAAAATTGCAGTGCTCATTTGTAATACAAGTATCATAGTTCTTTGATCCATTGGAAACATATTTGCAACATATTTTTAGTATAATAGATAGGTGGTGGTAACCTGCTATGTTATTGGGCTTCAGATAACTAATAGCTGCATATTATGTTTCCTTAGGACTCAGGCAGGGTTAGAAGTGCAAAGTGCAGTGATAATGTTTCAAGGAAAATATAATTTTATTTGCCAAACACTAATATTAAAGGAGTTGTCTCGATGGACAATCCTGGTCCATATGCCCTACCAAGGCACATGAACCAAAAAAGGGATTCTTCTACTAGCCAGTAAAAAGAACTATTGCATAGAGTGGCTCTCACTCCCTAACTTGCTTTAATCAATCTCTTTATGGCCAGGGCCCCACATGTAAATGGCACAGTTTGCCCATGGTGTAACTGACATGAAAAAGAACGCAGCATTTTAAAGCCAATATGTAGGGGATGGGATTCTAGCGCAGCGAAGATATGCTCAGCGAACGCAATGTGATTTCCAAAACCATTGGAATCGCAGCATGTCGATTATTCCTAAGGAAATGCTGGCGTATTCCATATAGGTATAATTAAAGCAGAGGGTCCACAGAGAAAACCGCTGCAAACTTTCTGTGGAAAGTGCTGCAGGAAAAACTGTGCTGCATTGCCACTAGAGATCAGCGAATAGTAGCGTACCTCGCTCCATAGGAATGAATGGAAGCAGACCGCGCGTGGCTGGCGCTTAACCCCTTGGTGTTCGGCCGCTTCCATTCATTCCTATCGGAGCAAGGAATTCAAAACTATAGTTTCGAATACTATTCACTCTTCTCTAGTTGCCACCACTGTTTTTCCCGCATCGCTTTTTTGCTGCGGGACGCGATGTGGGGCCTTAGCCTAAAAGTCTAACGAAGTCCGAGAGCAGGTACCATGTACTCTCACTCTAAAAGGTAGACTTTCCATGATTGTGTATGAAGGAACTGAGCATTGTCAGTCATCACTATAGCTGTATAAAGGCTAATTTATTTAATTTCATCTGGTCTCAACATAGCTGATCTCTAAACTAAAACATCACCACGTTTAAAATGAAGAATTCCAGCTATCAAAGTATATACTAGGGGCCACACGGTGGCTCAGTGGTTAGCACTGCAGCTTTGCAGCGCTGGAGTCCTGGTGTATATACCTACAGCCATACCCATACTTCTAGTATATAATTACAGCTATACATAGCATATAAATTCTGAGAAAAGCATACAGTATGTAAAATAATGAAATAATAAGGAAGTGAATAAAATCAGCATGAAATATATAGACATTGTTAAACAGTCATTAAGCATTGCAGCAACTGCATTATTTGCATATTTCAATGTGTATTGCAAAACACCAACCTGCATACTAAAAATAATATGCAGGAAGCTGCTGTTTATTAACCCTTAAGTACTATCATGGTGTCTATCATAATGATATGTGTATGAAAGTGATGTATGATAGACAACATGATAGTACTTAAGGGTTAAGTATAGACTGCAAATGACTGATGGAAAGATCAGGCTAAGGCCCCATGTTTTTGGTTTTTTTTGTTGCAGGTTTTGCTGTAGTTTTTTTTTTTTAGCATAACATAGTAAGAGTTATAGAGGGAGTAGGAAATATCTATGAAGCACTTATACTACTTCCTTCTGCTCAATCCATTTCATGAATACACACATATATACATACATATACAGAATAGAAACTTTTACCACGTGTTATTGTAGTACCATATCATACGGTAAAGACAGATGCATAGTCAAGAAACAGGCCGAGAACAGAATCACAGGAACAAAACCAAAAGACAAATATGAGAGTAATCTAAGCTAACGTCAAAGTTAGTATCAAGACCAGGTTCAATGTACACAGTAACATTACCCCAAATAAGGACTGCTCCTATTACTTGTGTTGTTACTTTCAAGAAAGTGATGCAGTTGGATCTGTTGGATCTTATAAATAGTTCAGTAGGGCTTGATGACATATTTGGGTAGCAGTATGGCCCAGATGCTGTAGTTTGGACAGAGAAGAGGAACCACAGTTAAAGAGGATGGGCCATTATGGACTCTTCACCTATCCACAGGACAGGGAATAAGTGTCTAATTGTGGAGGACCTAATCGCTGGGACTGAAAATCAACCTAATGCCTCCTTGTGCGCTTGTGGGACCGAGACTCCTTTAATTTCTATGTGGTTGCGGGCGTTGCTGGAGATTAAAGTCCCAGCACCCCATAGCATTGAACCAAGTGTTGGTCACAAAAGCATGGTTGAGCTCCTTCCACAAGGAGACTTTAGAGGGACTTTCTGTCCGCTGGGGCTTCCAGCATTTTGATCCCTAGCAATCGGACATTTATCGCCTGTCCTGTGGCTAGGGAATAAGTGTCCATAATGGTATAACCCCATTAAACCCATCAGGGTTGTGTCAGAAGACCATCTCTAAAGTGGAGAAGGCATCCGGCTGTGCAGCACATAGTAGTAGTAGATTATGTGTACATGGGGAATAACAAACCACAGTATAGCAAATTTTATGAAACAAATGTATTGTATACCATACAGATTACATCTTCTTCAGTAATTGACCACCTAAATCTTCTTGCAGATATGTTGGTGTTCAGCGATGAGGCTGTCACCTTAGTGAGCAGGTTATTTGCAACAACAGTAGAATATGGAGCTCAAAAAAATACATGTGAATTTATTAAACATATGAGGGACTTACACAATGTAAGGGTGCGTTCACACGATGTAACGTGGAGCGCGATCTGGCACGTATACACGTGCCGGCAGATGACGCTCTCAAAATGCTCCCATTCATTTCAATGGGAGTTAGGAGCGTATACGCTGCGTTATTTTTCGCCCATGATTTTGTGGCCGCAAAACTTGGATAAATAGTGTGACTTTTCGTTTAATCAAATTGTGTTATATTCTCTCAGCTAGGAATATAGAGGCTATAATTTTTCACCATTCATTTAAATCACTGTACATATTTCCCTGTGTAAGATGTTTCATGGGAGTTTTACATTGCTAAAATGTGTCCTAGAATGATGGGACATAGATTCTCATTTGTATTAGAAGACCAATGAAGAGGGGGAAAAAACAGTTCTCAAGATTCAGTTCTCAGAAAAACAAAGTCTAGAAAACAGAGGGTGGGCTATAAAGCAGTGACGTATTTGAAGACTGAAAAAAAAATGGCCTTGTGCCATGATGCCATTTATTTGCAACCTGGGAATATTCAGACAAATCACACAGCTCATGGAATAGAACTATGTTCACTATTGAGTCAATGAAGGGATGCTTATCATTTACTAAGATCATGAATAAATATGCTCTTCAGATGGGAACCCTAAAACCAGCGAGACATTGGGAGATCATTCCAGCTCTCTATTCCACAAACTTCAGTACTAGAGGTAAGCATATAATATAATAATATCCAAATGCATCAAAATATTGCTAAATTACTTCAGTAAAAGCATACATTTATTAAAAATGAGATAGCAATGGGTGTAATGTTATAATGTTTAGCTTTGCTTCGTCTGTACTTATATTTTATCTCTTTGCTATGTTTTATACCATCTGTATGTATCAGTTCGATTGTAATTGCTTTATGTTCTAGTCTCTTATTTTTAAAATGTATTGTAACCACCCTTTTACTCTAGGGAGTTAATATCACACGGTGGCTCAGTGGTTAGCACTGCAGCCTTGCAGCACTGGAGTCCTGGTGTTCAAATCCCACCAAGGGCAGAAAACCATCTGCAAGGAGTTTGTATGTTCTCCCCGTGTTTGCATGGATTTCCATCCCATATTCCAAAGACATACTGATAGGGAAAAATGTACATTGTGAGCTCTATGTGGGGCTCACAATCTACATAAAAAAAAAAAAGAAAGTCTGCAGAGGAAATCTTATCCTCAAACAGTGTTTTCTCCTTGTGAATTGGTATCAATGATGCAAAGATACAGTATTGCCGTTTTTATCAATATGCAAATGAGCTGTTTGGAGCAATTGCTCCAATGAGTTCATTTACATATTGAAAAAAACTGAATTATCTTGGTGATGGAAGCACTGATTTACAAGGGGAAAATACCATTTGATTCAGATGAACCTAACCTATCTGTGAAGCAAGGTTGATACGGTGGGTTCTGGTGACGGACTACCTTTTAGGCTCCATGTACACGAACATGTGATTTGTCAGTGTGCTTTTTCACAGCTATCACTTTGACCCATTATATTTTAATGGCCCCATATACATACCTCCCAACTTATGAATAGCAGAAAGAGGGACAAAATGTGCACGCCACGGGGGAAACATAGCTCCGCCCATTTTTATGTTGACTCCGCCCATTCTCATTCATTTTTTCATGTGCTCCCACACAGTATATTCCTCCTACAGTCACCCGTAAATTATATGTCCCCCTCCACCTTTCCCCCAGTCTCATATAACCCCTTCATCTGCCCCCAGTTTCATGTCCCCCCCATCTCTGTCCCCAGTGTCATGTCCCCCCTCCATTTCTGTCCCCAGTTTCATGTCCCCCATCTCTTCCCACAGTTTCATGCCCCCCTTCCATCTCTGCCCCAGTTTCATGTCCCCCCTCCATCTCTGCCCACTGTTTCATGCTGTTCTCCCCCCCTTCATATGCCCACAGTTTCATGTTCCCCCATCTCTGCCCCCAGTTTCATGTCCCCCCTCCATCTCTGCCCCCAGTTGCAACCGGGACATACCTCCTGCTGACCGTGACCACGAGACAGGACACTGAATCCGTGAATGCCCCGTGGAATCCAGGACGGTTGGGAGGCATGTATATATACGCCCATGTATTATCACAGGTTCACTTATGGTGCCACGTGCCAGACATGGACAAAACTCAGAAACGGTTCTATACCTGTCTGTTTTGTGGCTCGGGCTCACTGAAGGAAATGAAGGGGTCCATGGAGTCACAGGCAGCACACACATCATCCAGGTGCTATCTGTGCTGTTTTACCATGGACCTCCCATACACACACTTTTGTGTGCATGTAGCCCAAGGATGGATACATCTATACTCCACTTCACAAAGTACTGTACTATCACAAAATCAACTATACTTCCATAGTACAAAGACAAACAGGACTCAATGTGTCATGGTGCAGCCTCCATGGTGGAGCCTCCTCTATTACCTTACAGTTGGTGGTGAAAGAGATTGTAAAATTATCAAACATATGAACCTCATTTCCACTTCCACTGATGTCTTCTCATTTATAGATGAAATAAAGAGCAATATTCCTCGCTACACTCCAAATCGATTTGATAAAAAGATACTGAGATGGACTGGAAGGTACAAATCAGAAGACGACATTCCATCAACAATTCCGTAAGAATCCAAAATTGTGTTACTTTATACATATAGGAAATTCACTAAGTTAATATTATGCAGTAATGATTTTCCAATAACAAAGCAATGGGTACAACATAAGTTAGAAATACCAGTGACCTCCACTATGGTAGAAGTATCAAAGAATTTGTGTTTGACAAACAAAATGACCTTGACTGAAATTTTGCAATTGACTTAAATCTGCACAATGTTTTCACAACACTTTAATTGCATATTATTTTAAAGGGAATTTGTCACCAGAAAATGACCTATTGGTTTAAAAGAAAGTTTTGTTTAATATATTTTAAAGAAGTTTTGGTGTGGTTTTTAAAATTGTTCCATGTTATCTATATGTAAAAAAATTTCTAAAAATCTGCAGTTCTGATTTTGTCCACTAGACAATATAATATGTAGAAATTTCTTGTTTTCCATAGGAGATTATTTTGCAACACCTCACTAATCAGCACACTGTTGGTTAAATCAGATTATATGTAGGTGAAACACATAATTCAACAGTCACAATAGAGAATTTCACAATTTCTATACTCCCTCTCTGTGCAATGACCTCTGCCAAAGTCACAGAACATGTCTAGAAAACTCTCCAACACAAGTGGGAGCTCCAGTGTCAGCTCCAGACTGTTGTGTCTATGGATCATGGTCCTACTATAGGAAATGGGAAAGCACTGAATTTTTAGGCTTAGTGGGAAGAGTTGGAATTACAAGATTTTTAGGATTTTTTAAAATATAAATATTAACTTGGAAAATTTAAAACATCACCAAAAGTCTCTAAAAAAATATGTTTAACATAAAAACATAATTTAAACAATAAGTAATTTTCTGGTGACTCAGCTGCAGGAAGCATAACAGCACAACATTTCATTTGTGCCATTTTGGTTATTAGTAGTAGTGACATATAGCTAAATAATCTGCTGGCTATAATATAGGGCAGCACATTAAGTTATTAAGTGGACTTTAAGGAACTCTAGCAGTCCGTGGTTGACAGCTTCCATTCTCTCTGGTTACTCAGTGTCTGTAGCACTCCTGTGCCTCATCCAATACAGCCATCTCCTCCTGCTCCTTTTGATTTGCACTGACATAGGGCACGCATGCTTCTGGCATGCTCTTAACTGGTCAGTTAGTGTAGTCAACCAGTGATCACTGGTTATTTAAGTACCTTCACCCAGATGTTTCAAATTTGCTAGTTTCTATGAAGGTGTTCAACTTCTGACTCCATGCTTGACCTCAGTCTATTTCCTGACTTTAAATCTGTGCTGCCAGCCTTGACCTATTGCCTGTATCACTGACTATGCATAAACTCTGCCAGACCTGACCTTAGCCTGTACTTTGGACTGTGCTCCTACCTGTTGCTTTTCTTCTACACACCAATGTCTCTTGATCTCCCACCACCACCAGGACTATTCTTAGAGATAGTGACCTGGTGGTTAAAGAGTGGAAACCAGCTGATCAATATAACACCACCCTCAGGAGTAGCCCAAAGCCAAACTAGCTTGATAATACAGTGGGTCCACAACTTGCTTCCTTAAACTTTAATATAATAGTAAAATATATTTGCTGAGGGAAAGGTAGTAGTACGTAGCCATGTTTTCTAATCCTGGAAGACTTCTTTAACCCTTTACCTACATCTACTGTGCGCTATGCAGCCCGAAATAGAAGCTGTGCTGTTTTACAGTGCATTAGCATTGCAATGAGTTATATTAATAATTAGAGCAGCTGGGGCTCAAGACCCCTAGATGGCCGAAAAATTACGGTTACAAAATAAAGAGAAGAAAAGAAAATCACTACTCTTTCCCCAGAACACATATAAAAACATGTCAACAAAGTAAAACACATACAGTGCCTACAAGTAGTATTCAACCCCCTGCCGATTTAGCAGGTTTGATAAGATGCAAATAAGTTAGAGCCTTCAAACTTCAAACAGGAGCAGGATTTATTAACAGATGCATAAATCTTACAAACCAAAAAGTTATGTTGCTCAGTTAAATTTTAATAAATTTTAAACATAAAAGTGTGGGTCAATTATTATTCAACCCCTAGGTTTAATATTTTGTGGAATAACCCTTGTTTGCAATTACAGCTAATAATCGTCTTTTATAAGACCTGATCAGGCCGGCACAGGTCTCTGGAGTTATCTTGGCCCACTCCTCCATGCAGATCTTCTCCAAGTTATCTAGGTTCTTTGGGTGTCTCATGTGGACTTTAATCTTGAGCTCCTTCCACAAGTTTTCAATTGGGTTAAGGTCAGGAGACTGACTAGGCCACTGCAACACCTTGATTTTTTCCCTCTTGAACCAGGCCTTGGTTTTCTTGGCTGTGTGCTTTGGGTCGTTGTCTTGTTGGAAGATGAAATGATGACCCATCTTAAGATCCTTGATGGAGGAGTGGAGGTTCTTGGCCAAAATCTCCAGGTAGGCCGTGCTATCCATCTTCCCATGGATGCGGACCAGATGGCCAGGCCCCTTGGCTGAGAAGCAGCCCCACAGCATGATGCTTCCACCACCATGCTTGACTGTAGGGATGGTATTCTTGGGGTCGTATGCAGTGCCATCCAGTCTCCAAACGTCACGTGTGTGGTTGGCACCAAAGATCTCGATCTTGGTCTCATCAGACCAGAGAACCTTGAACCAGTCTGTCTCAGAGTCCTCCAAGTGATCATGAGCAAACTGTAGACGAGCCTTGACATGATGCTTTGAAAGTAAAGGTACCTTACGGGCTCGTCTGGAACGGAGACCATTGCGGTAGAGTACGTTACTTATGGTATTGACTGAAACTAATGTCCCCACTGCCATGAGATCTTCCCGGAGCTCCTTCCTTGTTGTCCTTGGGTAAGCCTTGACTCTTCGGACAAGCCTGGCCTCGGCACGGGAGGAAACTTTCAAAGGCTGTCCAGGCCGTGGAAGGCTAACAGTAGTTCCATAAGCCTTCCACTTCCGGATGATGCTCCCAACAGTGGAGACAGGTAGGCCCAACTCCTTGGAAAGGGTTTTGTACCCCTTGCCAGCCTTGTGACCCTCCACGATCTTGTCTCTGATGGCCTTGGAATGCTCCTTTGTCTTTCCCATGTTGACCATGTATGAGTGCTGTTCACAAGTTTGGGGAGGGTCTTAAATACTCAGAAAAGGCTGGAAAAAGAAAGAATTAATCCAAACATGTGAAGCTCATTGTTCTTTGTGCCTGAACTACTTCTTAATACTTTAGGGGAACCAAACAGAATTCTGGTGGTTTGAGGGGTTGAATAATAAATGACCCTCTGAATAAACTTTTCACAATTTAAAAAAAAATTAAACAAAGAAATAACATTCTTTTTTTGCTGCAGTGCATTTCACACTTCCAGGCTGATCTACAGTCCAAATGTCACAATGCCAAGTTAATTCAGAATGTGTAAACCTGCTAAATCTGCAGGGGGTTGAATACTACTTGTAGGCACTGTACATGTTAGGTACCCCTGTGTGTGAAACCCCCCAGTCCACAAACGAGTAAAAATATTTTCCCATAGCAGGAAAAATATATTAAGAGCTGAACCGCCATTTGTCCACTGTTTTCCCTCTCATAAAAATTTGAATAAGAATTGACCAAAACATCAGTCATTCCCCAAAATAATATAAATAAAAAGTTTATCTGGCCCTACAAAACAAGACACATTATGAACGTCCATACACACAAATATAAAAGTCATAGATGTTAAAGTATGGCAGGAAATTTTTTTTGCAAAGTTTTTTTTTTTTTTTTTTTAAGGGGTTAAAATGTAAAAAAAAACCAAAAAACTATATGACTTTGATATTTCCAGAATTGTACCAACACAATTTGTCCAGCAAAAATTAACTGCTCATATGAATTTGTGAAATGAAAAATAAAGAAGTTATGACTTTTGTAAGGCAGGGAGTCAAAAACTTTAGTTTCACTAATACTCTTTGTGACTATCTTGTCAATCATTGAGACATGATGTTTTCTGCAACAATTAGCAGTTGTGTCTGCATCTCAATCTTGCCAAAAGCTGCATCTTATCTAAACATGAAAGCTTTAGTTAATCTTAACGCATCATCCATTTGGACATTTTCTCTTTGTTCTAAAGCCAAGACCAATAACTCAATTTCCAGTAATGCAGTAATGAAAATAATCAAAACCACAGATACTGACTGATGACTTACTGTTTCAGTGAAAATTCTAGCTAGGAGGCTGGTGTTAGAAGGCAACTTTCATTACACAGGATCACAACAAATGTAATGCATTTTCATTTTTACTAATTGTATACATGCTTAGAAGAAATACTTGGGTAAGTTTACTAAAGGTGGATAATAGCTATAACCTGTAAACCTAAAGAAGGCAGCCAGGAGAAGGGTCATATCTTGGGGAAGGGGCAAGCTGGGCATGTGCCTTCTGGGCAGTGCCGCACCTCCCATGAGGCGACCTGAAGCGACCGCTTCAGGCGGCGCTATGCCACGGCCTCAGGGAGGGCGGCATTTTTGGTTACCTAAGCCAGTCCAGGACAAGCTGCCCTGGACGGGCTTAGCACTTAGCTCCAGCAGCCTCCTGTCATGCTCAGGCAGAGAGCAGGTCGTCTCCGTGCCTGCTCTCTGCCGGCGAATGGTGCTAAGCCCCGCCCCCTGCACTTCACCATGCCCCCTCCGCGCCGCCACGCCCCCTCCGCTCCGCCCCTCCTCCTTTCTGTAGTTCGCCTCAGGCGGCAAAAGGGGCAGGTTCACCCCTGCTTCTGGGCATACTGTTGCTGGACCCTGGGGAGTGCAGGTCAATTTATTGATGTCACATTACTGCACCCACCCATGGAAACCATGCACAGTAAGTGCATATGCTTAGTTTTATTAGCCCAGTGCAAGTTCACTCAATTCAGCAGTTTACCAGTGTTCCCTCTAGAGGACACGTAACTTCCTTGGAAAATGAGGATGACTTCAGTTCAAGTGGCCAATAAGCAGTCTACCAGTCTACATTGGCGTACACTTAGAGATGAGCAAACAGTGAAATATTCGAGATTCTATATTCGTTTCGAATAGCCCCTCAATATTCGACAAGTCGAACGAATATCGAACCCCATTATAGTCTATTAGGAAAAATGCTTCGTTTCAGGAGAAGCCACACTTCGACTCAGGAGAGTCACCAAGTCCACTATAATACCCCAGTAAATGATGCCAACACCCTAGAATGCAACTGGGACAGCAGGGGAAGCATGTCTGGGGGCATCTAACATGCCCAAGTACCTGTATTACACCACTATCTTGTCGGGATCCCTGTCAGCTTCCGATATGCGGGAGATGATTTTTTCCCATAGGAATGCATTGACCAGCATTGATTTGCCAAATGCCACACAGAGTACAGCCGGAGGCTCGTCTGTGAGGAGGTGGAGTCTAAGATCGGTCCACAGCAGTCTCCATTGTGGTCCGGTCTCAGATGTAAAAGAGCTGGCCATGAGCTGAGCTCTGCTACACCCAACCATCCCTCCATCTACTCCTACTGTCACACACACAGCTCTGCACTACACCCAACCATCCCTCTATCTACTCCTTCTGCCACACACACAACTTTGCGCTACACCCAACCATCCCTCCATCTACTCCTCCTGTCACACACAGCTTTGCACGACACCCAACCATCCCTCCATCTACTCCTGTCACACAGCTCTGCACTACCCCTAACCATCCCTCCATCTACTCCTCCTGTCACACACACAACTCTGCACTACATCCAACCATCCCTCCATCTACTCCTCCTGTCACACACACAGCTCTGCACTACACCCAACCATCCCTCCATCTACTCCTCCTGTCACACACACAGCTCTGCTGTAACATCTCTGCCTGTTTGGGCCTCTGCGCCACCCTCTGCTCGCGTGCTGCGGCGCAGGAGGCGTGTGCAGTTTGATAATCTGCTTAAAGTTTTTAGTTGCACTGTGTGAACACGGCTCTAGTCCTTAATTGGATTTGCACCACACCCGTCTTCTGCCAAGGTTGCCTCTGTTCATTAAGTGTTTGATTTTGTCTTGCCTGTGATTGATAGCTTTCCTTCCTATCAGGTTCAGGGCGGGTTCTTCCTCCCCTATTTAGTCTTGGCTCACAGTCACACTGGTGCCGGTTATTGCCTCTAGCTTTCTGGTTTTGCTTGCTGTTATATTACTTGTATTCTAATCCTTGACCTCTGACTTCCCTACTGACAATTCTTTTGGACTCTGATTTTGCACTGCATCGCTCTCCTGTTACCGAACCCTGGCTAGCTGACCTCCCTTTGTTGTTGTTCGTTTTGTCTGCGTTTTGTGTTTCACGTATTCAGGGAGGGACTGTCTTCGTGGTTGTCGCCTATTACCTTAATAGGGTCTGGCAATAGGAAGGGAAAGCGGGGGGCTTCAGCTTAGGCCTCACTGTCCCTTGTGCCCCTCCCTCCAGGGTTCACCAGCAGCTTCTGGGGAATTATCGTCTGCTATTCCCTAACAGAATAACCGGCCCAAAACCTACTGCCATTGCTTCTCTCCTGATAAGCATGGATCCTATTCAGGGCCTTGCAGCCAAGTTGGAGGGATTGGCAGGCCTGGTAGCTGAGCTAGCTAAACAGGTTCGGACCTTAACTGAGGCTGCTGCATCATCCCCAGCTGTTTTGGCACCTTATAAGGTCAAGATGTTACTCCCGGACTGTTTCTCAGGGGACCGTGCAAAATTTGAAACTTTCAGGGGGTCTTGTCGCTTATATTTTCGGATTAATCCACATGTGACTCAGGCCCAAATGGTGGGAGTGGTTATATCTCTTTTACAGGGGGACCCACAAGCTTGGGCCCTTAAACTCCCTGCTGAGGCTGAGGAGTGGGTTGATGTGGAAAAATTTTTTAAGTCCCTGGGCTCTATCTATGCTGAGCCAGACCACATTGCGCTTGCGGAATCTCAACTCCTCACCATGCGGCAGGGCAAACGCTCTGCAGAGGAGTATTGCGCAGAGTTCCGTAAGTGCAGTGTAACGGCAGGTTGGTGTGAGTCCGCTCTAAAGGCTCACTTTAAACAAGGGCTATGTGATCGTGTTAAGGAGCTCTGGGTTGGTCACCCAGATCCCCCGACTCTTGAGAAGGCCATGACTTTGGCGGTCCGTATTGACCGTAAGATCCGAGAAAATTTGAAAGAGAGAGTAGGACTTGTTGCCTCCAAGTTTTCTGTCTCTTCCTCTCTCTCCTCTGAAAAACCTACCTTTCCTCCCATCACTTCTGGTGAGGAACCCATGCAACTGGGAGCTGTGGACGCCAGAATACGACGAGAGCATCGTCTCAGAAATAACCTGTGCCTGTACTGTGGTTCCTCTGGTCATGTCATCCGAGACTGCTCTATCAGACCCTTGTCACCTGCGAAAAAACTTCAGTGCCTGAGTGGTAATCAGAAGAACCACTCAGGCAACCAGGTATTTGGGGGGAATAACAATAAGATGTTGTTATCTGTGTCTTTGTCCTCTGGGGACAGATCTGTTTCTGGCAAGGCCCTAGTTGACTCTGGGTCTGCAGCAAATTTTATTAAATATTCAGTTGTTGAATCTTTGGGCATTGAGCTTTTGCCACTGGACTCGCCTATGTCTGTTACTGGAGCAGATTCTACTCCACTGGCCAGGGGTAAAGTCAGTTTTAAAACCCCCTTGATCTCTTTGCAAGTGGGTTCTACACATTCAGAGGTCATAAGCCTTTTTGTTATGGAGAATCTCTCTGCTGATGTTATTTTGGGGTTCCCCTGGCTGAAGCTCCATAACCCTATTTTGGATTGGGGTAAAAAGGAGTTGGTAAAGTGGGGAGATCAGTGCTCATCTCACTGTATTGCTTTACATTCTGTAGATTGTGTCAGTGAGGAGAAGGTCTCAGCTACTAAAAGTTGGGAACGCCCCTCTGGTATTAAAACCAGGTGGTATCAGAAACGCCGGATGAATAAAAAATGTTTGCCTGGTTCTCAAGCGTCTGTGGTTCAAGCAGAACCAAAATACAAGGCAGGGAAAACTCAGAATCCCTCTAGAACTGGATTGTCTGGTGAGGGTCCGGTGGCCACTCATAAAAGGGGGGGGTACTGTAACATCTCTGCCTGTTTGGGCCTCTGCGCCACCCTCTGCTCGCGTGCTGCGGCGCAGGAGGCGTGTGCAGTTTGATAATCTGCTTAAAGTTTTTAGTTGCACTGTGTGAACACGGCTCTAGTCCTTAATTGGATTTGCACCACACCCGTCTTCTGCCAAGGTTGCCTCTGTTCATTAAGTGTTTGATTTTGTCTTGCCTGTGATTGACAGCTTTCCTTCCTATCAGGTTCAGGGCAGGTTCTTCCTCCCCTGTTTAGTCTTGGCTCACAGTCACACTGGTGCCGGTTATTGCCTCTAGCTTTCTGGTTTTGCTTGCTGTTATATTACTTGTATTCTAATCCTTGACCTCTGACTTCCCTACTGACAATTCTTTTGGACTCTGATTTTGCACTGCATCGCTCTCCTGTTACCGAACCCTGGCTAGCTGACCTCCCTTTGTTGTTGTTCGTTTTGTCTGCGTTTTGTGTTTCACGTATTCAGGGAGGGACTGTCTTCGTGGTTGTCGCCTATTACCTGAATAGGGTCTGGCAATAGGAAGGGAAAGCGGGGGGCTTCAGCTTAGGCCTCACTGTCCCTTGTGCCCCTCCCTCCAGGGTTCACCAGCAGCTTCTGGGGAATTATCGTCTGCTATTCCCTAACATCTGCACTACACCCAACCATCCTTCTATCTACTCCTCCTGTCACACACAGCTGTGCACTACACCCAACCATCGCTCCATCTACTCCTCCTGTCACACACATCTCGGGTGTAGCAGAGCTCAGCGCACACTCAGCCCTTCTACATTATGCCCAAGTACCTGTATTACAACACTATCTCGTCGGGATCCCAGTCAGCTTGCGATATGCGGGAACTGACTTTTTCCCATAGGAATGCATTGACCAGCGTTGATTGGCCAAATGCCATACAAAGTACAACATTCGGCCAATCAACGCTGGTTCTGCCGGAGGAGGTGGAGTCTAAGATCAGACCACAATGGAGACTGCTGTGGACCAATCTTAGACTCCGCCTCCTCACAGACGAGACTCCGGCAGAACAGCGTTGATTGGCCAAATGCTGTACTCTGTATGGCATTTGGCCAATCAACGCTGGGATGAATATATATAAATAAATATATATATATATATATATATATATATACAGTACAGACCAAATGTTTGGACATACCTTCTCATTCAAAGAGTTTTCTGTATTTTTATGACTATGAAAATTGTAGATTCACACTGAAGGCATCAAAACTATGAATTATCACATGTGAAATTATATACTTAACAAAAAAGTGTGAAACAACTGAAAATCTATCTTATATTCTAGGTTCTTCAAAGTAGTCACCTTTTGCTTTGACTCCTGCTTTGCACACTCTTGGCATTCTCTTGATGCGCTTCAAGAGGTAGTCACCGGAAATGGTTTTCACTTCACAGGTGTGCCCTGTCAGGTTTAATAAGTGGGATTTCTTGCCTTATTAATGGGGTTGGGGCCATCAGTTGTGTTGTGCAGAAGTCAGGTGGATACTCAGCTGATAGTCCTACTGAATAGACTGTTAGAATTTGTATTATGGCAAGAAAAAAGCAGCTAAGTAAAGAAAAAAAAGTCGCTATCATTACTTTAAGAAATTAAGGTCAGTTAGTCCAAAAAATTGGGAAAACTTTGAAAGCGTCCCCAAGTGCAGTTGCAAAAACCATCAAGCGCTACAAAGAAACTGGCTTACACGAGGACCACCCCAGGAAAGGAAGACCAAGAGTCACCTCTGCTGCAGAGGATAAGTTCATCCGAGTCACCAACCTCAGAAATTGCAGGTTAACAGCAGCTCAGATTAGAGACCAGGTCAATGCCACAGAGTTCTAGCAGCAGACACATCTCTACAACAACTGTTAAGAGGAGACTTTGCGCAGCAGACCTTCATGGTAAAATAGCTGCTAGAAAACCACTGCTAAGGACAGGCAACAAGCAGAAGAGACTTGTTTGGGCTAAGGCACACAAGGAATGGACATTAGACCAGTGGAAATTTGTGCTTTGGTCTGATGAGTCCAAATTTAAGATCTTTGGTTCCAACCACTGTATCTTTATGCAACGCAGAAAAGGTGAACAGATGGACTCTACATGCCTGGTTCCCACCATGAAGCATGGAGGAGGAGGTGTGATGTGTGGGGGTGCTTTGCTGATGACACTGTTGGGAATTTATTCAAAATAGAAGGCATACTGAACCAGTATGAACTACTCTGAAGAACCTAGAATATAAGACAGATTTTCAGTTGTTTCAGACTTTTTTGTTAAGTATATAATTGCACATTTGATAATCCATAGTTTTGATGCCTTCAGTGTGAATCTACTATTGTCATAATCAAGAAAATACAGAAAACTCTTTGAATGAGAAGTGTCCGAACTTTTGGTCTGTACTGTATATATATATATATATATATATATATATATATATATATATATATATATTACAACCTAATTCCAAAAATGTTGGGGTGCCGTGTGAAATGTAAAGATGGCATACAACTATATATAACCATGATAATAGAACACAAAACACATATTAGATGTTGAAAGTTGAAAAGTTGTTTTTTTTTTTCTTTAAAAAAAAAAAAAAAAAAAATCATTTAAAAATTGATGGCAGTACATTTCCAAAGGTTGAGAGGGGGTAAACAAAATGTTTGGAAAGTAAGTGGCTCCAAAGAAAAAAACAGCTGGAGGGTCGAAGTTTATTTAAACAGGACTAAGGGAGCCTTCACATGGAGTAGCAGCATGTAGCAGCATGATAGGGACTTTGTGTAGGTGAGGCAATATGGTTCAGGTGCCTGGAAAACTGAGAAGCCAAATACAGTATGTATGTGTTGCAAACTTTACAGAGACAATCCACAACAGGAAGAATTGATCATTGAACAATAACAGTCACCTAAATGTTCTGTAGAGCTATGTGTAGATACATACCATATACAGTCTCCATATTATGATAATATTGCCATACCATTAGTTGGGGGCTCACCTCTCCCTGGCACTTTGGTGTCTCTCGCCACAGTCTAGTCCAGCGGCGCTTGGGGGCTTGTTTCACCAGAAGTCCTAGCCACACTTGACTACTAAGGACCCTGGGTCACAAAAGGCCAGGGACATACCAAACATATGTCAACAGTGATGCCCCGGGTCCCCAGTGGTCACGTGCGACAAAGACTTCTGCTGGAACAATCCCTTGGGGCCACTGGACCAGACAGTGTGGGAGACACCATAGTGCCAGGGACAGGTGAGCATGTTTTTTTTTTAATGTTTCACCTTCCCCCAGCCTGCTGGCCCAGAACTGTAATTCCTGGACTAGTCCTTTAAGGCTAGTTTTCCACAGAGTGTTTACCTCTTTAGGCTAAGGCTCCAGTAGTTCGATACACTTTGCAATTTCACAGTAATAAATAATGCAGTAATAACACAGTAAAACATTTTTTGGATACATGCATAAAAGTATATAATTTGTAAAGAAAAACAAAGTTCTACTTCTTCTCCTCTTACAGTCATTTAGTTACTCTTAATAGGGTTTACATACCGTTCTTGAAAGTTTGTGTTTGTGATGACTTGACACTTGTGTCTTTGCGTCATGTCACCAGCATGATCCATGTGACCCCAGGGAATAATTAGTAATTTGTGGATGTCAAACCTGAAAAATTTTGGGTTCGTAACTAGAACTGGTTCAGTCATCCCTATATGTGTGATATGTGTGTATTTTTTTCTCACTTTATTCACTCTGAGACATTATACTGTATGGAGGAGCTACTGTGGGACATTATACTGTGCGGGGAATATCTATGGGACATGCTGTGCAGAGGAACTACTGGGGTATTATACTGCACGGAGGGCCGCTATGGGACATTATGCTGTGTGGAGGGGCCTCTATGGGACATTATACTACATGGATGGCCACTATGATAAATTATTTTGTAACAGGGGTCTTTGCATTGAATGGGGTGGCTCAGTGGTTAGCACTGCAGCCTTGCAGCGCTGGAGTCCTGGTTTCGAATTCTTCCAAGGACAAAACATCTGCAAGGAGTTTGTATGTTCTCCCCATGTTTGCATGGATTTCTTCCCATGCTCCAAAGACATACTGATAGGGAAAAATGTACGTTGTGAGCCCTATATGGGGCTCACAATCTACATAAAGAAAGAAATATAGAAAATTCTGAAGAGTTTGAAAACTTTTGAGCACCAGTGTACTCTTACCTAGTTTGTAGCCCAACAAAATAGTAACCGCAACATGATATAGCAGTGTAACAAATCCTTTTGCAATGAAAAGAAGTATGGAATAAAACCATAAAAACAGGTAAACATATAACTTAAGGAAAATGTTCTTTTCTCTCCTACATTTCTATTTTAGTTTGGAAATGCTGGCCCGAGCTAGGAACAAGGCGCGCATTCAGGCATGTTACATTATGATAGCAATCACTGTGGTAGCCTGCTTCGCCGTGATTGCATCCGGTAAAAAGGTAAGTAAGCTGAAAAGCCATTCATTTCTCTTAATGTATCTTATCTAGAGGTTCAGCTAGATGCACAGCTAAACCTCACTATTGTTAGCCACTCCACAATCCCACAGTAAACAAGTCTACATTATAGGATTTATAATGACTAAGGAACATTAGGTAACACAAAACGGCTTTAGCTGAATTATTATCTGGAAATCTGATGATGTCAAGTGCCATCTGCTGGTAAATGAAAATATCAAAATTGTATTTGTGTTGGCCCTTTAGTCTTTCTCTGTCAACACAATTTAGCTTTCTGGTGAACAGATAAGTCATATGCAATTGACCAGTTGCTATATATTGTGAGTTGCTAAGGATAAAATGCCAGTGTATTAACTGTTGATGTATAAATCACAATTGAACAGGATTTATTTTTTTTACAAATATATATATATATATATATATATAATTTCTCAACACTGAAAGTGCAAAGCCAGGAAGAACAAGACATAAGGCTATACAATTCTTGAGAGTACTAGGTGTCACGAAGATCTGCAAATGATCGTATTTTTGAGCACCCAGCTCCAGTGTAAGACATGTGGATGGGGCATAAAATCCAGATTGGGAGCAAAGTTTTTTAGCCACATTAAACCTTGAAAATCAGATCAAATGTTGTGGAATAATTCTTAAATACCTCCTGTTTGTCGACGCAAACCGAGAAGGACAAAATGCTCAAACTCAGAGACCATGTTTTACCACTCATGCAGATGAATAGGCCAAGATATCAGCACTGTTCAATGTCCCAGTTGGTGGAACATCAACAGTTTGGAATGACAGCAAATGGGGCACTGACCAAATCTCTTCAAGGATTTATCATCTGGTTGGCAGAGTAGCACATGTACCCCATGTTAAATTGGATGGCACATCCCAAGCCTAGAGTGGCAAACACAAACCATCAGAATATGTTTGCATGACACAGGGCTATTAACCAGATCTCTAGTAAAAGGCGATTCGTCCACTGTCAAAGGCTTTCATGATGTACAGCAAAATGGCAATGGAGGCTGGGAAAGAAATTTATCCTCTTCAGTTTTATCTGAGAAGCAGTGTGTCAGCTGGTGATTGGTTTGGAGACTATATAGGCAACACCATGAAGTGGCATTCAAAAGAGAACGTCACACCAGTCCTGCTCCTGGGATTGTGGTTTGGCCAGAATCATGGTGTGACTAGGATTGTGATGTGGGGTGGCATAGTGTATGTTAAGCGAAATCTCTCTATTCTTCATTTCAGGTATGCTAACAGCTCGCCATTACATTTATTTGGTCATGGAACCAGTTGGATGGCCATTTCTCCAGAGTGTCCCAGGAGGTGTCAAAAGAATAAAGCCAGGCCGCTAGTTGCTTGTGCTACTATAAACAGCATGAATGGCTTAAAGGGATTCTACCATTAAACTACTTTTTTTTCTAATTACCACATCGGAATAGCCTTAAGAAAGGCTATTCGTCTCCTACCTTTAGACGTGGTCTCCACCGCGCCGTTCCGTAGAAATACCGGTTTTAACCGGTATGCAAATGAGCTCTCCGCAGCAATGAGGGCGGGCCCCAGCGCTGAAAGGCCGATGAGCGCATCCCCATTGCTGCCGGAGAGCTCTTTCCTGCGCCGCCTCCTTCTTCTGCAGCAACTCCGCCTCTTCTGGCTTCTCTTGCTCTTGTAGTTTGATACAGGAGCATAGAGAGGCCACCCCAAAATGGCCGCCGGCCTGCTCCTGTATTGAACTGCAAGAGCGGCTACCCAAAAATGGCCACCATTTTTGGGTAGCCGCTCTTGAAGTTCAATACAGGAGCTGGCCGGCGGCCATTTTTGTAGCACAGCGGCGCAGGATAGAGCTCTGGGCAGCAATGGGGACGCACTCATCGGTGTTTCAGCGCTGGGGCCCGCCCTCATTGCTGCGGAGAGCTCATTTGCATACCGGTTAAAACCGGTATTTCTACGGAACGGCGCAGCGGAGACCACGTCTAAAGGTAGGAGACGAATAGCCTTTCTTAAGGCTATTCCGACGTGTTCATTAGAAAAAAAGGTAGTTTAATGGTAGAATGCCTTTAAATGTGCTACAATGGCCTGCAACATCTCTCCCAGTTGGCATTTCCAGGACAGGACAGACACATTCAAACAGTTTAGCAGTATCCACTGGGATGCAGCAAATATTTCTACCTCTGCTTGTTAACTGCGGTAATGTTTTTGTTCAAGTAGTTAAGATAATCCTTTAATAGCCCCACCATGGGGAAATTCAGTGTGTTACAGCAGCATAGATAATACAGTAACATTACAAGAAAAAAAACAAAGCTCATAGTAGATAAGAAAAGATAATAGGAGTCATAGCAACTAGGAAGAAAAGAAAGAGTTCAGGATCATTTAGGTCTCTGCACGGAGTGATCTTCACTTAGCATGATATTGACTATATATGACTATACTGCTTGACCGTGGTTGGGGGGGAAGGATCTCTGATAGCTCTCCTTCTCACACTTGTAATGAAGCATTTGGTCACTGACAGTACTGTCCAGTGCTGTCACGGTCTCATAGGGCTCCCCAGGACAGAGCTGGCCCTTCTAATCAGTCTGTTAAGTGTATTTCTGTCCCTGGCTGGTCTGCTACTCCCCCAGCAGGCCACTCCGAAGAAGATGGCTGATGCTACCACAGAGTTAGAAAAAAGGCCTAAAAAGTGCCTCCTGGACTCCAAAAGCCCTCAGCCTCCTGAGCAGGTAGATCCTGCTGTGACCCTTTCCATGCAGAGCATCCAGGTGATCAGCCCAGTCCTTATTATTGAGGAGCACACACAGGTACTTAAAGGTCTTGACTATCTCAATGCCTCTCCCTTGTATGTCCACCGGATTCGGGGCACTCCCCCGCTTACTAAAGACCAACTCCTTGGTCTTCCCAGCATTAATCCTAAGGTGAATCCACCGACACCATTCCACAAAATCACGATTAAAGAGTTTCGGCGGTTTCCTGTGTTGTCTACACAATATGAAACAAAGATACCATAGGAGTTGGATAGGGCTTATCGGTTGTGACAGCTATGCTGTGGGGACAGCCCCCCACACTCTATCATAAGATGTCTATTTTATATGTGGCTATGTATCACCCCACAGTGGGTGTATTGTGAATCACAGCCTGTTAATGGATTTACTAGCATATTGCAATATTGAACTGGTTTAGAAATGTAGTATTTAGTTCACCCATATTCAAGTTAAAGGGGTTTTCCAAGTAACTTAACTATATTTCAATTTGTAGACAATTAAAAGTTAAACATTATTGCCATGCTGCAATTTTCAAGAATGAGTGAGTTTTTCAAAATGCAGTTTTTCGACGTGGATATTGTTTGGCAATGTGTGGATGTGATTAGCCAGAATCCCATTCACTTTGCATGTACTTAAAATGCAGCATTCTTTGCTGCAGCGCAAAAACACAGCAATTTTGCAATGTGGGACTGCAGCCTTAGGCGTGGTTCACATCTGCATTCGGTAACTGTTTTGGGGAGTCTGCATGGGGACCCCCCCGAACGGAATACCAAACGCATTGGCAAGCGGTGAGCAGTGAAAGCACATGGACTCCATAGCCTATAATGGGGTCCATGTGCTTTCCACACGGTGTCTGGACGAGTCCTGCGGACATGAAAGTAGTTCTTGAAATACTTTTCTGTTCACATGTTCATAGTAGGGACAGTGTTCTTTTCAAGATATGCTTCATTTTCCCGTCTGTGAACAAAGAGCTGATGGGCCTTGCCAAAAAGTTTGATTTTTGTCTCATGTCTCCATAGGACATTTATCAAGAAGCTTTGTGGTGTGTCAACAATTTTTATTTATTATTAGTTTTGTGTCAGGGTCTGGGTTTGCTAGGTGGGGTGGCATAGACATACAAATCCAAAAAGCCAGTAGAATCATTCAGGACACAGCTCCAAAAAAATGACCTCTCTGTTTGCTCTCCATCCAAGCTCTGCCAAAGTGTTGCTGCTGGAGCAACTTCTTAAGCCTCCTTGACGAGGAGACTCTCTACAGCTGAGTCGCTGCCGGAACATCCCCAAAATGTGGACTGGAGGGGGGTGGAATGACAGGTCCCACTAGCAATCCTACCTGCCATTCCTAAAAATCCAACCCAATACTGAGGATTTACCAAAATGCTCAGCAGATGAAAGTTGTCTGCTGAGAACAAATATTCCTGGAGTTTTCTCATCTCACCCACCTTAGTAGTCTGGGTGAGATGTACACCCCCTCCATTACCTGACCAGCCATCGGCTTACATTTGTCAGATTAAAGTTATTTCAGTAACCATTTTCTTTTATTAAACAAAAGGTACCAACAATTTTGACCACATGTGTAAGTAGTGTTTCCACAGAAATCAGTAAGATGTTTGCTTTTTACAACCGGGGTTTAGAAATGATATGCAAAAACCTCAATTTTTCATGTTAACTTTTCATGAATTAATTCACATGTGGTAACCACTCTACATAGGCATGCCTCTTATAATTACTAAAAAGCCTGATATATTAATTGTTTATATTTTTTCTATTCTACAGGCTGCTGCACGTCATGAGTCACTAACCAGTCTGAACTTGGCAAAGAAAGAAAAGTGGCGTAAAGAAACACAAGATAAAAATGGAATTAGTGATAAATAGCTACTGATAAATGAATCCACTTAGACTAGGTTCACACCTGCGCTTTAAAAATGTGGAGAGAAAAGTCCTGCAAGCACCGATTTTCTCTACGCATCTTTCCGCCCTTTTTGGGGTCCGTGGGATTCTGAGGGTAACCGCTTTTTTAAGTGGATTAGGATTCCTTTCAAGGGGGTGGGGGACACACACCCCTGAACGGAAACCCAAATGCAAGTGTGAACCTAGCGTTAGCACATATATTGCAAATTATAAAAGTAACTCTTCTATCTCCATATTTAGGATCAACTATAGAAGACATATGTTCTCTCAAACCTTTATTCCGTATACTTGCATGATAAGAACACTATGTCACGTAAAAATATACATCTGTCTACTATGTAAAATTGTTCTTTTATTCAATTAAAGCATGGTTATCATAATGAGTTTTATTTTTTAGATAAATTAGTAGTACATAGGGATCAGCGAATACATGAAATTATATAATGATGTGGCATCTCCCAGCCCCACACGCAGACCGTAGCTCTAATTTAGTACCTATCTGGAATCTATGCTCAAACATCAAATAATGTAATGCACATAAAGTATTCATTTTCAGGACAAAAGGAAAAATGACAATCATCTAAAAACATCTACAAAAAGAAGAGGTCGCAGTGTGATCCAGATAGCGTGTCTGTTTGTCTCAAAATACTTGCACATATAATTATACATCAACTATGCATTATATGTCAACTATAAATCCTATATCAATATATAGCTCAATACACTGAATAGTTCATCATACATATGTACACCATCATACTAAGTATCATACATGTATATTAAATATGTGCAGATACTAGAATGACCTCAAAGAAGTTAAACACATTTAGTGCACTACAACGTCACATAGTTACCTAGTGACACTGCTAACAGATAGACACTGTTTCACCCTCCGCTTCGTCAGTGGGCTGTAGTTCTACTTTATCTGCCTTCAGCCTTTTAATGCCTCAGACATTTTTCAAATCACATTTAGGCTTCCATGAAACATGTATGCTGGGAAATATACAGTACTGTGCAAAGCAATAATGTTAGGCAGATGTGGAAAAAAATCTGCGTTCGGTATTCTATTCGGGGAATCCGCTTGGGGACCCCCAAACGGAAACTTATATGCATTAAAAAGCAGTTAGCTAAGAAACTACAAAGACCCCATAGACTATAATGGGGTCCGTGTGGTTTCCGCATGAATCATGTGAGAGAAAAGTACTGCAAGCATGTATAGTTTGTCAGCTAACCGCTTTTTAATGTGTATAGGTTTCCGTTCGAGGGGTCCCCAAGTGGACCTCGCAAACGGAATCCCAAATGCAGATGTGAACTGGGGATAAGAATGCTTTCAAAAATAGAAGTTACTATAGTTTATATTTGTCAATTAGAAAAAAAATGAAAAGTGAATGAGCAAAAGAGAAATCTAATCCAATCAGTCACAATCAGAAGATGTCCAGCAATGCCATCAGCACAGAGTTGGCAGGAGCCAAAAGACAGGTACAACCCTCTACCATTTGGAAAACTCTGGCCAGAAATTATCTTTATGGAAGAATTACAGCCAAAAATATGTGCTTCCAAAATGCAAATAAGCCTCAACCATGCACAAAAACTTAGGAACTGGGCTGTAGAAAATTGGCAGCAGATGCTCTGGACTGATGTGTCAAAAACTGAAATATATAGCTGTAGCAGAAGGCATTCTGTAGGTATAATTGATATGTTGCAATTTCCAAAACCGTGATAGTATTTCTGCTGTGCATATTTTTCTGCAATGTTTGGAGTCATTTTGAGGGAGTTCATGAAAGATGAAAATTCGTTCTGCTTTCTCTCTGCTTGCCCTTGGCACGGATTCTAAGCCCATTGACGTGAGTTTTAAGTGTTTTATTTCCTTTTATATTATGAACCTGTCTTGCATCATTTTTAAACACCCTATAATAAGTTCTGTCTTATAATAAGCTTGGTACATATAACACTATGTGTTTGGATAATAGCTTGGGAAATATAGTAGTAGTTATATAATATCATTTGGGTTTAAGTGGAGATAACTGATGTGGGAGTAACTGAAGAGTGTGAGCTCTTGGACAACAAACCCCCTAGTGGTGGCAGTTCTACGTTATTAACAGTGAGTGTGAGGTATAACTAGGGGAGATATTAAAGGGGTATTCCCACGTCGCATACTTACCCGTCTTCGTTCCTCTAAAATCTTCTGTCTTCCGGCTTTGTCTCGTCATTGGTGGGCGGGGTCACATATGCAAAGCCAAGCGGCGAGATGCCACCGGCCCTGCGTGCGCGCTCATACACCAGTTTACCCTTCACAATGCGAATACAGACCCGACACCCTGCGGGTCTGTATTGGCATTGTGAATGCAATGGATGAAAAAAATAGAAAAAGAAAAAAGAGTTAAATACTCAGCCCAAATGGAAGTTGAATCTCAATTGAATTCCTTCACACCAAGGTGTATACAATGTGGCTATGCCCGGAAAAGTAGACTCCCTCGACTCGGAGCGATGTGCACGAATATCAACGATAAAAAAGATCCAGCAAGAGCCGTGGTGGTTAGTTGAAAATATGGAGAAACTTCCTTCTTTATTTATTTACATCTTCATGACAAAAACCGCAATTGGCACAAACATTGCAAGCAGATAGCGTCAGACTGAGTTCAGACTTTGAGAAAGGACGGAAAATCCGAAACGCGTCAGTCTGACGCTATCTGCTTGCAATGTTTGTGCCAATTGCGGTTTTTGTCATGAAGATGTAAATAAATAAAGAAGGAAGTTTCTCCATATTTTCAACTAACCACCACGGCTCTTGCTGGATCTTTTTTATCGTTGATATTTGGCATTGTGAAGGCTAGACTGGTGTATGAGCTTGCACGCAGGGCCGGCGGCATCTTGCCGCTTGGCTTTGCATATGTGACCCTGGAGCGGAACAGCATCGCTTCTGCCGCTGCTGTCTTCATGCAGGGCAGAAGCATAGCGATGTGCCTGTGACGGCGTCTAACAGTCCTCAGCATATTGCTGGCTTCACCTGTCCCCCAAAGGGTAAACTACCCCCCCTTCCCTCCAGGCTCGCTCCCGTGCACTTAGCCCCTCCCGCCTGAGAGCAGGCAGACACATCACTTGACTCAGGAGCAGTTAGGTCAGGGCTGTGGCCACAAAAAAATGAATAAAGTGAGATAGTGGCCAAACAAAGCAGTTTTGCTGAAGCATTGTATTTAGAAAAAGTCTTACATTCACATTTACAAGCATTATAGATAGGATCCTTGTGACGGGACAACCCCTTTAATTATTTCGATGGATGAGCTGGATTTGTACTGATCGCCTAGCACAGCCACGACTCACATGTCCTCCAGTGGTGGTGTTGGTGACATACAGCGATCAGAGGAAAGGTTTGTGACCGCTACAATTGTAATACATCTTTCTGTCTGTATTTGAACCCTACAAATATGTTGGCACTATATAAATAAAAATATTATTATTATTATTATTAATATAATTAATATAAAATGAGGCCATAAAATTTGCCTAAGGATAGCTTCACACAGTGCTGTTTAAAAAAAATAAATAAATAATGTTGTGGACATTTTTCATTCATACAAAAGTGCACTTGTCATTATTCTGTGTATAATTCTCGAAATGAAACTTGTGATTTCAATGATGTCAGATCTGTCCATGTTTACTCTACCCATCATGTCGTGGAGTGCCGTTGCCCCATTTTTGGAAAAGGGGAATTATATGCAGTGCCAAATGTTTTGGCCAGACAAACTGTGTTCAGGTGCAAAATGGCCATTGCCCAGACATTTGCATCCCTGGTAACAGGTAGGTACTATTAATGTGCTGCTACACAAGCTATGCACTTCCAGGACGGTATCCGCGAGGATCCTCTCATACACTCTCGCGATTACCTTCTACAGAATACCTTTTCATTCTTTCCACGATTTACTGATGCCAATCAGCCATCCACAACATGGCCGCCACCTTAATCAGTGAGAGTTCCGTACGCTGGCTCACACATTATACGTCACCAGTGTGCCTTTCCTCTCAGCGTACGAAACAAACTATGGAGTAAAGGTTCCGTACGCGGACTCAGGAGTTCTGTGTCACAGTGGTCGGGGCTTTCCTCAGTTGTATTACTTCAGAGAGGGAAAAAGAAACTGGAAAGTGAAAGGAGCTACGGTACCTGCCTCAGCTGTGTGCACTGGTGCGAAGGCAGGTAACGAGGGGAAGGCATTGGAGGGCTACGTGGAGTATGTGGTGGCCACTCAGCAATGGATATCTTCTTGCTTGGGGGAAATACACATACAAGATTTATGTCACAGGTAGACTATGAGATACCAGTTAGCTAGACTTATGGTAAATCAGACTATCCATCCAACAGTCCCAAATAATTCTATGGACCCCTAATTGTTTTATGTGGCAGTTGTAATGTCTGTCAATAGTGGCCCAGAGATGCACCTTGGGTTAGGAGGAAATGTATAGGGATAACTATTACTTGGCCTGCCCCTCTCAGGGCTAGCCAGGGGCAGGTTCCTATGCAGGGATAGAATGGTTGTTCTTCTCAGGACCGCACAGTCTAGCCCAGAATCAGTGGCGTAACTAGGAATGGTGGGGCGCCCCCTTCCTGACCGACACCAAAGACCTCGACCTACCGACCCATCCCCTAACCCCCCCCCCCCCCCCGCCACATTCCTGCGCGCTCTGTTATGCCTCATAGTGGCCCCTGCACACAGTATTACGCCCCATAGTGGCCCCTGCACATACTATTATGCCCCGTTGTGGTCCCTGCACACGGTATTATGCCCCATAATGAACAATTATTATACTCTGGGGTCTTTTCAGACCCCAGAGTATAATAATCGAAGACCGAGGGGAGGATACAAGCATTACAAAACACTGTTAGTTAACCTATCTCTGGCTCTGCTGCAGTCCTCGGTGGTGTCGGCCGTCTTTAATGACGTACAGACGCCACATGACCCGGGACAGAGGTCCCGGTCAAGTAATGTCAGGGACATCACACAACTAGGCCCAATACCTGTATGGAGCGTGGAGAGCTAAGTAACATTGTTTTTTATGTTCCTTACCTCTCCCAGGCCTCCGATCATTATACTCGGGGGGGGGGGGGGGGTCTGAAAAGACCCCCCCCCCCCCCTCCCGAGTATAATAATAGTGCTTGTGGGGCCTGCGGCGTCACTTACCGATCCCGGCCCCTGCCAGGATCGGTAAGTAAATAGGGCTCGTTACCGGGCACCTTTATAGTACTTAAATATGTCTTCCTGATGTGAATTCTATTGGGTTAAGTAAATCTGTATATTTTCGTTCCTGTCTCTACAACTTTTTTCCATCATTGATCACAATATTTATTAGAATAGACATTTAAGTACGCAATACTTGGTCTGAAGGGTCAGATGTAGGATATCCAGAAAATGTTCTTCATTTTTCTACATTAACCTTTACTGTCTTTTTCCAGAATCAGGAACTTGTTCCAGTTTTTTAATATATTTTTGATGGTGGACCCAAAGAGTAGATCCAGCATGCTGGTGTGTGACATATGCACACAGGAGGTGTCTTCTGAAGATGACATGAAGAGCCATTTACTTTTGGTCCACATGGAACAATACTGTCCCTGTCCCTTCTGTACCATTTCTGGCCTCACATATGACGAACTAAGACATCACATTCATACTGCTCATGCTGATGCCTTGGAACCATGGAGTGAGGATGAAGGGCAGGATGAGAAAATCCATGAAGGTAAAACCTCTTCCACCAACTGTACACTAGGCAAAGAAAATAACACAGGAAACCAAAAGATGATTTGTGAAGAGTGCATTCCTGTAGATATAGAACCCAATAAGAATAAAACGCAAAGCGGCTGTGAAGTAGTGAATGTTCCCAAAAATGTTGACTTTCTTAGTAGAATTCCTGCATCAGAAGACTTTGGACTTCCTACCGCTGTTGTTCTGGAGAAAAGTGCCCCACCTACAGCATCTGCAGCATACATTGCTGGCAGTGAAGACCTTGCCGTAGAGTGCCCCTTTTGTGGTGAAACTAAAAACTCTATAGACAAACTTGAGGTACATGTAAGAATGGAACATGGAGATCTCTTGGCCTCACCCAATAAAGGTTAGTGTTATCTGGAACATTCTAGAGTACAACGTGTAGGTACGGATCTTTTTTTTTATTTAGTTAGCGCAACATAATGTTTGGTAATAGTGAATGTCAACCAATATGGTTGACGTTTTATAATTGCTACAGATACAGTGATGCATCTAAATTTTAAGAGAGTCTCCACCACCAAGTTGCTTCCAAAACACTTATGAGTCCAGCAAATAGCTCATTTACATATGAATTTATTGTTGATTTTCTCAGAAGTAAAAAATTGCGTTCACTAAGCCACTAACTGACCCTGTAACAGAACATAAGTAGTTTAGAAGTTATTTTGGTGGTGTAAACTTTAATAAAATTTAAACAATAAATCAGCTCACCAAACTCTCATGGCTTTTCATGTGTTTGATCATTTGCACGGAAAAGACCAAGTTGGTACAAATGTACTAGCAAAGTGGAACCAGTATATAAAAATCCAACTTTATTAACTTGGTATAAAAAAAAACAAAACACTGCTTACGCGTTTTTATAGCATATTATATAAAAAAACATGGGTGGATGTCTTATACCTCTCAATAATCACATGACTCCTAAATATTTACAGCTTGTTACTATTCACTATCTCTAATATTGTTAAATCTTGCTTAGTGTTCATATTTTCCCGGAATGCATGTATGCAATGTAAAAATCACAAAACCTTGCGACTGAAGTCCTCTCTTACTCCAGGTCTCTTCACTAGCTGGTTGTATAACCCACATATTCTAGGCTACACTCCTTACGAGTTCTAAGATTTATTACATTAGTTGAATTACACTTAATATAATTTTTTATGTCCTCAATAGAGATGAGCAAACACTATTTGAAACAGCCGTTTCGAATAGCACGCTCTCATAGAAATGAATGGAGCAAACCCACAGACTTTGCTGGCAGCTGGCCGCTTAACCCCCCCCCCCCCCCCGCGTGTGCCGGCTACGTCCATTCATTTCTATGGGAGCGTGCTATTCGAAACGGCTGTTTCGAATAGTGTTCGTTCATCTCTAGTCCTCAACCTTACTTTAAGAGTCGATTTAAAAGTGTGAGTATTCTTCGCATACTGGCAAACCTCATATTTTGTATCTCTACATCTAAAATATACTTTGTCTCTCCATGTATCTCTTAGACTTATTCCACTATTAAAATAACTGAGAGACAACAATTGGACACCCATAAATAATTATTATACTCTGGGGTCTTTTCAGACCCCAGAGTATAATAATCGGAGACCCGGGGGAATAAAAACATAAAAAACTACAGTTTCTTACCTGTCCCCCGGCTCCTATGCTGTCGGCATCCACTGTCGGCCTTCTTCAATGACGTTGGACGTCACATGACCTGGGACGCAGGTCGGGGTCATGGGCCGTCAGAGACGTCAGACAACTAGGCCTAAGCTGAGACCTGCCCGGAGCCTGGAGAGGTAAGTAACAGTGTTTTTTATGTTTCTTACCTCTCCCGGGCCTCCAATCATTATACTCGGGGTCTGCAAAGACCCCGAGTATAATGATAGTCTTTGTGGGGCCCGCGGTGTCCAGCCAGATGGGTAACTAAATAGGGCCCTACGGCCTATTAAAAAAAAAAAAAACGCAGTGGTAGCGGCTGTCACCGGGCCCCCTAATGTACCGGGCCCTGTGGCAGCCGCTTCCACTGCTAACACGGTAGTTACACCCCTGGTCTGACAGGTTTCTGTCTTCTCTCTGCAGAAGACGGAAACCTGAGAACGGAGACCGAGGCGCAGGTGCGAAACCAGCGTTAGGGCTCGTTCACATCTGCGCCCGATCTCCGTCTGTCTGCATAAGATGGAAACCCGACAGTCAGTGACCGGCGGTGAGCGTTTTGTGCTCTTCGCGGCAAAACCGTGTTTTTGGTTTTTTTTTTTAACCGGACACAAAGTACTGCATGTCTGACTTTGTGTCCGGTTAAAAAAAACGGTTTCGCCGTGGAGAGCACAAAACTCTCACCGGCGCTCACAGCCGGACACTTTCCAAACCCATTCAAATGAATGGGTTTGAAAAATGAATGCAGGTTTCCGTCTCCTCTCCAGTTTCGGGCAGGAAACGGAAACCTGCAGAATGGAGGCCGAGAAGCAGATGTGAGCCCAGCCTAAGCCCAATATATAAACCAAATATTTTTACAAGCCCAAGCAGCTGTTCACTTCAAACTCATATTATTTTACTTAAGAAAACGTTTTGCAACATGAATCATATTGGATTTTACATTGCAAACCCGCGTGTCCTTTTGTGGGGTTTATACTTTTTATGCCAAGCCAATAAAGTTGGATTTTATATATTGGATCTACTTTTATGGATTGCAGTACATTTAATAAAAATGGACAGCTGTATTTCCTGAAATTTTTTTTGCGTTTTTTAATAGCTGGCTTGATCGCAAACAAAACACACTTCAAGGAGGCCTGAATGTGATATTTTTATCTTGAATAGGTTATGCCAAACAGCAGTATGAATGCCCCATGTGTTCTCTAGTTTGCACCAATGGTAACCTTCTACAAGAACATGTGAATCTACACTTGGAGGAAAGCTATGACACAGGTATAAATCTATTTTCCTTTATTTTCACAGAGCTGAATGAGGGCTTATAGAACTGTAGTTTTTGTTGATATTTTCAAAGTAACATAGAAAAAGCATACAAATCAGCACAAGAAATAAGTCAGTGCTATGGTAACAAAGACAATAGATAAGAGATAAAAGTGCATAACGAAAAACAAAGGAAAGCAAAGAGGGAGAAATGGTGGTGGGGGTTAATCAGAGACCCCGCAGCGTACAGTAGGTATCCCACGTGAATCAAAGGTATCTACCATGTTATTCAAGCTATCTGTCAGATAGTCTAGGCTGCGAAAATCCTTTATAAAGCAAGGAAGGCAGTACTGGATGGGAGAGGGAGAGCTTCACAATGTAGCTATATGAGAGTCTTGGCTGCCATACAAAGATAGAGAAACAGCATGGCGGATTTCTTTCTCCATTGTAAGTTATTAGATGATGGAGTCCAAGGGCACTCCCTGCAAGAAGAAGCTATCAATATTATTATTAATTGTTTATATGGTAACATTAATCCCATGGTGCTTTACATTTGAGGGTTTACATACAGTACACAAAATATATAAACAAATGTAATACTAACAATGACTGACTGGGGATAGAGAACCCCTGAGGGAAAAGGGGGTAGAGACAGAAGGTGAAGGGAGAGGATGTTCAGATGGTGACAGTAGTGTTATTGGAGGTTGTAGGCCTTCCTGAATAGGTGAGTCTTCAGGGCCTTCGTGAAGCTTTTGATTGTGGGGTTCAGTCTTATGTGTCTTGGTAAGGAGTTCCAGAGAATGGGGGATGCACGGAAGAAATTTTGGAGACTGTTGTGCGAGGAGCGGATGAGAGCAGAGCGGAGTAGGAGGTCTTTGAAGGATCTGAGGTTACGTGTGGGCAGGTAGTGGGAGATTAGGTCACAGATATATGGAGGGGACAGGTTGTGGATGGCTTTGTATGTCCGTGTTAGTTTCTTGAACAGAATTCACTAGGCAACGGGTAGCCATTGAAGGGATTGGCAGAGGGGAGCAGCCGATAAAGAGCGGGGGGAGAGGTGTATTAAGCGTTCAGCACAGTGTAAGGTGGTAGTGTTTGCCCACAACAGAGTTACATCTCCAGCAAACCAAAGGGAGCACAGAGTTTAGAGAATGTAGTAGGGCAGGAGTGTGGTACCAATGTATTAGGAGTTTATATTTGAGATTGGTCAACCAAGGGCCTCATCCCATCTGGTCATGTATGCATGGACAGGAGGATAGGAGTTGATAAATCGTAGTGATCAGACCCTCTCGTAGAGGTTGCTGCTTGAACCAAATTCTCAAATGCAGTGGGGCTGGGGGATAACCCTTAGAGATCCAGATAAAGTTAATAACAGCTGTACAGGGATATTTAATGAGAGGGCATCTGTTTTAGGAGGATTAACCTTATAGCTGGACAACTGGCCATAATCACGGAGAGTCTACATGAGATTAGGCAAGGTGGTGTGAGGGTTATTGAGGTTAAGGAGGATATCATACTCAAAGAAGCTGAGTTAATAGTCCCTGCCCCGAACCTTAAATTCCATAATGTCTGGGCTTAAGCAGATCCTAGCTGCTAGAGGCTTGATACAAAGAGCGAAAATAATTGCTGTTTCGGACTGTAAAGGAATTTGAGAAGGAGTGAGGACGTTTCACCGAGTCCGTGGAGTAGGAGTATAGCGCTCTAAACGACCGAAGGAAAGCCCCCAGAAAGCCGAATGCCTCCAGAGAGGCAGTCATAAAAGACCAATCAATACGGTTGGCCACAGTTATTCCCACAGCACTTTTTTGCTGCGACCCTCTACGTAGGGCCTTAGCCTTATAGCTAGCTGCCTGCTGGACACCTGTTTGATGAACAAATAGACTCCCAGGTGGTTGCCTTGAATTTCTTAGTATAAATTTTGCTCCTAAGATTTTCATTGCAACACGGTCTTGAAAAAATTTGTTAGGAAAATTCCTTTTCTTTGTGTGAGCAAATGAACAAATCTTGTTTGCAATCAATGGCTCACATTTGGTTTATACACTGTATAAACTATATAATTTTAGGGGGTGACTCCAAATCCAGGCGACCATTGGTTAATAAATTTGATTTTCATTGATGATTTTTGTGTGATTTTGTTGTCATCACATTCAACTTTGTACAGAACAAAGTATTCAATGAGAGTATTTCATTCATTTAGATCTAGGAGGTGTTATTTGAGTGTTCCCTTTATTTTTTTGAGCAGTGTATAATATAAAAAGCCCCAGGCTAAAAAAGACTGTGTGATTGTGACAGAACAGCGCACAGGATTATAGCCGGTTTGTTATGAAACTCAGGCCAATGTAACCACACTCGCTGAATTCTATAATATGCATAAACAAACCCATGCTAATATCTCAGAAAGTCTACTCTGGATACAACAGAGAAAATACTAGACGAGTGTGAACAGGACTATAGACAGTGTCCACACCTCACTATGGCGCTAAGTGGATAAACGCTATTTGGAATGCAAATACAGCAATTTTAGATGATATAAATGGATGAAAAAAGTCTCAACAAACACTTTTTTCCTGCCTCTGTGGTCGTAATTTTCTGTGTAGATACCTGGGAGGGATTGAAATGGAAAGAGCACTATTTGGGTTTTGGAGTGCATCTGCAGAGGCGCTAAAATACCATTACAATGGAAAGCCCCAAAAACTGACCCCATTTTGTGCCCACTTTGAGACATCACAGACATGCACTCCTAAAATTTTAAGTGTGTTATCCTGGGTACAGAAAAGTTGTACTGCATATGTGGGCATAAACTGCTGCTTAGGCATAAAACACAGCAGGGCTCAGAAGAGAAGGAGCAATGTGCTTTTTAGGTTTTAGAGTTTAGATTTACAGGGATTTTCTGAACGCCATGTAGTTTTTGCAGAGCCCTAGAGATGCCAGTAAATTGAAATTCCCCAAGAAGTGACCCCATTATATAAGGGTTATTTTATAGTCGATGTAAACGTGATATGGCGTCCAAAAACCATCAGTCTAAATCAGCGCTCCTTCACATCTGTGTCTTTCTGTATACCCAAACTGTAGTTTATACCCACATATATGACAATTTTGTACCAAGTATACCCAGGATAACGTACTTAACAATATTATATGTGGGTATAAACTGCTGTTTGGGCACAGCCAGGCACAGAAGGTCATGACACTTTTGTAGAGCCCTACAACAGTGGACCGGATTGCTCTAGGAGGCAGTGGAGCACCAGTGACAGATGACCCTGGGTTCACACCAGCGTCCGTTCTCCGTTCTCAGGTTTCCGTCTTCTGCAGACAGAAGACGAAAACCTGTCATGCCAAGTCCGGTATAATCAGAGTATAATCCTCTGCTTTGAGGTTTCCGTTTCCTGCCCGAAACTGGAGAGGAGACGGAAACCTGCAGGCATTTTTCAAACCCATTCAAATGAATGGATTTGAAAAGGGTCCGGCCGTGAGCGCCTGTGAGCGTTTTGTGCTCTCTGCGGCGAAACCGTTTTTTTTTTTAAACCGGACACAAAGTCCTGCATGTCCAACTTAGTATCCGTTTAAAAAAAAAAAAAAAAAAAAACAGTTTCGCCGCGGAGAGCACAAAACGCTCACAGCCGGACACTTTTCAAATCCATTCATTTGAATGGGTTTGAAAAATGCCTGCAGGTTTCCGTCTCCTCTCCAGTTTCGGGCAGGAAACGGAAACCTCAAAGCGGAGACCCCGGGCGCAGATAGAACGAGCCCTGAGTATGATATTTGTTTTTACCTCTTCCGGCCTATTTACAACATAAAATTTTTGCCCAGACAACCCCTTTAACTGTACAATTCATACAAATGTACCTTTATTTGGAAGGTTTAATTGTTTTACTGATAATTGCTTTCACAGCCAAGATTACCAGTGACTCAATATTAGCCAGACAGCTACAAAATGAAGAAGATAAACGGAGAAGAGCAGAGGAGGCAGAGAGAGAGAAAATAGAATTCCAGAGATTACAGGTACTCTGGCAATGGTCATGGCCTGATGATGAATCTGTGTATAATGTAGTACAATGCCACATTGACATTGTTTTTCAAGACTTTTGGAAATGTGGTTGAAATCTTTGGTAAATAACTCTTCTTTCTTTTTCCCACAATGTTGTATGTGTCAAAATACATGGTGCAGTTGGATTTTTTTTTTTTTTCTGTTGCAATGAATATACAACAGTAAAATGATTTAAATACACAATTGTGCGCTATTTTATTAACTAGGTTGTCCAAGATTAAGCTTTTGTCTCCCATTAACTTCAATGCCTGTGCCCATCCACTATACTTTCTGCTCTGCATAGTGTACATGATGTGTGCTAGTTGCTGCTCCATACACTTCATTGGTAATCCTCTGGGATTGGCCATAAAAAGTTTAACACTGAACAATCACTTTAGGTTAAGTACCCACATAGCGAGCTTCAACCAAAAAGGCAGAAACGCATCACAGTGTTTTCCAGTTTTCCTCTACGGACTTACTGTCCCTGTTATACCTATGCGGAAAATGCCAGTGGCAGTTTTTGAGATCGCAGCATTTCTGCCGCAGATATTTTTCTCAAATGTGTGGATGTGAATAGCCAGAATCCCATATACTTTGCAGATAATGTAAAACGCTGCATTTTTGTGTAAAAATGGGTGCCTTTTTAAGCAAATCCTGTGTATACGCTCTAGTGTGATTTATTTTTTTTGTACTTCTTTGTACTAGAGACAGTTTGGCTTAGACAATACAGGAGGATATCGACAGCAGTCTGTGCAAAATCTACAAAGGGCAGTTGCAAGAGGGCAAATACATCCTATGGAATTTCACCTACAAAAAGCTGAAATGATGGAATCTTTAGCTACAGGAGTAGATGACGGTAGAACAAGGACTTCAGGTTGGTGCTTTTTTTTTTCTATTATAGGGCATTATCTTTGTATCCATAGAGGTCTATAAAGCCTGTACTACACTGATGTATGTTTACAATTTCATGATGGGTTTAGGTTGTCAGCCATTTGCACAAGTAATTAAAGAGGTATTACTATCTCAGTATCTATGGCTGTATCTCTAGACTATACCGTAAGTATCTGATAGATGCAGGTCTCACCTCTGCGATGCCTGTGTCCATGGTCATGTGGTGAAGACCTAGGTACACAGCTTGTTACCAGGCAGATGTCTGACTGCTGTGCTGTGACTATAACAAGCTGTACACATGTATATTCATCAAGTCTCTGGACTCCATATCTGCAAAGGAAAGGACCTATTGTCTAAACATGCCATCTGGAGTAGGCCAGGCAACCATTCATTTTCAGGGTTCAGCTGTAACCGGCAAGCACCTTATCCCTGTCAACTGTAAAGGTTGAAAGTGAAAATAATTCTTTAATAAAGTACAGGTTACAGATGGTGAGCAAGTACATTCACTCCCTTATTGTGTAACTAGTGTACGTTATACATCTTGTAAAGTGTATGCTAAAGTTGTGGACGGGGTGTCTATATCACCTGGTTTCCTCAGCCAGTCACGGTAGCGGAAATCCAGAAGTGCATCTCAATAAATTAGAATATCATCAAAAAGTTTTTTGTTTTTGTTTTTTTAGTAATTCAATTGAAAAATTGAACCCCATGTATGATATTGAATCATTACAAACAGAGGGAACTTTTCAAGTGTTTCTTTCTGTTAATGCTGATGATTATGGCTTATAGCCAAGGGAAACCCAAAAGTCATTATCTCAGAAAATTAGATTATTATATAAGACCAACTGTAAAAAAATTATTTAACATAGAAATCTTGGCCAAATGAAAAGTCTGTCCAGTAAATGCCCTCAATACTTGGTGGGGGCTCCTTTTACACAAATTACTCCATCAATGTGGCATGGAAGGATCAGCCTGTGGCACTGCAGAGGTGTATGATAACAGCCTTCAGTTTGTCTGCATTGTTGGGTCTGGTGTCCCTCATCTTCCTCTTGACAATACCCCATAGATTCTCTATGGGGTTAAGGTCAGACGAGATTGCTGGCCAAGGAAAATGTCTGAATGAATGCGACTTCCCTGGTGGTTATTTCTGATCATTGGGTGTAGTAATTTTATTTTACAATAAACTTGTATAGCATATAACTTTTCCTCAGCTCCGGATTATAGTATAGACTGTAATATAGGTTCAGTGCTTTATATTAAATATGTAACCTCTGCCAAGCCTGACATCTGTCATGTTTCCCATGTTAGTGCTTCATATGAAAACTGGCATGAAGATATAGAACACAAATAGGGTGAAAATACGTTCCTTCATTGAAGGACTTATAGCCCAAATAAATGACTTATTTTAGTATTTAATCTTTGTAATTTCTCATAAGATTTTTTTTTCTTTTTCTCTTCAACGTCTTTATTTTTCTCTCATTTGGCACAGTAGTTGTTTCTTGTCCAGTAAAGTACAAATTCTGGTCAAGGTTTATATTCTGCCTTTGCACGATATACAGCGCTTATTTTAATAATGTAAAATCCATTTATGTTTATAAATGTTCAGGCTGTTGATCTATTTCTGATCTTGTTTATGAAGGAGTTCTAGAAGCTTTACGCCAGTACTATAGCTTTGCTGGCCCAGATGTGCACCGTGTCTGGCTTTGCTCTCCATTGGACCACTACAGCAATTCTGTTGGAGACAAAGGATGGGGCTGTGGCTTTCGCAATTTACAAATGCTACTTTCTTCAGTTTTTTTTAATGATGCGTACAAAGACTTCTTACGAGGTATTTTACTATTCAATATAATGGTATAATCTACAGCATTTATCACCTGACTGCTGTAAAGTCACATTGGTGTAGTCCGGGATGTCTTTTGATGAGTAGGATAACCTGCGTATTTTAGGCTTGGTTCACATCTGCGTTCGGTTGAATACTGAACGCATTGACAAGCAGTATGCAATAAAAGCACAGAGACCCCATAGACTATAACTGTGTCCGCACGGAACATGTGGAGAGAAATGTACTTCATGAACTACTTTTCTCTCCGATTAACTCATGCGGACACTGCATGGAATACACACGGACCCCATCATAGTCTATGGGTTCTGCGTGCTTTCACTGCTCATCGCTTGTCAATGGGTTTGGTATTCCATATGGGGGGTCTCCAAGCAGACTTCCTGAGCAGAATACCAAACGCTGATGTGAACCTGGCCTTAGAGCCCCTATTAAAAAAAGATAATATTAAGGGTAATAGATTTATCTCAAGAAGTACTTATGAATATTAGTGGAACTTTTATATTAGCCATACAATTCATGGCTTTGTTTTTTTTATTTTTATTTTTTTAAGCATTTAAAGTGAACCTGTCACCAAGTTTGGGGCTCCTAAACCAGCTATATATTCGAATGCTGCTGGTGTTCCAGGTTCCAGACCTGTTAATGTGGCTCATCCCCCAGCTTCTTTCAGGACAGGCACACTGTGCCATTAAATCAAAGGTGACCACTCCTCCCTTAACCACATGTGATCCTCTCCATCATGTTAAAACTGCACGGAAAGACAGATTTTAAGCTTTAGGGCCAATGAATCATAGCAGCAGGAGAGCATGTTGCTGGTTTAGGGGGGGCCCTAAACCAGGGGACAGGTTTCCATTTAACCCATGGTTTTGTAGCCAAATTTGCATAGAAAAGACACAGCAGATTTGTTTGTACATACCAAACTGAATACCAAACTATATATTCTCAAAATGCCCTTTGGTTCCTGCTAGTATAAAATGAATTGTGCATATTCAGGGAGGCTGGACTGTAATGGTAGACGGCTCCTGACTGAATGATGAAGTGTGGTCATTATTGTCCTTTTAGACTACACACTATAGTACTTGCAAAGTTTTTGTTGAAAATACAATTCTGTGAACAAATGGAAATGATAAGCTTTCTGTCATCATATATGTACTTTTATTGTTCTAGATTATAGACACATCCCTTGCATCCCTAAGATTCAAGAAATGATTGAAGATGCTTGGAAAGAAGGTTTTGATCCTCAGGGTGCCTCTCATTTCCGTGGTAAATTGCAAGGTACCAGGGCTTGGATTGGCGCATGTGAAATATATTGCCTTCTAACATCTTTGAAGTTAAAGTGAGTGAAGTGCTTTACATATGTGCATTTTATCTTTGCACTTGGGACAGGATTTTATTTAGATCTATTTTGTGAAATGTGTAACCCTATCATGCATAACCCGGGTATTTTAGGCCCGCTAGCTTACTTGTTTGCTATTTTCTGCAGATTGTTTACATAGTATTATGCTATAGGTGCCCAAACTGCAGCCCAAAACCCACTAAATTATTGCAAAGTGCCAACACGGTAATTTAACCTTAAATTAACCTTGATCTGTTTTTAATAGTGACGGTGCAATGTTATTACAGCCAGTAATAATATAAGATGTCTGCTATACAGTAATACAGATACTGAGTGATATAATTTGACTGACCCATTACATAATATTCGGAGAAAAGGAAGTTCTCAATGCTTGTCCACTAAATAGGTTTTTCTGTACTTTTTTTTTTTTTTCTAATGTAATTACATTTTGGTGTTTTCTGCAAACAATTCTAATTACAAATTTGTGTATTTTTCTTGGCAATTTTGAAATAAACTTTTAAAAGTTACTTATTTGAGTTCTTCCATAGGATTTGCAAACTGGTTATGTAAAACTGTAGATATATAACGTCATGCATTCTAGAGTTATATACTCAAGTATAAGACGAATTTTTCAGCACAGTTTTTGTGCTGAAAAAGCCCCCCTCGGCTTATACACGAGTCAAGCAAAAAAAAAAAATTAAGTAAATAAATCACTCCTTTCCCTAGAATACATAGAAAAGTAGGAAATGACTGTGAGACACATACACATTAGGTATCCCTGTGTCTGAGAGTGCCCGGTCTACTGAATATAGGGTATATGCAGTGCTCCTGTTCCGTCGGGAAGGAGTTAATAGGAGCACTGCAGATACCCTATAGTCAGCCAGGCTGAATTCCAAGTGGGGGAAAAAAAACTCAGTCCTCAAGCTCGGGAATGGGGCAAACAGACAGCCAAAACACCCCCTCCCCTTTCCCAGCATCTACTGCACCCAAAAACTCCAACCATTTTAATTCTAGAAATTTTCCAGTAGCTGCTGTATTCTCCCCCAACCCCCCCCCCCCCCCCCCCCCCCGGCTTATACTCGAGTCAATAAGTTTCCCAGTTTTTTGTGGTAAACTTAGGGGCCTTGGCTTATACTCGAGTATATACGGTAAATGGTCACTGTTTTTTAAAGCAATGTATGTTCATTGAATAGCAGCCATATCCTTATCCTTACTAATATTATAAATGTGAAAGTTTGTGTGTTTGGATATTTGTTCCTCGATCACTCTCACACGGGTGAACGGATTGCTGTGAGATTTCACACACATCTAGAATGGGGTCCGGTAGGAAAGATAGGCGCATTGTCATCCCCGTAGGTTTCCGGCTTTCACCACCGCAGGCACAGAAAACTCGGTCAGCAGAGGCTGAAGGACCTGCGATGACGTCATCGCACGCCTTCGCGCTTGCCTCCGATTGGTGCAAGCGCTGGAGGGGGTGGACATGAAGAGACTGAAATCAGCTGCAGCACCTTCACGCTGTACTCTGATTTCAGCTGCTGAGACTGGGTGCGGAGCAAGAGCAGCTCGCGCGGCCGGCAACCGACACACTGACAATGTCACCGCAGATGTGGCATGCAGAACATGCCGGCATCGGTGGAGGCCGGCACGCGGTGTCCATCCATAAGTTCACCAGGGCCCCAGAGTTTGGGAAATGGAGTGGTGACTGAAGCGCACTTCAGCAAACCAAGGGGTACACACCCTATTCACGCCGACACACTAGGCGCACAGGCGGGCCGCCTGGAGGTTGTGTGGTGCTGGAAGGGGAAGCCTGGGCCGCACAACAGGTGTGTCGTGCTCGGAGGGTTGGACGTAGTCGCGGGTACTGCTAGTACAATATAAAAGTAAACTAGGGGTCTCCCTTTTAGCTAAATTAATGACTTCCATACCCTTCTGTGTAATTAATTTACCTGTTATATGCACAATTCCTGCCTCATTAATGTTTTTCCTCTGTCCCATCATATGTATTAACAACATTATGCTTTTGACTTTTTAGACTGCTACAGTAATGTATTATCTATTAGATTATTAATTTGCTAAGGTTTCCTAGGTTTCATTTTGTTAATACAGTATCTCCCTGTTGTCTGTGATGTAATCCTAGGTAAACCTAGGTTAAATTTAGGTTATACTATAAATCCCATGCAATTCACAATAGGAAATATGGCAAAGAAAGTCTGGCATGAGCAGTGGTATAGTGGCAAACTGTAGAGCTTTGCTCATTCACCTTACAATGAAGTGGATGGCAGACAGATGAGCATGAGAAATAGTGGTGTCCAAGCTAGCATAGAAATGATAGGAGCTGTAAAATACAGTTTAGAACTCTGACCGTTGTATGTGAGATATTCTATTTATTACAATTAGGATGAAGGTCTTGTTACATTTTAACCCCTTTAAGGATTTGTCTGGGATAAAACGATACTTTTACCCTAAGCTAAACACCCTCCCCCCATCTAACTTCTAACTTATTTTACCAAAAATGTATATTTACCCTGATCACTGGGTTGGACAAGTGACTGCCCCAGGCACACTTTCTGATTTTCGGAGATGTTCCTGTAAGTGATTGATCTCTTACCATCTCTGTATGTACAGGTATGAAGCAAAGATATAAATGACAAGCTATTCTTAACAGGAAAACCATAAATCAGTCTGCTCAGCTCATCCTGCTCTGTAACATGCTACCTGCAGGTAGTGACCTTTCCCTTTAATAGCAAGTGGACATGGCCTTGTAGCTAAAATGATAGAACATACTTTATTGTTGCTGTACAGGTTATTTTAGTGTTTTAATATATTTGTTTTAAAATGTCCCTTATAGATGTCGAATTCTTGACTTCCATACACCTAGTAGTCCAATGGGAACACATCCTCTGTTGTTTGAATGGGTTCTAAAGTATTATGCATCTGATACTAGAGGGACTGAAGGCAAGGTAGTCTGCTCCTCCAAGCCAGCCATCTACCTTCAGCACCAAGGTAATTTATAGTTCTATGAAACCATTATGTTCCTGTTCTGTGTGTGTATAGATAGATAGATAGATAAGGAAATAAGTATTTGATCGGACACAAAGGCGGACATTCAGGACTTTGTGTCCGGTTTAAAGAAACCGGTTTCGCCGCAGAGAGCATAAAATGGTCACCGGCGCTCACGGCCGGACCCGGTCCATCAAGTTTCCAAAACCTGAATACGGAGACCAAACACTGGTGTGAAACCAGCGTCAGAAGTGCTCTTAATTTTCAGACTATACTGTATAACCGACCTTAGTAAACATTTGACATTCCAAGCATGTGATAATATTTGCAAACAGTGTAATAGTGTATTTAATGCAGGTCACAGTCGCACCATTGTGGGAATTGAAGAAAGAAAAAATAAATCCTACTGTATATTACTGTTTGATCCTGGATGTCCATCAGAAGTTATGCGAAGACTGACTAGAAAGAATGTAGTTGCTGCTGATCTGAAACAGTTTCGCAGATATGCAGGTGGTCTTAAACATAAGCAGTACCAAGTTGTGGCAGTAGAGGGTATGCTGTCCCCAGAAGAAAAAGCAGTAAGTATTACTAAAGCTCTTCAGACATGTTAATTAATTTTAGCATTTTTTTTTCTTATAACTTTGTGTTGTGCAATTCCTCAGTTATTCTCCCTGGAAATATATAAACAAATGGGAAAGCTTGGTATTTATCATGTATTTTGTCAATAGAGTGTAGGACTACACAATGTGACACTGTCAGCACTTATTCTACACTGCCAGATCATATAGTGAGGCATGATAGTGAAGAGTGATAACACCCAGTTGTTAAAGGTTACATCCAGTTACAGACAACATAATGTAAATGAATAGTGAATGTGACTGTAAGATACTTTGTAATAAATGTTCTTAAAGGAACTCTATCATTAAAAAACACATTTTCTTCTTTATCCTAATTGTGCTCAGAAAGCACAGGAGGCGTTTCTAAATACAATTAGCATAAAGAAGACAAGAAGAGAAATTTAAAATGGAGGCGTGGACCGTCAAGATAAAGGTAAGAGTGGAATAGCCTTTATAAAGGCCATTCCTACTTGCCTTTAGTTTAAAACGTGTTTTTAATTATAGAATCCCTTTAAGAATATTGGTTTCTTTCACCAATTTTTAAGCTGTTTTCCTACTCCTTATTTTGTCTCTGATTGTGGTTTATATAAGTTTGGTCCAGCTCCACACACAGAGAAGGGACGGGCGGAGTAGGATCCTTTCAGCTGGTTAATTGATTTATTGCCTCATTCTGTGCATTGGTAGCCTCTTTTCTACAGCCTAGCAGTGTTAAAATAGTATAGAATAGCAGACATTCCAGAATTGTTTTTGAAAAAGGACTAAACATGAACACCACACTCGTGCACCTTTCTCTAGTATTAAAGATCTTATGTTATTTACCATTGTTATCTACCATTGTACTGTATTTGTTCATTTTAAAGGGTTTTCCTACCAAAGCAAGTTATTCTTTATCCGACTGCCTGGACCCCAACTGATTTGGAGAACTCGTCACTTTCATCCATTTTACTGGATTGGGGTGGTGGTTGGGTGATGCAAGCACTGCTCCATTATTTTTAGTTTGAGCGTCAGCTCAAGTGCAGAACTTTTTTTTTTTTTTTTTTTTATCTCAGATGCTCCCATTGAAATGGATTGGCTGCTCGTTCTCCTGATCAGTCAGGGTTGATATGAGCCGTCCAGATCGCCACTGATCTGTAAGGTATTCCCTATTCTATGGATAGGGGATAACATGCTTTCATGAAAAAAAAAAATACTTTAGATATAAATAACTAAAGTTTAATAAAAGATAATCAAAACATTGTGTACCATTAAATTGTACCAACTAAAAATACAACAGGTTGTGTTAAGAATGTAAGAATATGTCAGCAGAAAAATTATGAATTTTAGAAAATCCAATTGGAAAATAAGAAATTGCTGATTCTTAAAGCGTACCTCTAGTAATACATTCATATGATCATACAATACAACCATAGATTATTTTTATTTGTAATATAATCTTAAAGAAATTATTTTGTTATTTTCTACGTATAGTTTATGAAGGCGGGGGGAATGCTAGAAAATACACTCCAATAATTGCTGCTGCTACACTGCTATTCTGTGCTCTTTTTTGACACTTCTAGGTTGTAGTTAAGAGGCTACCAATGAACAGAATTAAGCATTAAATCAATTAACCAACTAGCAGAAGCCTCCTATTCTACCCCTATATTCTCCATATAGCAGTGTGTGTGAGGCTGAATATTGAGGTGAATCTTATGTAAACAGTAAGATTGACAATAAGGAAAAAGTAAACCGCATAAGAGGTGAAGGAAACAGATATTATCTCTTGGCTTTGTTTAAAAGTTTCCTCAACACTTCTTCATATTCAAATTGTATTTAAATGCATTATTCATTTATGAAAAATTGTGTATAACTGGAGGTATAAACAATTCAAACTACCCTAAGGCTGTATTCACACAGAGTAACGCCAGCCGTTTTTTGTGTGCTTTTTGCACATAGCGCCGCGTTAACGCCGCGTTACCGCGGCGCTATGTGCAAAAAGCACACAAAAAACGGCTGGCGTTACTCTGTGTGAATACAGCCTTAAAGGGTTAAATATATTTATCCATTCTATTCTGTTCTCCTCCTTCTAGATCTTTCCTCTGCCTTTGACACAGTTGACCATTCTTGTTACAAACTTTCTCTCATCGCTTGGCATCGCAAACTTTGCTCTCTCCAAGAACTCTTCTTACCATACCGTACCTTACCTTACCAACCGCATATTCAGCATCTCACACACCACTTCCTAACCGCATCCTCTCTCTGTAGGTTTCCCTCAAGGATCTTCCCTGGGACTACTCCCTTTCTCCATCTATCCTCTCCTCCTTGACCAAATCAGAAATCCTTGGTTTTCAATATCACTGTTAATGACAATGACACTCAAATCTATATCTCTGGCCCAGACATTACTGCACTGTTATCCCAGAGTTCAAGAATGTTTGGCCGCCTTTTCCTTCCACTTCCTCAAATTCAAAATGGAGAAAACAGAGCTCATTATCTTCTCCCCGCCTCACACAGCCCCCCTCCCTGAACCATCCATCAACATTAATAGCGCCAAACTTACTCCAGTTACACAAGTCCATTACCTTGGGGTAACCTTTGATTCTGCCAAATCCTTTCAAGCTTCACATCCAATCTGAATCTCCTTCTTGGACTACTCTAACATCTTTCTCTGTAACAAATGCTCTTGCTCCCCTACAGTTCATCCTCCATGTCTGCTGCTCCCTTAATTCCTCTTTTCCCTCATTTTTCATCAGTCTCTCCACTTTTTCAATTTCCTTACTGGCTACCTATCGCCCAGTGAATAGAGTTAAAAATGCTGGTGATGCCATCTATAACTGTCCCCTCCATACATCTCTGTCCCAACTTCCTGATACCTACCCACATGTAATCTACACTCACCGGCCACTTTATTAGGTACACCTGTCCAACTGCTCGTTAACACTTAATTTCTAATCAGCCAATCACATGGCGGCAACTCAGTGCATTTAGGCATGTAGACATGGTCAAGACAATCTCCTGCAGTTCAAACCGAGCATCAGTATGGGGAAGAAAGGTGATTTGAGTGCCTTTGAACGTGGCATGGTTGTTGGTGCCAGAAGGGCTGGTCTGAGTATTTCAGAAACTGCTGATCTACTGGGATTTTCACGCACAACCATCTCTAGGGTTTACAGAGAATGGTCCGAAAAAGAAAAAACATCCAGTGAGCGGCAGTTCTGTGGGCGGAAATGCGTTGTTGATGCCAGAGGTCAGAGGAGAATGGCCAGACTGGTTCGAGCTGATAGAAAGGCAACAGTGACTCAAATAGCCACCCGTTACAACCAAGGTAGCCAGAAGAGCATCTCTGAACGCACAGTACGTTGAACTTTGAGGCAGATGGGCTACAGCAGCAGAAGACCACACCGGGTGCCACTCCTTTCAGCTAAGAACAGGAAACTGAGGCTACAATTTGCACAAGCTCATCGAAATTGGACAATTGAAGATTGGAAAAACGTTGCCTGGTCTGATGAGTCTCGATTTCTGCTGCGACATTCGGATGGTAGGGTCAGAATTTGGCGTCAACAACATGAAAGCATGGATCCATCCTGCCTTGTATCAACGGTTCAGGCTGGTGGTGGTGGTGTCATGGTGTGGGGAATATTTTCTTGGCACTCTTTGGGCCCCTTGGTACCAATTGAGCATCGTTGCAACGCCAAAGCCTACCTGAGTATTGTTGCTGACCATGTCCATCCCTTTATGACCACAATGTACCCAACATCTGATGGCTACTTTCAGCAGGATAATGCGCATGTCATAAAGCTGGAATCATCTCCGACTGGTTTCTTGAACATGACAATGAGTTCACTGTACTCCAATGGCCTCCACAGTCACCAGATCTCAATCCAATAGAGCATCTTTGGGATGTGGTGGAACGGGAGATTTGCATCATGGATGTGCAGCCGACAAATCTGCGGCAACTGTGTGATGCCATCATGTCAATATGGACCAAAATCTCTGAGGAATGCTTCCAGCACCTTGTTGTATCTATGCCACGAAGAATTGAGGCAGTTCTGAAGGCAAAAGGGGGTCCAACCCGTTACTAGCATGGTGTACCTAATAAAGTGGCCAGTGAGTGTATAATCCTCTCCAGATCACCTTCCTCGCTCTGCTGTTATTTACTCTCCACACAATAGCCTCCAAGATCATACCCATGCACACCTTATACTCTGGAACTCAGTACCATGCAATATAATGCACTCTCACACAACCATTACCTTCAAGAGGACCCTGAAGACTCTCCTCTTCAGAAAAAACCTATAGCCTTTAATAACCCTGTTGCCACCTCACCAACATCTGAACAGCTTCTACCCTCAGCTACTGTCTCTATTCCCCTTCCTTAATGCATTGTCACCTCTTTGCCACTGTACCAGTTGGTCACTATGTTTAGTATTATACCGTATATACTCGAGTATAAGCCGTGGCCCATAATTTTACCACAAAAAACTGGAAAAACTTATTGACTTAAGTATGAGCCTAGGGTTGGGGGGGGCGAATGCAGCAGCTACTGGAAAATTTCAAAAATTTAAAATAGATACCAATAAAATTACATTAACTAATCACCGATCTTTGCATTAAAAATGAAATGATAGGGCAAATGCAGACACATATAGGACAGGTAAAGGACACATATAGGACCTACTCCATAAGTTGCAGCTCTTCAATTCAGCCTGGACACACGGCTGCAAAAGTGATGGCATCTATGTGTACGGGCCCATTGAAATGTAATAGACCATAATTTTATCCACCATTGCAGATAAAATGTCTGGTCCTGTGCATTATAGCTTAGTAACTCCATGTGCCTCAGGTTAACAGCAGTTAACCCCATCATGTCCATCACATTAACACCCTGTGTGCCTCACATAAGGGTTAGTGATATGTGAGAGACATGGAGGTAATAATTATTACATTAAACATTATTAAGGAACTTTATTACTACCTCCATATGTCTCACATATTAGTAACCCTTATATTGGGCACACAGGGGTTAGTGTAAAGGACATGATGGGGTTAACTGCTATTAATGTGAGGCACATGGAATTACTGAAACTAAATTAATAACTCCAAATGCCTGACATTAATAGGAATTGTAACTCTAGTATGTACCTGTGTGTTTTACTTTCACTTCACTCACCTCTTCCTCTTCTTGATGCAGACACAGGAGCAGGGACCAGTCGCCTCCCGGGCACGGGACTGCAAGGACCTGCATAAATTAAGTGAAGGGGGAGTGTCCTATATAATTACTGTAGCAACCACTGAAGGACACTCACCCTTCACTTAATTTATGCAGGTCCTTGCAGTGTATGTGCTGCCTGACTCGAGTATAAGTCTGCTTATACTCAAATATATACGGTACTTGTTTTCTGTGTTTTGTATGTAAGCCCTCAGAAGTACAATAACATGGAATTAATGCTCGAAAAATAAATAATTCTACCCACTCCTCTATTTTTTGCATTTCTACTTAAAATTTCTTGTGTTTCTTCTATTCAAAGGTTCGTTTACAAATGTCAAAAGTTTTCCAAGCTGAAAGAATTCCTTGAAGAAAATAATCCAACCTATAGTTGTGCAATAAATTCCCAAAGGAAAGGCTCAGGTTGCTCAGCACTGGTTTAAATCAGCTTTTATATTTGTTTTTTGTTTTTTTGTTTGTTTTTTTTTAAATATTCTGCAACTTTCGTATGTATAAATATATAATAATTTGTTAAAAAAAAAAAACGTCCTGAGAATTACTGACTATTTTTTATGTGTGCATAGTAAAATGAAATATAAGATATGTTTAAATTATTTTGTTATTGCATTGGAAATCTGGCTAGTCCAGTATTTCCTGGTATTGTGTTTTATAACTCTCCACAAAAGGTCTTTTTAAATAATAAATTGAGTTCAGTAGTGGTAAAAGTAATTTTTTTTTTAAATAAAAATAAAATGTACTATATTCTCCAATTATCCTAGTTTAGACTCTCTTCCAGCACTTCCTAGAACAAACCTTTCTGTCATGCTCATTTCCATTCTAGCCTATTTAGGACTCTTTGATATTTTTATTTATTTTTTTATGTGACAGTTGACCATAAAAAAAATCTATGGGGCCACAGGAAAAAAAGGCAGACTGCACACAGGCTTCATCTATGTTTTGTTTGTTTTTCACAGATGCATTGCTAGGTCATAATGTAAAATAATTAAGACATCAAAAATAGAAATGTAAATCAGACATGGATCAAAAACAGAAATACGCAAGGATGTATAATGGATTTTTTTTTTTTTTTAAATTACTTTTAGTCCTCAGAATAAAGTGGGGGGGAAACGTATCATTGGGGAATTTTTAACCCCTTCCCGCCGATGGCATTTTTTGATTTTCGTTTTTTGTTTTTGACTCCCCTCCTTCTAAACCCCATAACTTTTTTATTTCTCCGCTCTCAGAGCCATATGAGGTCTTAATTTTTGTGGGACAAATTTTTCTTCATGATGCTACCATTAATTATTCTGTAGAATGTACTGGGAAGCAGGAAAAAAATTCAGAATGGGGTGGATTTGAAGAAAAAATGCATTTCTGCGACTTTCTTACGGGCTTTGGTTTTACGGCGTTCACTGTGCAGCCAAAATGACATGTCCTCTATATTGTGTGTTTCGGTACGGTTCCAGGGATACCAAATTTATATGGTTTTATTTACATTTTGACCCCTAAAAAAAATTCCAAAACTGTGTTAAAAAAATTTTTTTCTAAAAGTCGCCATATTCCGACGGCCGTAACTTTTTTATACGTAAGTGTATGGGGATGCATAGGGCGTCTTTTTTTGCGGGGCCGGGTGTACTTTGTAGTTCTACCATTTTCGGGAAATTTTATTTCTTTGATCACTTTTTATTCAAATTTTTATCAGAATCAAAACAGTGAAAAAACGGCGGTTTGGCACTTTTGACTATTTTTCCCGCTACGGCGTTTACCGAACAGGAAAAATATTTTTATAGATTTGTAGAGCGGGCGATTTCGGACGCGGGGATACCTAACATGTATATGTTTCACAGTTTTTAACTACTTTTATATGTATTCTAGGGAAAGGGGGATGATTTGAACTTTTAATACTTTTTATATTTTTTTATATTTTTTTTTACTTTTATTTTTATTTTTTTTTGCATTTATTAGACCCCCTAGGGGTGTTGAACCCCAGGGGGTCTGATCACTAATGCAATGCATTACAATACTAATGCATTGCAATGCATTGCTAAAAAATCATCCTTTGTTTTGCAGGCTGCATAGACCAGCCTGCAAAAGAGAGGATTTGCAGACAAGCCTGGGAGCCTGTACAAGGCTCCTGGCTGTCATGGCAACGGGATGTCAGCCCTGGAGCATGCTCCAGGAGCTGGCGATCCCGGGCAAAATGGCGGCATACATGCGCCGGCGGGAAAATGGCTTAAAGCAGTAGACACCCGGCGGCTATGGCGGCCGCCCGGCTCCCGGGTGGTCGCCATAGTTACAGACCCGACATGCGCCGTACTATTACGGCGCATGTCGGGAAGGGGTTAAAGCCTGTGTTTCTGGAATCTATGTTGGCATAATTTGCACCTAAATTATCTACTTTGTGACTTTTTAAAAGTTGCAGTTAATGAATCTGAAGTATAGACAATGACACAGGCTTCCCAACTATTTTTGAAAAGCGTAGTAGTGATGGTACCAAATGCATGTCAGCACAGAATTAGGGGACACATGGATTATACAAAAATTACATGGCCAACGCTCATACGTTGAAGTCCATGAATTTCCATCAGGTTGAAAAATAAGTAAACTTTAGGAAGGCCAATTTTTATCAGCTAAGGGTTGACTTTAGGGTCGTAAACTGGGAGAGTGTCCTTAGAAATCAAAGTACACAGGCTAAATGGGCCATATAGAAAGACAGATACCGTATGGATAGAAATGTGTTTGGAGCAAAAGAAATTGTGTCTCACTGGTTGTCCAGGAAATAGTTTTCTGCAAAGAGGCTGGAGGAAAATAAATAAATAATTAAAAACCATTCTCCCTCCCCGGTGCTCTGGTGTCTCTCACAGTGGCCCTGTCCTGTTTCTTTCGGGGTCTTTTGCTGACAGAAGTCTTCACCATGCATGAGAGCTGAGGCCAATCAGCAGCCTAAGGCAAGCATCCTGTACCCAGCTGTCATCAACACCCAGGCAAATTCCAAGGTTAGATGAAAGCTACACTTCAACTAAAACATGTTTTAAACTTGCATGTCAGTCATAGCTACAGATCTCATCCTTTGCAATGCAAAGATCGATGCTTTTGCTACTTTACACAGGAGTTGAGCTAAACGAACTTAGAGCTTTTGTATGTCATGTAGATTGCCAAGTGCCTATTCGTCACTTACCAGGGGGGAAAAAGCACATAAGAATGTACTATGGAAAAAAGGCAGAGCAAGAGCATCACATTGGCAACCTCTCTTCTGTTTGAAAACGTTGGATCCTGGTATTCCCATCGCTGGAGAAAGAAAGATTATGAATGATAATCTGTTTTCCCTTAGCCCAAACAGCAGCACAACTGGGGTATTCCTGCCCCTATGAGCTGTTAGGACAGGTGGAATTTTTAATTACCTAACAGCTTTTGACCTCTATAAGAGGCCGGAAGACCTGCTCCTCCCTTGTGTTAGTAACAAGTATGATATACAGAGCAATCTATGCCAAGAGCTACACACACATACACAAAATCTGTACAATAGCACCTCTTAGGGAGGGAGCCTTGTGCTGCTGTTTGGGCTAAGGGAAAACAGATTATCATTCATAATCTTTCTTTCCCCCTACGCCCAACAGCAGCACAACTGGGGATTTAGCAAGTATTATCTCCCCTAGGGCGGGACCTCCTGGCAGGCTGATGCCAAGACGGAGTGCCCAAATGCTGTAGCATCGGCCGTACGCCAGTCCAATCTGTAGTGTTTGGCAAAAGTCAGCTGTGAGCTCCAAGAGGCTGCAGCACATATCTGCTCTAGAGAGAGGAACCGTGTCTCTGCCCATGATGTCGCCACTGATCAGGTGGCATGGGCTCGTAGGAAATCTGGAACAGGAAGATTCTGAGCCCGTAGGGAACAGCTGATAGCTTCTCTGATCCATCTAGACAGGGTTACCTTTGATGCTTTAGCGCCTCTATTGTGGCCAAACACATTAACCAGAAGATTTTCTGATCTTCGGAACGGTGCTGTACGATTCAGGTAGATACGTAGTGCTCTTACCAGATCCAGTGTGTTTAGCTTCTCCTCCTGCTCAGTGGCAGGGGAGGGAAAGAACCCGGGGAGGGAAAGAACCCTGGTAGGGTGATCACTTGATTGGTGTTCTGAAGTGTGGGTACCTTTGGCAAGAATCCTGGGACGAACCTTAGCTGTACTCTGTCAGGAAAGAAAGTTATGAAAGGTTCGGAGGCTGCTAGAGCCTGCAATTCGCCAACCCTCTTGGCGGAGGTTATTGCCAACAGAAAGGTCACCTTAAATGACAGGTACTTCCAGTCCACTTCAGATAATGGTTCGAAGGGGGGCGCACATAGCCCTTGTAGAACCGCGGCCAGGTCCCACCTGGGGACAGGGGGCCGTACCTGGGGGCGGAGCCTGGCAGCCCCCCTAAGGAACTGTTTGACAAGAGGATCTTGTGATAACCGTGTCTCCAGGAGAGCAGATAGAGCTGACACTTGAACCTTGAGGGTGGCAGGTTCTAGTCCTCTCTCCAAGCCGTTCTGTAAGAACTCTAGGACTGCATCTCTGTCTGGATCGCGGTGGCTGCCTGTACACCAATCTCGGAATATCCGGGCGATCCTTTGGTAGCTCTGATTGGTTGCCTCTGCTCTTGAATGGGCTAAGGTACTTAGCACTCCATGGGACAATCCTCTGTCTGCGCGTATGGCGCGGTTAGCCTCCAGGCAGTGAGGTTGAATTTGTCTAGGCCCAGGCACGGCCGACTGTTCAGTGACACCAGGTTCCTGACTGGTGGAAGCCTCCAGTAGTTCCCCCGACTCATAAGGATAAGGTCGGTGAACCATGCCCTTTTTGGCCAGAACGGCATGATCACTATTGCCGAAGTCTGGTCCTGCCTGAGTTTCGCCAATACCTTCGGTATTATTGGGATGGGAGGGAACACGTATGCCAGTTCGAACCTCCATGGTATTGACAGGGCATCCACAGCCAAAGGGTTGTCTTCCCGGTACAGGGAGCAAAACCTTTCTACTTTGGCATTGTGTTGGGTGGCCATCAGATCCACCTCGGGGAGACCCCACCTCTTGGTCAGGTAGTGGAAGATGTCCTGGTTCAGGGACCATTCGCCTGCGGTCGGCCGGCCTCTGCTGAGTTGGTCCGCTAGGATGTTCAGGCGGCCCTGGATATGTACCGCGGCCAGCTGGGAGAGGTTTCGTTCTGCCCAGGAGAAGATCAGGTTGGTGACTTGCATGAGCGAGGGGGACCTGGTTCCTCCCTGCTTGTTGATATAGTGGACTGTCGTCAGATTGTCTGATCTTACTTTGACCGCTTTCCCTCGTAGAAGTGGTGCAAATGACAGAAGGGCTCGATGAACTGCGGTAAGCTCGCGCCAGTTGGATGAGTGCGTCCTCTCCCGCTGATTCCATGTACCTTGAACCGGGGTCTCCCCCAGATGAGCTCCCCAGCCTGTGAGGGAGGCATCTGTAGTCAACAGGGTCCAGGCGGGCTGGACCGAGGACTTCCCATCTCGCAGATGGGTCCACCAGGGCAAGGTTTGCCGGGTGCTGATGGTTAACTGGATTGGCTTCTGTAAACCTGAAGGACTGTGATTCCAGACTCTCAAGATCTCGTTCTGTAGAGGGCGCATATGCCATAGGGCCCAAGGAACTGCATCTAGGGCAGCGGACATCAATCCGAGGACCTTCATCGCCGTCCTGATGGTGACCTTCCGTGTGGAAGACAAACGATGTGCCGCCCGAGCAATTTTCCTTTTGCGAGGAGAGGGTAGAGAGACCGTCATGTTGAGAGAGTCTAGAATAAGTCCCAGGAACTGAATTCGTGTTGATGGCACCATCACTGACTTCTGCCAGTTTACCAGCCACCCCAGCTTGTCTAGTAGAGCTACGACGGTCTGCACCTGCGTGGTAAGAACCTCCTTTGAATGAGCCTTCAGAAGCCAGTCGTCCAGGTACGGAACTATGAATATGCCTTGAAGGCGCAGGGCGGCAGCGACCGGAGCTATGACCTTTTTGAAGGTGTGGGGGGCGGAGGATATGCCGAACGGGAGGGCTGCGAACTGGAAGTGCGCCTCTTTCCCCTGTATGTCTACGGCAATCCTTAGGAACTTTCGGTGTGCCAGAAAGATGGGTACGTGGAGGTAGGCGTCCTTCAGGTCCAGAGTGACGAAGTGATCTCCAGGGTGCATGAAAGGTAGTACTGACCTTATGGTTTCCATGCGAAACCGCAGCCTGCGGATGAAGTGATTCAGATACCTGAGATCGGTGATCATACGCCACTCGCCTGATGGCTTGGGGACCAAGAAGACTGGAGAGTAGACGCCTGTGCCTTGTTCTGCGCGAGGAACCATCTCTAGCGTGGCTTTGTCCACGTAATCCTGAATCAATCTCTCCAGATGAAGTTGTTTGGGGCCCTGAAGAGGGCGGGTTCTTAACATCTTCTCTGGCGGCTGGGAAACAAAATTAATTTTATAACCTTCCTGGATCATCTGGATGACCCAGGGGTCCCGAATATTCTGCCGCCAGGCCTCCACATAGTGGGAAAGACGACCGCCCACCCCAGGGGAGGGGGAGGGGGGGAGTAGGAAGGGGGGGGTGTACTGAGAGGGAATTAGAAGGGGGCATTCTTACGGCCACGAGATGAGCCCCGACCTCTTCCTTTCCCGGATCGCCGCTGGCCTCTGGTGCCTCTTCGAGTGCCTCTTCCTCGAAAGGAGGTACTCCGACCTTCAAGGGGCTGTGGCAGGTTCTTGCTCTTAGAGTCAGCCCAGCCTTCCATGATGTGGTCGAGCTCCCTTCCGAACAGCCGTCCAGGCTCAAAGGGGAGACCACAGAGGCTATTTTTGGAAGTAAGGTCAGCCTTCCAGGGCTTCAGCCATAGGGGTCGGCGAGCCACAGTAGCCAGTGCCATGGATCTAGCCGCCAGACGGGTCTGAAAATGGGTAGCTTCTGTCAGGTGATCCACCAACAGCGTGATGTCGGACACTGCCACGAGAAGATCATCACGATCCACGCCGGAATCGATGTCCTTGGCCAGGGATGACAGTTCTGCGCGTAAGCCAGTTGCTACCTCATTCTCGACCATTCCCAAAGAGGCCTGGGCAGAGGCAGACGAATATACACGCCTCAAAGATCCTTCGACTCGGCGATCCATGGGGTCCCTGAGGCCCGAGCCGTCCTCTGATGGAAGGATGGAGCGCCTTGATAACTTGGCCACGGCGACGTCCACCTTTGGCGGGGGACCCCACGCCTTTAGTTGACTCTCAGAGACGGGAAAAAGTGCCTTGAAGCGTGTGGATGGCGCAAAGGATCTCTCCGGGTGCCTCCATTCGCCCTCTATCAGGCGGAGCATCGCCGAAGAGGGCCTGAAGGTACGAGACCTACGGCTAGAGCCTTCCCCGCCTTCCCGGTCTCTGATTCTTAGGGTCTTGAATACTCTGGACATTTTGTCCAGGGGAAAAATCTCCTTCTCCTCCTCCGTACTAGAAGACGACTCCACATCCCTGAGGCGCAGCTTTTCCAGAGGCGGCAGGGACAATTCGCAATCCAGCCGTGGCCTCTTGGCCAGGGAGACGGCTTCCATTCTTTTCATGGAGTCCTGGACGTACCCCTTCACCCAGGACACCATCTCTCGCATGGGAGTTGTTTCAACAGAGGGGGCCCTGCACCCCTGACAGAAGCGATATTGGGAGTCATCAGGCAGCGGCACTCTACAAGAAGCGCACGCCAGATGCTTCCTTTTGGAAGTAGCCTTCCTTCTAGGCGGAACAGTGGAGGAAGAAGAAGACATTCTGAGGAGGAAGAAAAAGGATACACTAACTACTTACTGCACTCAGGGATGCAACTCTCCAACCTCCCTCCCCCCCCCCCCGGCCATGTCCACCAAACCTTAGTCAATGAAGACAGTTCTCCAGCACAGAAATTGACCAGGGAGCTTCACCAACTAATGTGCTTGCAACCGGAGCGACAAGCACTAACTGAAGCTCTAAGGGGACTTAAATAGGCCAGGGGGCGGGGTTTTGCCCAGAGCCCCGCCCAAGGGGTAGGGGCTACAACGGAGCCAGAATCTCATGAAAAAAAGGGGAGGGGAGAAGACAGGGGGAGGGGGATCTTACCCAGGTATGGTCCCCAGGACCGGGGGACCCCCCTCCCGAACTACCGTGCAATGCTCGTGTCTAGGGGTTGTTCTCTTCCCGTCCGCCGCGAGACCCGCGCACAGCGCATGTGTGGCGGACCCTGTTAGACGGCGGACCGGAGGGACCTGAGAAAGGTTCCTAGGTCTAGCGTTCCTAGGGGAAAGCCCCGACCCGGCGCGCCCGCCGGACAGGAGCATGCACGAGCCGGCAGGGTCCCCGCCGGGAGAAGGGGACCTCTGCTGAAAAAAGAGGATGTCCAGAAAAAAGATCTTCTGCTGTCAGGTACCGGTGGGGGAGAGCAGTGGACCCCTATAGGAGGTCAGAACATCTGCTCCCCCCCTGACCACCTGTCCTGTCCCACAGGACAGAAAAAAACACAAGGGAGGAGCAGGTCTTCCGGCCTCTTATAGAGGTCAAAAGCTGTTAGGTAATTAAAAATTCCACCTGTCCTAACAGCTCATAGGTGCAGGAATACCCCAGTTGTGCTGCTGTTGGGCGTAGGGGGAAACTACAGTATTATGTGTTTTAAAGGGGTTGTCCAGGCTAAACTGATAATTAACCCCTAAACAAAACTCCCTTCCCTGCCTAACTTCTAATTTACATCAAGTAAAAAAAAATCTTTAATTACCCATATCCCTGAAATGGTTATGTGACCACTCCAGGGACACTTTATGATAATCCGGTGAGGTTCCATTTCACTTCTTTTGAAACAGAACGTCACCATCACCATCTCCCCCTTCCCTTATCCTCATCAATACTTACCAAGCCTTCCTGTGTCCAGGGAATGGCTCCTCCCCCTCTTCCTGTCTTCTAGTAATGGGCAGAATAGCTTAGCTAGGGAGATGGGGAAGGTGGGAGATGCTAGTAATGGGCAGGATCACTAGTCTTATGCTTGGTTCACACATCAGTATGCCATCCGTTCGTTTGAATTCAGTTTGAGACTAAAAACGGACTGATGCACATACTGATTGTATACTGACACCTTTTTATGCTGATAGCAAACGCTGTCCGTCCCCTAGAGGACAGAGAAGGGGATTAAAAGCAATTGTAAACAAAGTAGAATTAACGACATATCATTAATGTCCTTATCTCTACTCTGTTTACAATTTTCTACTTTTAATCCCCTTATCTGTCCTCTAGGGGATGGACAGCGTTTGCTATCAGCATAAAAAGGTGTCAGTATGTGCATCAGTCCGTTTTTAGTCTCAAACTGAAATCAAACAGACAGATGGCATACTGATGTGTGAACCAAGCCTAAGTAAAACGGAGGGTGGGGGCGATAGGCTTAGTAACGCTAGGTTCACACCTGCGTTCTGGTCTCCGTTCTGTGCTTTCCGTCTTCTGCAAGCCAGACTGGGTGCGGCGGTGAGTGTTTTATGCTCTCCGCCGCGAAACCGGATTTTTTAATCCGGATACAGAGTACTGCATGTCCGACTCTGTGTCCGGATTAAATAACCCGATTTTGCGGCAGAGAGCATAAAATGCTCACCGCCGCTCACAGCCGGACAGCTTTCTCACCCATTCAAATGAATGGGTGAGAAAGACTCCTGCATGTTTCCAGCGCAGATGTGAATGAGCCCTGAGACAGGCAGGGTTGGAGACAGTGGCGTAACTACCACCATAGCAGCGGTAGCAGCTGCCACAGGGCCCGGGACATCAGGGGCCCGGTGACAGCTGCTACCGCTGCTATCATTATTCTCGGAGGTCTTTTCGGACCCCCGAGTATAATGATCGGGGCCCCCTGTTGGTGGAATACTTTCCACCAACAGGGGGCCCCGAAGCTGCAGCAACGGCTGAGACACAGGAGCTGCAGGTCTGGCTCCTGTCAGCGCTTCAGATGCTCCCCCTCTCTCCCCCCTCCTTTTCTCTGCTGTCCTCTGCCCACCAATGAGAGGAGGAGGCGGGGCTTATCCCTGCCGAGCTCCTGCCGTCTGCACTGGAGGAAGAAAGGAAGAAGGAAAATGAATCTAAAGCTACACAGGTACACACTGGGGTTACTTATTAATGTCAGGCATATGGGGTGATTACTTGTGTTTTAGTAACTCCATGTGCCTCATATTAATAGCAGTTAACCCCATCATCTCCCTCACATTAACCCCTGTTTGCCTCACCATAAGAGTTACTGATATGTGAGACATATGGGGGTAATAATAATGAAGATACTTTATTATTACCTCCATGTCTCTCACATATCAGTAACTCTTATGGTGAGGCTTACAGGGGTTAATGTGAGGGAGATGATGGGGTTAACTGCTATTAATATGAGGCACATGGAGTTACTAAATTGTAATGCACAGGGCCAGATTTTTATCCACAATTTGTCCTGGTATAGCGGTCAGCGGGTGACGTGACAGTATTTACTCCTGTAGGGGCCACTAAGGGACATAATACTGTGTGCAGTGGCCACTATTGGGTATAATACTGTGTGCAGGGGCCACTATTGGGTATAATACTGTGTGCAGGGGCCACTATGGGACATAATACTGTGTGCAGGGGCCACTATTGGGTATAATACTGTGTGCAGGGGCCTCTAAGGGACATAATACTGTGTGCAGGGGCCACTATGGGGGATAATACTGTGTGCAGAGGCCACTATGGAACATAATAGAGCGCGCAGGAATGCGTAGGAGGGACTCGGTCGAGATCTTCGGTGTCGGGGGGGCCCCATGTCAAAAGTTCGCCACGGGGCCCCGCCATTCCTAGTTACGCCACTGGTTGGAGAGATTAGGCTAGTGAGACGGGTTTTGTAATGGAGTGAGAAAGGAAGGGGAGCTGAGTGACAGGGAGTTAGTTCAGCAAGGACACAGGAAGCTGCACAGCAGGAAGGTACAGCATGTAAACAAATACAGAGGATGCATCAGCAACCAGAGACACTCAGAACTCACTCCAATAACTGCTAAAAGTATATGGGAATACTTATTAACCCATTACTAGCACTAACACACCTTTCTAAAAAAAAAAAAAAAAAATTATATATATATATATATATATATATATATATATATATATATATATATACACACACACACACACACTCACCGGCCACTTTATTAGGTACACCATGCTTTTCAGACCCCAGAGTATAATAATCGGAGACCCGGGGAATAAAAACATTTAAAAAAAAAAACACTGTTGCTTATTACCTGTTCCCCGGCTCCTGTGCTGTGCTGTCCTCCTGTGCTGACCATCGCTCGCGTCCTTCGTTAATGACGTCGGACGTCACATGACCCGGGAAGCATGCCGGGTTCATGTGACGTCAGAGACGTCAGACAACATGAGGACGGAGGCCTGGCAGGATCGCGGAGAGGTAAGTAACAGTTTTTTATGTTTATTACCTCTCCCGATCCGCCGGTCATTATACTCGGGGGTCTGCAAAGACCCCCGAGTATAATGATAGCCCCTGTGGGGCCCGCGGTGTCACTTGCCGATCCCGGCCCAGCCAGGATCGGCAAGTGAATAGGGCCCGTAACAGCCTATTTTAAAAAAAACGCAGCTGTAGCGGCTGTCACCGGGCCCCCTAATGGCCCGGGCCCTGTGGCAGCTGCTACTGCTGCTACCACGGTAGTTACGCCACTGCCTGTAATACATTACAGACAGGCAACCTGCCTTCAAAAGAAATGACGATTTTTTGCAATGCAATGCAATTGCAAAGGTCTGATCACTAATGCAAAGCATTGCATTAGTGATCAGACCTTTGCAATTGCATTGCATTGCAAAAAAATCGTCATTTCTTTTGCAGGCTGCATAGAGCAGCCTGCAAAAGAAAAGCACTGCAGACAGGCCGGGGAACCTTTAAAAGGCTCCCGGTTGACATGCAAACGTGATGTCTGCCCTGGAGCATGCTCCAGGTGCCGGCGATCACCGGCGCCAGAAGGGTTAATGCCCACGGTCGGTGTGGGCACCGACCGGAGGCATTAGCGCTGGATGTCTGCTGACACCAGCAGCCACCAGGCGGCTATGGTGGCCGCCCGACTCCCGGGTGGCCGGCATAGTTAAACACCCGGCAGGATGCCGGGTGTTTAACTATGGCGGCCACCTGGGAGTCAGGCGGCCGCCATAGCCGCCTGGTGTCTGCTGGTGTCAGCAGACATCCAGCGCTAATGCCTCCGGTCGGTGTCCACACACGCTCCCATAGAAATGAATGGAAGCGCCCGGCACGCCGATTAACCCCCGCTTGCCGTTTACTTCCATTCATTTCTATTCACTACGTCTTACTTTCAGGGGAGCGCCTTATATTAGGCAAGGCAGCAAAATGTCTGCCATGCCTTACTTTCGGGGTACGTCCTATTTTCAGGGAAACACGGTAGCAGTCCATTTTTGCACAATCAATGCTTGCATTTTGTAAGAATTAGTAGGTTTTTGTTTGTCCACCCGTCTCTTGATTGACCACAAGTTCTCAATGGGATTAAGATCTGGGGAGTTTCCAGGCCATGGACCCAAAATCTCTATGTTTTGTTCCCTGAGCCATTTAGTTATCATCTTTGCTTTATGGCAAGGTGCTCCATCATGCTGGAAAAGGCATTGTTGATCGCCAAACTGCTCTTGGATGGTTGGGAGAAGTTGATCTTGGAGGACATTCTGGTACCATTCTTTATTCATGGCTGTGTTTTTAGGCAAGACTGTGAGAGAGCCGATTCCCTTGGCTGAGAAGCAACCCCACACATGAATGGTTTCAAGATGCTTTACAGTTGGCATGAGACAAGACTGGTGGTAGCGCTCACATCGTCTTCTCCGAATAAGCTGTTTTCCAGATGTCCCAAACAATCGAAAAGGGGATTCATCAGAGAAAATGACTTTACCCCAGTCCTCAGCAGTCCACTCCCTGTACCTTTTGCAGAATATCAGTCTGTCCCTGATGTTTTTTCTGGAGAGAAGTGGCTTCTTTGCTGCCCTCCTTGAGACCAGGCCTTGCTCCAAGAGTCTCCGCCTCACAGTGCGTGCAGATGCACTCACACCTGTCTACTGCCATTCCTGAGCAAGCTCTGCACTACTGGTAGCCCGATCCCGCAGCTGAAACACTTTTAAGAGACGGTCCTGGCGCTTGCTGGTCTTTCTTTTTTTTTTTTTTTTTTTTTTTAAAAAATGTAGATTGTGAGCCCCACATAGAGCTCACAATGTACATTTTTTTTCCTATCAGTATGTCTTTTTTTTTTGGAATATGGGATGGAAATCCACGCAGACACGGGGAGAACATACAAACTCCTTGCAGATGATTTTATGCCCTTGGCGGGATTTGAACACCGGAACTCCAGCGCTGCAAGGCTGCAGTGCTAACCACTGAGCCACCGTGTGGCCCCCTTTGCTGGTCTTTCTTGAGCGCCCTGGAGCCTTTTTGCCAACAATGGAACCTCTCTCCTTGAAGTTCTTGATGATGTGATAGATTGTTGACTGAGGTGCAATCTTTCTAGCTGCAATACTCTTCCCTGTTCGGCCATTTTTGTGCAGTTCAATGATGACTGCACGTGTTTCTTTAGAGATAACCATGGTTAACAGAAGAGAAACAATGATGCCAAGCACCAGCCTCCTTTTAAAGTGTCCAGTGGTGTCATTCTTACTTAATCATGACAGATTGATCTCCAGCCCTGTCCTCATCAACACCCACACCTGTGTTAATGGAGCAATCACTGAAACGATGTTAGCTGGTCCTTTTAAGGCAGGGCTGCAATGATGTTGAAATGTGTTTTGGGGGATAAAGTTCATTTTCTAGGCAAATATTGACTTTGCAAGTAATTGCTGTTAAGCTGATCACTCTTTATAACATTCTGGAGTATATGCAAATTGCCATTAGAAAAACTAAAGCAGTAGACTTTGTAAAAATTAATATTTGTATCATTCTCAAAACTTTTGCCCATGACTGTATATATCTTATAAATATGAATTTCTGTCTGTCTGTCTGTCCTTTATGCATGACCAAACGACTGGACAGATCTTCACCAAATTTGGCACACAGATACTTCAGGTGTCCGGGAAGGATTAAGATGAGAACCTAACTCACTCAGACATACCGTTCCGGAGATAAAAACCGTGACCCCCCCATTAGCCAAAACAAACCTGCAAGTCTTTCACTCATATTATAATTGCCATACACACGGTCACTCCACAAGTACAATCCAACACTGATATCCAAGCTGAGATACACGCATCAGAGGATTAGATACACAGATCAGCACACAGTATCACACATCATAGGATTAGATATGTGCGTCTGCACACAGTTCCACAAGCCAAAAGATTAGATACGTGCGTCTGCACATATTTCTACAAGGCGAAGGATTAGATACGCGCATCTGCGCACAGTTCCACATGCCAGAGGATTAGATGCGCCCATTTGCACAAAGTAACACACGCCAAAAGATTAGATACGCGTATCTGCACACAGTTCCACATGCCAGAGGATTAGATACATGTGTTTGCACAAAGTACAACACGCTGGAGAATTAGATACACAGGTCAGTACACATTATCACACACCAGAGGATTAGATACTCGCGTCTGCACAAAGTACCACACTACGGAGGATTAGATATGCACGTCTGCACAAAGTACCACATGCAGAAAGATTAGATACGTGCGTCTGCGCACAGTTCCACATGCCAAAGGATTAGAAACACACTTCTGCACAAAGAACCACATGCCAGAGGATTAGATACACAAGTCAGCACATAGTATCACACACCAGAGGATTAGATTCGCACATCTTCACACAGTACCACATGCTAGCCGGAGGATTAGATACACGCATCTGCACACAGTACCACAAGCCGGAGGATTAGATACACATGTCTTCCTACAATACCACACGCCAGAGGATTAGATACGCATGTCAGCACACTGTACCACACGTGGGAGGATTAGATACGCTTGTCTGTACACAGTACCACACGCTGGAGGATTAGATACACATATCAGCACACAGTAACACATGCCGGAAGATTAGATACGTGCATCTGCACACAGTTCCACATGCCAGAGGATTAGATACACGCGTCTACACACAGCACCACACGCTGGAGGATTAGATGCACAAGTCAGCACACAGTACCAATTGCCAGAGGATTAGATACACGTGTCAGCACACAGTTCCACATGCCAAAGGATTAGATACGAGTGTCTTCACACAGTTCCACATGCCAGAGGATTAGAAACGCGCGTCTGCACAAAGTACCACACGCCAGAGGATTAAATACACAAGTCAGCACACAGTATCACAGTATTTGAATCTTAATTTCTTTGTTAAGATACAATTATGAACTTCTGAGATGATGGTTAGCAACTTGTGCTTAATCTGCATGGCGAATAATCTTCACTCTCCGCACTGATGTCAAATGATGTGCCTAATATCAATATTAACACTGTCAATGTATGTACTTTCAGTTTAGCTTTCTTTAACAATATTCATTTAAACGTTAATGGTAGTTTTTCAGTTTCCGATCTTGTTTTTACGTATGGTTTGTTTGTTACTATGATGTGTTTGCAATTAAGCAGAAACAGCTACAGCTGCTGAGGATTGAGCATGTGTGCATTTATAAACACTGTGCACACAATAGTAGTTAGCTATGACTAAGAGAGGTATACTCTCAAAATGCGTCAGCTACGCTGGATCTACCACACTATGCTATACCACCATGTGTCTGTGATTGCTACATTTTAAAGTTTTTTGTAAACCAATAAAGGAAGAAACGTTTTTATTCAACGAGGATGCGCTGGATGTCAGTTTTTACTGCACCAATACAGTATCACACGCCAGAGTATTAGATACACGCGTCTTCACACAGTACCACATGTCAGCCGGAGGATTAGATATGTATGTCTGCACACAGTACCACACGCTGGAGGATTAGATACGCACATCTGCACACAATTACACATGCCACAGGATTAGATACGCGCATCTACACACAATTCCACATGCCGGATTAGATACATGCGTCTTCACACAGTTTTACATGCCAGAGGATTAGGTACATGCATCTATACACAATTACACACGCAGCAGGGTTAGATACACACGTCTTTACACAATACCATATGCTGCAGGATTAGATACACACGTCTTTACACAATACCACACAATGGAGGATTAGATACGCACCCCTGAAAACAATACCACACACCAGAGGATTAGGTACATACGTCTTTACACAATACCACACGATAGAGGATTAGATACGCATCACTGCACACAATACTACATGCCAAACGATTAGATACATGCTACTGCGCACAATACCACACGGGGAGGGTTAGATACACGCATCTGCACACAGTACCACATGTCAAAGGATTAGATAAGCATAGACAAATCCAAAAGGAATGGGGAATGGGGAAAACCACAGCCTCCAGCAAAAAAGTCGCTTTGGACACAATTCTAACTTGCTGATTCAGTCCAGTAAATGCAATAAAGCAATCAATTAGAAAAAAGAAAATAGAAAAAGGAAACACTCACTGTTGTGAAGGAATTATTGCGCGGAACATCCACATTGATTCCCCCAGCTGGGAATGTGATATCACCAAGGAATACGTAGAAAAATTGGAGTCCAGCAATCCTTCCATATATTAAAATTCACCACATTTATTAAGTATATAAAATTAAAAATAGCAGGTTCAGTCAAAAAAACAATTTGGTGCAGTATCTGATGGAAACACACTGTGCACACAATAGTAGTTAGCTATGACTAAGAGAGGTATACTCTCAAAATGCGTCAGCTACGCTGGATCTACCACACTATGCTATACCACCATGTGTCTGTGATTGCTACATTTTAAAGTTTTTTGTAAACCAATAAAGGAAGAAACGTTTTTATTCAACGAGGAAGCGCATGATGTCAGTTTTTACTGCACCAATACAGTATCACACGCCAGAGTATTAGATACACGCGTCTTCACACAGTACCACATGTCAGCCGGAGGATTAGATATGTATGTCTGCACACAGTACCACACGCTGGAGGATTAGATACGCACATCTGCACACAATTACACATGCCACAGGATTAGATACGCGCATCTACACACAATTCCACATGCCGGATTAGATACATGCGTCTTCACACAGTTTTACATGCCAGAGGATTAGGTACATGCATCTATACACAATTACACACGCAGCAGGATTAGATACACACGTCTTTACACAATACCATATGCTGCAGGATTAGATACACACGTCTTTACACAATACCACACAATGGAGGATTAGATACGCACCCCTGCAAACAATACCACACACCAGAGGATTAGGTACGTACGTCTTTACACAATACCACACGATAGAGGATTAGATACGCATCACTGCACACAATACTACATGCCAAACGATTAGATACATGCTACTGCGCACAATACCACACGGGGAGGGTTAGATACACGCATCTGCACACAGTACCACATGTCAAAGGATTAGATAAGCATAGACAAATCCAAAAGGAATGGGGAATGGGGAAAACCACAGCCTCCAGCAAAAAAGTCGCTTTGGACACAATTCTAACTTGCTGATTCAGTCCAGTAAATGCAATAAAGCAATCAATTAGAAAAAAGAAAATAGAAAAAGGAAACACTCACTGTTGTGAAGGAATTACTGCGCAGAACATCCACATTGATTCCCCCAGCTGGGAATGTGATATCACCAAGGAATACGTAGAAAAATTGGAGTCCAGCAATCCTTCCATATATTAAAATTCACCACATTTATTAAGTATATAAAATTAAAAATAGCAGGTTCAGTCAAAAAAACAATTTGGTGCAGTATCTGATGGAATAATTCTGAAGGGTATATTAGCGCTGGTGTCACTGACGCGTTTCGAGAGTAGGTTCTCTCTTAATCATAGTCAAATGTTACTGCATGGAATGTCTCCTTAAATAGCCTACACGTAATCATAAACACACCTATTTCCAATCACAAATAATTAGACATACAAAACAACACACAGTACACAGAAGAAACAACTAAAAACAAACCGTGCTACCCTTCCTAATGAATAAAATATAAATACATAGAAAGACATAAGATACAGGCACTAGAGTTATTTACCCAGTAGTAGAGAGACATAATAAACTATTAGTAGCATAGTAGTTGATCAAAATAATGACAATGGCCCCTGCCACATCCTCAAAAACCACAGAGACCATTATCATAAGGCGCACAAAACACCAAAATCTCAAAAAACTTTGATCACAGGGAAACACAAAATACATACAAACCAGACTATGTGACAAAAAAATCGCATAGTGTGAACAGAAGTGAGAAATAGATTGTGAGAAAAGTGCCCATGTCTATAGGACAAAAAGACACATTTACTTGTCAATTGTCAGATCCTAACATATACACACAGTGTCAGCACAACATACAGAGCCCTCATTAGCTCTATGAAGTAACAAAATGAGTATTAATAAACAAAACATTGTTCCTGTGGATGTTATCATGATGATTAAAAAATGAATGTTGACAGAACTAAGATTATTGCTCTGTTAGATGTTGCAATGGATGTTAGCAAATGCAACCTAAAATAGGCATAAAACATTACGTTTATAGATGTCAAGAGATGTAGCCTGAAATATAGCATTTACTGCACTCGTGCAACAGTCATATATTAAATTTGAAAATCCTAGACCTTTAATAAATATATGCTAAATCATTACGTTTATTTAAACCCAATGGAAATCGTGTGTTGAGTTTGAAGATCCAAGAAGCCTCACGTATTTTCAATTGGCGTTCCCTATTACCACCACGTATAGATTTTTTTACCTGATCTATGGCTTTAAACGTAAAGGTACTGGTATCACAATTATGGGTGTGGATAAAATGATGCGAAACCCCCGTGGACTTATTGCAGTTCTTACTAGTAATACTATAAATAGAGATGAGCGAACACTAAAATGTTCGAGGTTCGAAATTCGATTCGAACAGCCGCTCAATGTTCGTGTGTTCGAATGGGTTTCGAACCCCATTATAGTCTATGGGGAACAGATACTCGTTAAGGGGGAAACCCAAATCCGTGTCTGGAGGGTCACCAAGTCCACTATGACACCCCAGGAAATGATGCCAACACCTCTGGAATGACACTGGGACAGCAGGGGAAGCATGTCTGGGGGCATCTAACACACCAAAGACCCTCTATTACCCCAACATCACAGCCTAACAACTACACACTTTACACACTCAATACCACATCTCTGACAGTAGGAAAACACCTTGAAACGTGTATTTGGCACTTGCAGTGAGGAGAGCTTGTCACCAGCAGTGAATTTGGCCCTTGTAGTAAGTTGAGGTTGGCACCAACATTTGTTTTGAAAATCAGGGTGGATTGAGCCTCTAACCAGCAGAGTTTGGGCAAATTCATGGTGGAGGGAGCCTCTAAACACCCCAGTTTGGGCAAATTCATGGTGGAGGGAGCCTCTAAAAACCCCAGTTTGGACCAATTCATGGTGGAGGGAGCCTCTAACCAGCCCAGTGTGGGCAAATTCATGGTGGAGGGAGCCTCTAAAAAACCCAGTTTGGACCAATTCATGGTGGAGGGAGCCTCTAACCAGCCCAGTTTGGGCAAATTCATGGTGGAGGGAGCCTCTAAAAAACCCAGTTTGGACCAATTCATGGTGGAGGGAGCCTCTAACCAGCCCAGTTTGGGCAAATTCATGGTGGAGGGAGCCTCTAAAAAACCCAGTTTGGACCAATTCATGGTGGAGGGAGCCTCTAACCAGCCCAGTTTGGGCAAATTCATGGTGGAGGGAGCCTCTAAACAGCCCAGTTTGGGCAAATTCATGGTGGAGGGAGCCTCTAAACAGCCCAGTTTGGGCAAATTCATGGTGGAGGGAGCCTCTAACCAGCCCAGTTTGGACCAATTAATGGTGGAGGGAGCCTCTAACCAGCCCAGTTTGGGCAAATTCATGGTGGAGGGAGCCTCTAAACAGCCCAGTTTGGACCAATTCATGGTGGAGGGAGCCTCTAAAAAACCCAGTTTGGACCAATTCATGGTGGAGGGAGCCTCTAAACAGCCCAGTTTGGGCAAATTCATGGTGGAGGGAGCCTCTAACCAGCCCAGTTTGGACCAATTCATGGTGGAGGGAGCCTCTAACCAGCCCAGTTTGGGCAAATTCATGGTGGAGGGAGCCTCTAAACAGCCCAGTTTGGACCAATTCATGGTGGAGGGAGCCTCTAAAAAACCCAGTTTGGACCAATTCATGGTGGAGGGAGCCTCTAAACAGCCCAGTTTGGGCAAATTCATGGTGGAGGGAGCCTCTAACCAGCCCAGTTTGGACCAATTAATGGTGGAGGGAGCCTCTAAACAGCCAAGTTTTGGGAAATTCATGGTGGAGGGAGCCTCTAACCAGCCCAGTTTGGACCAATTCATGGTGGAGGGAGCCTCTAAACAGCCCAGTTTGGGCAAATTCATGGTGGAGGGAGCCTCTAAAAAACCCAGTTTGGACCAATTCATGGTGGAGGGAGCCTCTAACCAGCCCAGTTTGGACCAATTAATGGTGGAGGGAGCCTCTAAACAGCCAAGTTTGGACCAATTCATGGTGGAGGGAGCCTCTAAAAACCCCAGTTTGGACCAATTCATGGTGGAGGGAGCCTCTAACCAGCCCAGTTTGGGCAAATTCATGGTGGAGGGAGCCTCTAAACAGCCCAGTTTGGGCAAATTCATGGTGGAGGAGCCTCTAACCAGCCAGTTATGGAGCCGCTAACAGCCCAGTTTGGACCATTCATGGTGGAGGGAGCCGCTAAAACCCAGTTTGGACCAATTCATGGTGGAGGGAGCCTCTAAAAAACCCAGTTTGGACCAATTCATGGTGGAGGGAGCCTCTAAACCAGTGACCATCATGTGTGGAGCCTAACCCAATTAATGGTGGAGGGAGCCTCTAAACAGCCAAGTTTGGACCAATTCATGGTGGAGGGAGCCTCTAAAAACCCCAGTTTGGACCAATTCATGGTGGAGGGAGCCTCTAAAAAACCCAGTTTGGACCAATTCATGGTGGAGGGAGCCTCTAACCAGCCCAGTTTGGACCAATTCATGGTGGAGGGAGCCTCTAAAAACCCCAGTTTGGACCAATTCATGGTGGAGGGAGCCTCTAAACAGCCCAGTTTGGACCAATTCATGGTGGAGGGAGCCTCTAAAAACCCCAATTTGGACCAATTCATGGTGGAGGGAGCCTCTAACCAGCCCAGTTTGGACCAATTCATGGTGGAGGGAGCCTCTAACCAGCCCAGTTTGGGCAAATTCATGGTGGAGGGAGCCTCTAAAAACCCCAATTTGGACCAATTCATGGTGGAGGGAGCCTCTAAACAGCCCAGTTTGGGCAAATTCATGGTGGAGGGAGCCTCTAAAAACCCCAGTTTGGACCAATTCATGGTGGAGGGAGCCTCTAACCAGCCCAGTTTGGGCAAATTCATGGTGGAGGGAGCCTCTAACCAGCAGAGTTGTGGGAAAGCAGGGTGGAGGGAGCCTCTAACCAGCAGAGTTGGTGGAAATCAGGGTGGAGGGAGCCTCTAACCAGCAGAGTTGGGGGAAATCATGTTGGAGGGAGCCTAGTATTAGCAGAATTGTGCAACGCTTATGGTGGATGAGTATGAGGATGCGGAGGAATTGGAGAGGTTGAGTACAGACATGGAGTTTCATGTTGGGGTGCTTTACACAGGTGGGCACAAAAATGAAGGCTCTATCCAGTGGTGGTTCATTTTTATCAAAGTGAGCCGGTCGGCACTCTCAGCTGACAGACGGGTGCGCTTGTCAGTGATGATGCCACCGGCTGCACTGAACACCCTCTCAGATAGGACGCTGGCGGCAGGACAGGACAGCACCTCCAAGGCATATAGGGCAAGTTCAAGCCACAGGTCCAACTTCGACACCCAATACGTGTAGGGCGCAGAGGGGTCGGAGAGGACAGGGCTGTGGTCGGAAAGGTATTCCCGCAACATGCGCCTATACTTCTCACGCCTGGTGACACTAGGACCCTCCGTGGCGGCACTTTGGCGAGGGGGTGCCATCAAGGTGTCCCAGACCTTAGACAGTGTGCCCCTCGCTTGTGTGGACCGGTGAGAACTTGGTTGCCTACTGGAGGAACTGCCCTCCCTGCCGCCAACGTCACATGCTGGAAACATCTCCATCATATTCTGCACCAATTGCCTGTGGCAAGCATTGATGCGATTGGCCCTCCCCTCTACCGGAATAAAAGACGAGATGTTGTTTTTATACCGGGGGTCAAGGATAGCAAAGATCCAGTACTGGTTGTCCTCCATGATTTTGACAATACGCTTGTCGGTTGTAAAGCACCCCAACATGAACTCAGCCATGTCTGCCACAGTGTTAGTTGGCATGACTCCTCTGGCCCCACCGGAAAGTTCAATCTCCATTTCCTCCTCATCCTCCATGTCTACCCATCCGCGCTGCAACAATGGGACGATTCGAAGTTGCCCGGAAGCCTCCTGTATCACCATCACATCATCGGACAACTCTTCTTCCTCCTCCTCCTCCTCCTCCTCCTCCTCCTCCTCCATTAAACGCAGTGAAGCGGACAGATGTGTGGACCTACTCTCCAGCTGTGACGGATCGGATGCTATCCCTAACTCCTCTGTGTGATCTGAGTTATCCCTGATGTCAATCAGGGATTCTCTCAGAACACACAAGAGCGGGATTGTAAGGCTCACCATCGCATCCTCAGAGCTCACCCTCCTTGTGGACTCCTCAAACACCCGTAGGATGTCACAAAGGTCTCTCATCCATGGCCACTCATGGATGAGAAACTGAGGCAGCTGACTTTGTGGCACCCTAGGGTTTTGTAGCTGGTATTCCATCAAAGGTCTCTGCTGCTCAACCACTCTATTCAACATCTGAAACGTTGAGTTCCAGCGTGTGGGGACGTCGCACAAAAGCCGGTGTTGTGGCACATGCAGGCGTTGCTGGAGAGATTTTAAGCTAGCAGCGGCTACTGTCGACTTGTGAAAGTGGGCGCACATGCGCCGCACTTTCACCAGTAGCTCTGGAACATTGGGGTAGCTCTTTAGGAAACGTTGCACCACTAGGTTGAAGACGTGGGCCAGGCATGGAACATGTTGGAGTCCGGCAAGCTCCAGAGCTGCTACCAGGTTCCGGCCGTTATCACAAACGACCATGCCTGGGCCCAGGTGCAGCGGCTCAAACCATATTGCCGTCTCATCGAGGAGGGCATCCCTCACCTCGGAGGCAGTGTGCTGTCTGTCCCCCAAGCTGATCAGCTTCAGCACAGCCTGCTGACGTCTACCAACGCCAGTGCTGCAACGTTTCCAACTCGTAGCTGGGGTCAATCTAACAGCGGAGGAGGAGGCGGTGGCGGAGGAGGAGGCGGTGGCGGAGGAGGAGGCGGTAGAGGAGGAGGAGGAGGGGGGTGTTCTTCTCGTGTCCCTGCCAGGAATGTTAGGCGGGGAGACGAGGTACACCGGGCCAGTTTGGGAAGCAGTCCCAGCCTCAACTACATTCACCCAGTGTGCCGTCAGTGAAATGTAGCGTCCCTGTCCGCATGCACTTGTCCACGCGTCGGTGGTCAAGTGGACCTTTGTGCAAAGCGCGGAACTAAGGGCCCGCCTGATGTTGAGTGACACGTGCTGGTGCAAGGCGGGGACGGCACACCGGGAGAAGTAGTGACGGCTAGGGACGGCATAGCGAGGTGCCGCAGTTGCCATCAGGTCCAGGAAGGCGGGAGTTTCAACAAGCCGGAACGCCAACATCTCCTGGGCCAGCAGTTTAGCGATGTTGGCGTTCAAGGCTTGCGCGTGTGGGTGGTTAGCAGTGTATTTCTGCCGCCGCTCCAATGTCTGAGAGATGGTGGGTTGTTGTAAAGAAACGCCTGATGGTGCCTTTGATGGTGCAGGAGAAGGAGATAAGACAGGACCAGGGGAGGATGAGGTAGAAGTCAACAAAGTGGCGGAGGCAGATGAAGTGGTGTCCTGGCTCGTCCTCTGGAGTGCATCGCCAGCACAGTCAGCAGCGGCAGTGGCAGAGGCAGTGGCAGAGGCAGTGGCAGTGGCGTGAACGGCAGGCGGCCTTTGTCCTGCCGTTGCTGCCTGCCACTGATTCCAGTGCTTGGATTCCAAATGACGGCGCATTGAAGTGGTGGACAGGTTGCTCTTCTCAGAGCCCCTAATCAATTTCGAGAGGCAAATTGTGCAGACAACACTATATCTGTCCTCGGCGCATTCCTTGAAAAAACTCCACACCTTCGAGAAACGTGCCCTCGAGGTGGGAGTTTTTCGGGGCTGGGTACGAACTGGAACATCTTGGGAGATTCCGGGTGTGGCCTGGCTTCGCCTAAGCTGCTGACCTCTGCCTCTGCCTCTAGCTACCCTTTTTGGTGCTGCACCTGCCTCAACATCCACACTACTTTCCCCGCTTGACATCCCCCCTGTCCAGGTCGGGTCAGTGTCCTCATCATCCACCACTTCCTCTTCCAACTCCTGTCTCATCTCCTCCTCCCGCACAATGCGCCGGTCAACTGGATGCCCTGACGGCAACTGCGTCACATCATCGTCGATGAGGGTGGGTTGCTGGTCATCCACCACCAAATCGAACGGAGATGGAGGAGACTCTAGTGTTTGAGCATCTGGACACAGATGCTCCTCTGTTAGGTTCGTGGAATCGTGACGTGGAGAGGCAGGTTGAGGGACAATGAAAGGAGCGGAGAACAGCTCTGGGGAGCAGGGACAGTTTGGGTTATTGTTCTGTAAAGCTTCGGAATTTTGGGAGGAAGGAAGACAAGACTGTTGGGTAATAGGAGGAGAGGAGGCAGAGTCTGACTGGCTGCTGGACAATGTGCTGTAAGCGTTCTCTGACAGCCATTGCAAGACCTGTTCCTGGTTCTCGGGCCTACTAAGGTTTGTACCCTGCAGTTTAGTTAATGTGGCAAGCAACCCTGGCACTGTGGAGTGGCGCAATGCTTGCTGCCCCACAGGAGTAGGCACGGGACGCCCTGTGGCTTCACTGCTACCTTGCTCCCCAGAACCATTCCCCCGACCTCGCCCACGGCCTCGTCCACGTCCCTTTCCGGGAGCCTTGCGCATTTTGAATTCCTAGTTAGAAATTGGCACTGTATACCAGTAGTAAAAATTGTGGGTGCACGTAACCCCAATATATTCTTTGAATTACCAGTCAGAAACTGGCACTATATGGCAGTAGCAAGAAATGAGGGTATTTGTATTCCCAATATATTCTTTGAATTCCCAGTCAGACAATGGCACTGTATACCAGTAGTAAAAATTGTGGGTGCACGTAACCCCAATATATTCTTTGAATTCCCAGTCAGAAACTGGCACTATATGGCAGTAGCAAGAAATGAGGGTATTTGTATTCCCAATATATTCTTTGAATTCCCAGTCAGACAATGGCACTGTATACCAGTAGTAAAAATTGTGGGTGCACGTAACCCCAATATATTCTTTGAATTACCAGTCAGAAACTGGCACTATATGGCAGTAGCAAGAAATGAGGGTATTTGTATTCCCAATATATTCTTTGAATTCCCAGTCAGACAATGGCACTGTATACCAGTAGTAAAAATTGTGGGTGCATGTAACCCCAATATATTCTTTGAATTACCAGTCAGAAACTGGCACTATATGGCAGTAGCAAGAAATGAGGGTATTTGTATTCCCAATATATTCTTTGAATTCCCAGTCAGACAATGGCACTGTATACCAGTAGTAAAAATTGTGGGTGCACGTAACCCCAATATATTCTTTGAATTACCAGTCAGAAACTGGCACTATATGGCAGTAGCAAGAAATGAGGGTATTTGTATTCCCAATATATTCTTTGAATTCCCAGTCAGACAATGGCACTGTATACCAGTAGTAAAAATTGTGGGTGCACGTAACCCCAATATATTCTTTGAATTACCAGTCAGAAACTGGCACTATATGGCAGTAGCAAGAAATGAGGGTATTTGTATTCCCAATATATTCTTTGAATTCCCAGTCAGACAATGGCACTGTATACCAGTAGTAAAAATTGTGGGTGCACGTAACCCCAATATATTCTTTGAATTCCCAGTCAGACACTGGCACTATATGGCAGTAGCAAGAAATGAGGGTATTTGTATTCCCAATATATTCTTTGAATTCCCAGTCAGACAATGGCACTGTATACCAGTAGTAAAAATTGTGGGTGCACGTAACCCCAATATATTCTTTGAATTCCCAGTCAGACACTGGCACTATATGGCAGTAGCAAGAAATGAGGGTATTTGTATTCCCAATATATTCTTTGAATTCCCAGTCAGACAATGGCACTGTATACCAGTAGTAAAAATTGTGGGTGCACGTAACCCCAATATATTCTTTGAATTCCCAGTCAGACACTGGCACTATATGGCAGTAGCAAGAAATGAGGGTATTTGTATTCCCAATATATTCTTTGAATTCCCAGTCAGACAATGGCACTGTATACCAGTAGTAAAAATTGTGGGTGCACGTAACCCCAATATATTCTTTGAATTACCAGTCAGAAACTGGCACTATATGGCAGTAGCAAGAAATGAGGGTATTTGTATTCCCAATATATTCTTTGAATTCCCAGTCAGACAATGGCACTGTATACCAGTAGTAAAAATTGTGGGTGCACGTAACCCCAATATATTCTTTGAATTACCAGTCAGAAACTGGCACTATATGGCAGTAGCAAGAAATGAGGGTATTTGTATTCCCAATATATTCTTTGAATTCCCAGTCAGACAATGGCACTGTATACCAGTAGTAAAAATTGTGGGTGCACGTAACCCCAATATATTCTTTGAATTACCAGTCAGAAACTGGCACTATATGGCAGTAGCAAGAAATGAGGGTATTTGTATTCCCAATATATTCTTTGAATTCCCAGTCAGACAATGGCACTGTATACCAGTAGTAAAAATTGTGGGTGCACGTAACCCCAATATATTCTTTGAATTCCCAGTCAGACACTGGCACTATATGGCAGTAGCAAGAAATGAGGGTATTTGTATTCCCAATATATTCTTTGAATTCCCAGTCAGACAATGGCACTGTATACCAGTAGTAAAAATTGTGGGTGCACGTAACCCCAATATATTCTTTGAATTACCAGTCAGAAACTGGCACTATATGGCAGTAGCAAGAAATGAGGGTATTTGTATTCCCAATATATTCTTTGAATTCCCAGTCAGACAATGGCACTGTATACCAGTAGTAAAAATTGTGGGTGCACGTAACCACAATATATTCTTTGAATTACCAGTCAGAAACTGGCACTATATGGCAGTAGCAAGAAATGAGGGTATTTATAACCCCAATATATTCTTTGAATTCCCAGTCAGACAATGGCACTGTATACCAGTAGTAAAAATTGTGGGTGCACGTAACCCCAATATATTCTTTGAATTCCCAGTCAGACACTGGCACTATATGGCAGTAGCAAGAAATGAGGGTATTTGTATTCCCAATATATTCTTTGAATTCCCAGTCAGACAATGGCACTGTATACCAGTAGTAAAAATTGTGGGTGCACGTAACCCCAATATATTCTTTGAATTACCAGTCAGAAACTGGCACTATATGGCAGTAGCAAGAAATGAGGGTATTTGTATTCCCAATATATTCTTTGAATTCCCAGTCAGACAATGGCACTGTATACCAGTAGTAAAAATTGTGGGTGCACGTAACCCCAATATATTCTTTGAATTACCAGTCAGAAACTGGCACTATATGGCAGTAGCAAGAAATGAGGGTATTTGTATTCCCAATATATTCTTTGAATTCCCAGTCAGAAAATGGCACTGTATACCAGTAGTAAAAATTGTGGGTGCACGTAACCACAATATATTCTTTGAATTACCAGTCAGAAACTGGCACTATATGGCAGTAGCAAGAAATGAGGGTATTTATAACCCCAATATATTCTTTGAATTCCCAGTCAGACAATGGCACTGTATACCAGTAGTAAAAATTGTGGGTGCACGTAACCCCAATATATTCTTTGAATTCCCAGTCAGACACTGGCACTATATGGCAGTAGCAAGAAATGAGGGTATTTGTATTCCCAATATATTCTTTGAATTCCCAGTCAGACAATGGCACTGTATACCAGTAGTAAAAATTGTGGGTGCACGTAACCCCAATATATTCTTTGAATTACCAGTCAGAAACTGGCACTATATGGCAGTAGCAAGAAATGAGGGTATTTGTATTCCCAATATATTCTTTGAATTCCCAGTCAGACAATGGCACTGTATACCAGTAGTAAAAATTGTGGGTGCACGTAACCCCAATATATTCTTTGAATTACCAGTCAGAAACTGGCACTATATGGCAGTAGCAAGAAATGAGGGTATTTGTATTCCCAATATATTCTTTGAATTCCCAGTCAGACAATGGCACTGTATACCAGTAGTAAAAATTGTGGGTGCACGTAACCCCAATATATTCTTTGAATTCCCAGTCAGACACTGGCACTATATGGCAGTAGCAAGAAATGAGGGTATTTGTATTCCCAATATATTCTTTGAATTCCCAGTCAGACAATGGCACTGTATACCAGTAGTAAAAATTGTGGGTGCACGTAACCCCAATATATTCTTTGAATTACCAGTCAGAAACTGGCACTATATGGCAGTAGCAAGAAATGAGGGTATTTGTATTCCCAATATATTCTTTGAATTCCCAGTCAGACAATGGCACTGTATACCAGTAGTAAAAATTGTGGGTGCACGTAACCACAATATATTCTTTGAATTACCAGTCAGAAACTGGCACTATATGGCAGTAGCAAGAAATGAGGGTATTTATAACCCCAATATATTCTTTGAATTCCCAGTCAGACAATGGCACTGTATACCAGTAGTAAAAATTGTGGGTGCACGTAACCCCAATATATTCTTTGAATTCCCAGTCAGACACTGGCACTATATGGCAGTAGCAAGAAATGAGGGTATTTGTATTCCCAATATATTCTTTGAATTCCCAGTCAGACAATGGCACTGTATACCAGTAGTAAAAATTGTGGGTGCACGTAACCCCAATATATTCTTTGAATTACCAGTCAGAAACTGGCACTATATGGCAGTAGCAAGAAATGAGGGTATTTGTATTCCCAATATATTCTTTGAATTCCCAGTCAGACAATGGCACTGTATACCAGTAGTAAAAATTGTGGGTGCACGTAACCCCAATATATTCTTTGAATTCCCAGTCAGACACTGGCACTATATGGCAGTAGCAAGAAATGAGGGTATTTGTATTCCCAATATATTCTTTGAATTCCCAGTCAGACAATGGCACTGTATACCAGTAGTAAAAATTGTGGGTGCACGTAACCCCAATATATTCTTTGAATTCCCAGTCAGACACTGGCACTATATGGCAGTAGCAAGAAATGAGGGTATTTATAACCCCAATATATTCTTTGAATTCCCAGTCAGACGATGGCACTGTATACCAGTAGTAAAAATTGTGGGTGTATATAGCCCCAATTCTATTGCTAGGGGACTTGCAGGGTATTTCTGGGGTGAAGGTGGGGGGGCACACCGTTGGAACGGGTATCGGGGTATATATCGGGTATACGGGAATACACTGACAGTGTATTCCATTCAGGATCCTGGGAAAGCTGGGTTGCGGCGATTGAGCCCGTCAGTGCCACGTTACACTGACAAGCTTCTCCCTGGAATTTAGCTCTTACAAGAGCTGTTGTGGTTGTCTTCTCCTTCCTATCCTAGCCTGTCCCTGCCTACCCAGAATCTAAGCCCTAGCTAGCTGGACGGAAACCTCCGTCCTCGGTGAATTGCAAGCTCAGAATGACGCGAACCTGGGCGGCGCTGTTCTTTTAAATTAGAGGTCACATGTTTTCGGCAGCCAATGGGTTTTGCCTACTTTTCTCAACGTCACCGGTGTCGTAGTTCCTGTCCCACCTACCCTGCGCTGTTATTGGAGCAAAAAAGGCGCCAGGGAAGGTGGGAGGGGAATCGAGTAATGGCGCACTTTACCACGCGGTGTTCGATTCGATTCGAACATGCCGAACAGCCTAATATCCGATCGAACATGAGTTCGATAGAACACTGTTCGCTCATCTCTAACTATAAATGTGTTCTGCAATTCTTGTCTTTAGGGCACGAGTTGTGCAACTATATCTGGATTAACACGCAATCTGGACAAGCTGTGCAACCCACATAATTAAGTTTACAAGATGTACATGTAATCATATAGATTGCGAACATGCTGGAACAATTATAGAAGTTTTTTATGTGATAAATCTGACTTCTGTCACTATTGCTAAATGTCGAAGTTCTGTCAACAAACTTACAGGTGTTACGACGGGAGGTGTTCTTACAGGTGTTCTTTGGGAGTTAAAATATCAACAAGTACAGTACTTGACGTATCAGAGTACAATCTAGTCGATTCACGTTCCACAGCCGTTTGGAACTGGTCCAGTACCGATGTTCTTGAGCTGATAAGGTAATAATATGGATTCTTTATATTAACAGAGGTATCCACATTAACACATGAACCTGAATCTGCTAAATCCTGGAGCGTTTTAAGACAGAGTTGTTCATCAAATAATAAATCTTGGAATTCATTGTGCTCCTGCAATTGTAAGCTGTTTGATTGACTGTTATCATTACAAAAATGTCTTTTGACTGTTAAGTTCCTAACGAAACGATTAACGCCAAGCATAGTATCAAACAGATTAAATTTGCTAGAAGGTACAAATCCTAGCCCCTTTGATAATAGAGTAAAATCACTATCTTTCAATGTCAAATTAGACAGATTCATAACATTACCCTTAACCACCACTGGAATCGATCTTACTTCATACTTACATAAAAGATACTAAGGAATTGCTAAGAATTTTTGATGGGTTTCAGTGGAGGGGGAATTATAAATGGCTCTCTGGTGACATTACGTCACTTTATTCTTCAATACCCCATGCTTTGGTTGGACAAGCAATATCTTTTCATTTGTCTCAATATTCGGAGTTTTTACCATCCTTTTGTGAATATTCTCTACAATTGATTTCTTATTATCTCATAATTATTTTACTTTTAATGGGGAGTTTTTTCTACAGGTGCAGGGAGCGCCGATGGGGGCAGAATTTTCGCCCTCGGTGGCGAATCTTGTGATGGCCTATTGGGAACATCTACAGTCCTATGAAAAAGTTTGGGCACCCCTATTAATCTTAATCATTTTTAGTTCTAAATATTTTGGTGTTTGCAGCAGCCATTTCAGTTTGATATATCTAATAACTGATGGACACAGTAATATTTCAGGATTGAAATGAGGTTTATTGTACTAACAGAAAATGTGCAATATGCATTAAACCAAAATTTGACCGGTGCAAAAGTATGGGCACCTCAACAGAAAAGTGACATTAATATTTAGTAGATCCTCCTTTTGCAAAGATAACAGCCTCTAGTCGCTTCCTGTAGCTTTTAATCAGTTCCTGGATCCTGGATAAAGGTATTTTGGACAAACAATTCAAGTTCAGTTAAGTTAGATGGTCGCCGAGCATGGACAGCCCGCTTCAAATCATCCCACAGATGTTCAATGATATTCAGGTCTGGGGACTGGGATGGCCATTCCAGAACATTGTAATTGTTCCTCTGCATGAATGCCTGCGGATTTGGAGCGGTGTTTTGGATCATTGTCTTGCTGAAATATCCATCCCCGGCGTAACTTCAACTTCGTCACTGATTCTTGAACATTATTCTCAAGAATCTGCTGATACTGAGTGGAATCCATGCGACTCTCAACTTTAACAAGATTCCCGATGCCGGCATTGGCCACACAGCCCCAAAGCATGATGGAACCTCCACCAAATTTTACAGTGGGTAGCATGTGTTTTTCTTGGAATGCTGTTTCTTTTTGGACGCCATGCATAACGCCTTTTTTTATAACCAAACAACTCAATTTTTGTTTCCAAAATGAAGCTGCCTTGTCCAAATGTGCTTTTTCATACCTCAGGCAACTCTATTTGTGGCGTACGTGCAGAAACGGCTTCTTTCTCATCACTTTCCCATACAGCTTCTATTTGTGCAAAGTGCGCTGTATAGTTGACCGATGCACAGTGACACCATCTGCAGCAAGATGATGCTGCAGCTATTTGGAGGTGGTCTGTGGATTGTCCTTGACTGTTCTCACCATTCTTCTTCTCTGCCTTTCTGATATTTTTCTTGGCCTGCCACTTCTGGGCTTAACAAGAACTGTCCCTGTGGTCTTCCATTTCCTTACTATGTTCCTCACAGTGGAAACTGACAGGTTAAATCTCTGAGACAACTTTTTGTATCCTTCCCCTGAACAACTATGTTGAACAATCTTTGTTTTCAGATCATTTGAGAGTTGTTTTGAGTAGCCCATGATGCCACTCTTCAGAGGAGATTCAAATAGGAGATCAACTTGCAATTGGCCACCTTAAATACCTTTTCTTATGATTGGATACATCTGGCTATGAAGTTCAAAGCTCACTGAGGTTACAAAACCAATTTTGTGCTTCAGTAAGTCAGTAAAAAGTAGTTAGGGGAATTCAAATCAATAAAATGATAAGGGTGCCCATACTTTTGCACCGGTCAAATTTTGGTTTAATGCATATTGCACATTTTCTGTTAGTACAATAAACCTCATTTCAATCCTGAAATATTACTGTGTCCATCAGTTATTAGATATATCAAACTGAAATGGCTGTTGCAAACACCAAAATATTTAGAACAAAAAATGATTAAGATTAATAGGGGTGCCCAAACTTTTTCATAGGACTGTATTCATCTATAGCGATCGGAACCCCTTTAAAGATTCTTTGAGGTGGTTTGGTCGCTATATTGATGACCTCTTGATTGTGTGGCAGGGTAATGAGGTGGACATTGAGAATTTTGTAAAATATATGAATAACAACGATTTTAATCTCAGATTTACACATCAGATTGGTAATGTTGATATCAATTTTCTGGATATTAATTTAAAAGGGGATGAATTGTTAGGTGAAGTTTTCACTAGCCTGTATAGGAAGCCTCTATCTGGCAACACTGTGTTGCACGCGACTAGCCAACATCCTCGCCATACAGTACACTCCTTACCGATAGTGGAAATGGTGAGAGCCAAAATGGCTTGCACATCAAATGAGGCATTCCAACAAGAGAAAGAGCTAATTGCCAACAGATTTTTGGAACGGGGTTATCCTATATGGACAACATCCCGAGCAGATAAAATTGTGTCTAAAAATGAGAGAAAGAACCTTTTATCAAAATCTAAAAGACGGAAAAATGATGGTAAAAACATTTATTTTTCCACTACCTATAGAGGAAAATTTACTCACCGAAATTTTCATTTCCCGTAGTCCGTAGGCAGCACAATTACACAAGGGATTTCGTCCCCTAGGTACAACCAGAGAGACAGGTTAGTTAGCAATCGTGAATAACCAATTAAACAATTAACAAGGACCCCTCCTATAAAGGTAAGGAAGTCGGCTGGCCCAATTGTGTTTTTTTGAAGCAATAGATATTCAATAGGGAGGGTCGCTTGTGCTGCCTACGGACTACGGGAAATGAAAATTTTGGTGAGTAAATTTTCCTCTTTCCCGTACGTCCTACGGCAGCACAATTACACAAGGGATTTCAGAAGCAATGAGATAATAGGGAGGGATGCCGACCGCCACTCTTTGCCTAATAAGGATCGCACTGCTACTCGTGAATCGAGTCTGTAGAGTTTGATAAATGTGAATGAAGAGGATCCGGTTCCGCCATGTGCATTTGTTCTAGTGGAATATGTCCCACTTCTTCCCATGATGTGAACATGGGCCGAGCGGCATGAGCTCTGACTTTAGCGGAGATTGCAGATCACTCAGTTGGTAGCACATTTCAGCTGCAGCCCTGAACCATCTTGCTAATGGGGCTTTTACTTGTCCTTTGCCCCCTTATTTGGGCCATAATGTTGCCAGTAAAATTTTGGCTTTCCTGAAGCTGTTGGATCTCTGCAACCAGACAGGAGTTCTCTTTAACATGTAGAGATGCCACTTTAGTTACTCCTCTTCCTAAGGTTCAGGGAAGACCCTGGCAAGGCAACTTCTGGGCTGATCTGCTTGAAAGAGGGACCTTAGGAAGGAACCCTGGGATGGCTCTCAAGAGAAGACAAACTCCTAGGAACTCCAATAGGACTCTTTGTAGTAGAGAGCCTGCAATACACTAATATGTCTGGTAGATATGATGGCGATTAAGACGAAACTTTGAAGTTTAGCCATTTATTGAGACTTCTTGAAGTGGCTCAAATGGAGATTCAGCGCATTAATGACCCTGCAGGTCCCTAAGAAGACAACTTTTTTTTTTTGGTGACAAAAGCGGACTTAACATTTGCAATGCTTTGAAGAAAGTCTCCACCTCATAAGAACCTAACGAGTATATGAGCATATTCAAAATAGCATATATGAGTATACCAGACAATATGTGACTATATCCACTAGGATATATGAGAATATACAATGAAAAATGTCCGAGTATATATAATGGAAGATATGTGCATGTATCCACAATAGAATATATGTAAGTATATACAATGGGCGATATGCAAGTCCACACATCAGACTACATGTGAGTATAATCACCATATAGTATAGGACCATATGCACAAGAGTTCATGAGTATCTCTATAATCGAGTATATGAGAGTGCAACCATAAATAAAGCACATGCGAGTATGTATACAACGGAGTTTATGTGAGTGTAAACATGCTAGAGTGTATCCACAACAAAGTATTTGTGAGTATATACACAGCAGAGTATGTGAGCATACACACCGTAGAGTGTATGTGAGTATACACACAGTAGAGTATGTGAATGTATACACAGTGTATGTGAGTATATACAGAATAGATTGTATGTGAGCATATACACAGTAGAGAATATGTGAATATATACACCATGGAGTGTATGTGAGCATACACACAGTAGAGTGTATGTGAGTATATACACAGTAGAGGGTATGTGAATATATACACAATAAATAACATGCGAATATATACACGGTAGAGTGTATGTGAGTATGCACACAATGAAGTGTATGTGAGTATATACACAGTAGAGTGTATGTGAGTATATACACAATGGAGTGTATTGAGTATATACACAGTAGAGTGTATGTGAATATATACACGATAAAGAACATGCAAATATATACACGGTAGAGTGTATTGAGTATACACACAACGGAGTGTATGTGAGTATATACATAGTAGAGTGTATGTGAGTATACACACAATGGAGTGTATGTGAGCATATACAGTCCTATGAAAAAGTTTGGGCACCCCTATTAATCTTAATCATTTTTAGTTCTAAATATTTTGGTATTTGCAACAGCCATTTCAGTTTGATATATCTAATAACTGATGGACACAGTAATATTTCAGGATTGAAATGAGGTTTATTGTACTAACAGAAAATGTGCAATATGCATTAAACCAAAATTTGACCGGTGCAAAAGTATGGGCACCTCAACAGAAAAGTGACATTAATATTTAGTAGATCCTCCTTTTGCAAAGATAACAGCCTCTAGTCGCTTCCTGTAGCTTTTAATCAGTTCCTGGATCCTGGATAAAGGTATTTTGGACAAACAATTCAAGTTCAGTTAAGTTAGATGGTCGCCGAGCATGGACAGCCCGCTTCAAATCATCCCACAGATGTTCAATGATATTCAGGTCTGGGGACTGGGATGGCCATTCCAGAACATTGTAATTGTTCCTCTGCATGAATGCCTGAGGATTTGGAGCGGTGTTTTGGATCATTGTCTTGCTGAAATATCCATCCCCGGCGTAACTTCAACTTCGTCACTGATTCTTGAACATTATTCTCAAGAATCTGCTGATACTGAGTGGAATCCATGCGACCCTCAACTTTAACAAGATTCCCGATGCCGGCATTGGCCACACAGCCCCAAAGCATGATGGAACCTCCACCAAATTTTACAGTGGATAGCATGTGTTTTTCTTGGAATGCTGTTTCTTTTTGGACGCCATGCATAACGCCTTTTTTTATAACCAAACAACTCAATTTTTGTTTCCAAAATGAAGCTGCCTTGTCCAAATGTGCTTTTTCATACCTCAGGCAACTCTATTTGTGGCGTACGTGCAGAAACGGCTTCTTTCTCATCACTTTCCCATACAGCTTCTATTTGTGCAAAGTGCGCTGTATAGTTGACCGATGCACAGTGACACCATCTGCAGCAAGATGATGCTGCAGCTCTTTGGAGGTGGTCTGTGGATTGTCCTTGACTGTTCTCACCATTCTTCGTCTCTGCCTTTCTGATATTTTTCTTGGCCTGCCACTTCTGGGCTTAACAAGAACTGTCCCTGTGGTCTTCCATTTCCTTACTATGTTCCTCACAGTGGAAACTGACAGGTTAAATCTCTGAGACAACGTTTTGTATCCTTCCCCTGAACAACTATGTTGAACAATCTTTGTTTTCAGATCATTTGAGAGCGGGCTGTCCATGTTCGGCGACCATCAAACTTAACTGAACTTGAATTGTTTTGTAGAAAGAAATGGTCCAAAATACCTTCATCCAGGATCCAGGAACTGATTAAAAGCTACAGGAAGCGACTAGAGGCTGTTATCTTTGCAAAAGGAGGATGTACTAAATATTAATGTCACTTTTCTGTTGAGGTGCCCATATTTTTGCACCGGTCAAATTTTGGTTTAATGCATATTGCGCATTTTCTGTTAGTACAATAAACCTCATTTCAATCCTGAAATATTACTGTGTCCATCAGTTATTAGATATATCAAACTGAAATGGCTGTTGCAAACACCAAAATATTTAGAACTAAAAATGATTAAGATTAATAGGGGTGCCCAAACTTTTTCATAGGACTGTACACAGTAGAGTATGTAAGCATATACCCAGAGTGTATGTGAGTATATACACACTGGAGTGTATGTGAGCACATACACAGTGGAGTTTATGTGCGCATATACACAATAGAGTGTGTGTGAGTACATAGACAGTGGAGTGTATATACACCACAGATGATATATTCTAGGATCCTGTGGATACAGATCTTATTTTATGCAAATGAGAATCACAGAGAAATCTGAAGGATTCTCCATCTGTGTCAGTGCCCGGAGGATTTCTGCCCTCGGACTCGTCTTGTAAATCTCTGATGAGATGAGCGAGCCGTATACATAGTGAACTGGAATCACTTACAAAGATGTATTGTAAACTCCTACGGAGGATATAGAAGGTTTCTACAAGACAGAATCTGTTTTGCTGTTTTGCTTGTTTTTTAGCCAATGGAGTTAGTGATTCCCAGTCATTCTCCTCCGCTGGCACTTGCCAGGCCCGGAGCGGACAATGGTAGGCACTTACAGTCCACAATGGTCACTGACATTTCAGTGACAGGAAGATCTAGCTTAGGAACCAATTCCCAATCATGAGTGGAGAAGATATCCCGGCTGTAGGTTGTGTTACATCTAGATCCAGATACACAGGTTGTTTTTGTTTGTTTGTTTTTTGTTTTGTTTTTTACTTTCTCGGAGTCTCCTGGTCACATTGTAGCCATTCCTGCAGGACTGGAGGACTCGGGTAAACCTTGCCCTTAGTTACATGACAATAATAGAGCTTCCTTCTCAGGCTCCATCCTACGCTGTTTTAACTCATTAGTGGGCCCAGTGCAAGCTGCTGCAGCACCTCATTAAATATAACATCAGTTTCTGCAGAATCTTCTGATAGACATGTCTGCTTTATGAAGTGCGGTAGATTTATCCTTAGTCTGACACTTTCCATTTACACTATGGTGCGCGGCTTTACCACATAATCTATGCAACAGAAACATATGTCGAGGACCCCAGCGCAGATTTTCTCACGCAAAGTATAGAGCGCTTACAGTGGTGTAAGGAGGCGTTCACATGTAGGGATTTTTGCCCCTAAACAGCGACAGATTTTGTCCAGACTCCGCCTCTATTATTTCCAATGGAAGGTGCAGGTTGTGGGAGGACACTGGAAGGAGAAACCGCTAACTCCTGTAAGACTAAGTCCTGTAAGACTCCTTATAGATAAGGCCCCAATAGTGGAGGAAAGACGGCAGCAGAACCCAGTGTCTGTCGGTCATTCAGCCGCAGGAGCAGAAGGCTGGACAATGAAGAGGAGCAGTGTGAATGGCCCCTAACTGGGCACAGCACCATTTGTAGTGGATTGCTGGGCTAGGCGCGCATACTTCAGGGAGAACCTGAAGCGCCTCCATGTGCTACCATCCGTGTTTAGTGGGGAATTCCTGACCATGTAATTCCACCCACATGTGAACCAAGGCAAGTCCAAATAGAAACGGCATCATCTTGGAACACCTTCGGAACTGAGGGACAGGGACCCAGCCCTGTATACAGCCCGGAAAGCCCAGCAAACGCCGAAAAGTCCTTAACACATTCTGTCTCTTCAGGCACCTAGAGAGAAAAAAGAACACAATTGGGCCAGCCAACTTCCTTACCTTTATAGGAGGGGTCCTTGTTAATTGTTTAATTGGTTATTCACGATTGCTAACTAACCTGTCTCTCTGGTTGTACCTAGGGGACGAAATCCCTTGTGTAATTGTGCTGCCGTAGGACGTACAGGAAAGTAGTAATTATCGCCAGGTGGTGGATATAATCCGAAGAAATATACCGATATTACATCAGGATGATATCTTGGGATCCATCTTGTCCTCGGGGTGTAATTTCATCTCTAAGAGAGGAAAAAAGTTAGGTAATATTCTGTCTCCCAGTTTGTAATTAAAATGTTCCACCTCTCAATCCTCGACCTGGCTTCATTTGAAGGGATTCTTCAAATGCGGCACTAGCCGTCGTAACACCTGTAAGTTTGTTGACAGAACTTCGACATTTAGCAATAGTGACAGAAGTCAGATTTATCACATAAAACACTTCTATAATTGTTCCAGCATGTTCGCAATCTATATGATTACATGTACATCTTGTAAACTTAATTATGTGGGTTGCACAACCCGTGCCCTAAAGACAAGAATTGCAGAACACATTTATAGTATTACTAGTAAGAACTGCAATAAGTCCACGGGGGTTTCGCATCATTTTATCCACACCCATAATTGTGATACCAGTACCTTTACGTTTAAAGCCATAGATCAGGTAAAAAAAAATCTATACGTGGTGGTAATAGGGAACGCCAATTGAAAATACGTGAGGCTTCTTGGATCTTCAAACTCAACACACGATTTCCATTGGGTTTAAATAAACGTAATGATTTAGCATATATTTATTAAAGATCTAGGATTTTCAAACTTAATATATGACTGTTGCACGAGTGCAATAAATGCTATATTTCAGGCTACATCTCTTGACATCTATAAACGTAATGTTTTATGCCTATTTTAGGTTGCATTTGCTAACATCCATTGCAACATCTAACAGAGCAATAATCTTAGTTCTGTCAACATTCATTTTTTATTCATCATGATAACATCCGCAGGAACAATGTTTTGTTTATTAATACTCATTTTGTTACTTCATAGAGTAATGAGGGCTCTGTATATATAGAACAGGCGTCACAAACAAAACTATGGGTTTTTGTTACAGTTATACGCATGCGCGTTCATTATGGTGTAGCCATCTTTAGTGTGGGCAAGTACGGAGGACTAAGTATGTAGTGGCCAGGTCAGTACGAATGTGCATGCCCCAAGTACGGAGGACTAAGTATGTAGTGGCCATGTCAGCATGAATGCGCATGCCCCAAGTATTAATGATACCATAAACACAAACACACACCAGTTTATACAGCCTCAGTGCTTTATGGTAGTTATCGCGTTATGCGTGAATACATTGCCCATACTTACCTGAGGTTTGAGTTTTATCTTTACGAGTGGAGCTCATTTATAAGGTGAGAGTTTATGATTATTACCACAAGCAATATGGTTTAAATTGTACCTTAATGGGGACAGATTCAATATCAGATTTCAAGTACAATAAATAGGTGTGCAGTTGTGCTGACACTGTGTGTATATGTTAGGATCTGACAATTGACAAGTAAATGTGTCTTTTTGTCCTATAGATATGGGCACATTTCTCACAATCTATTTCTCACTTCTGTTCACACTATGCGATTTTTTTTGTCACATAGTCTGGTTTGTATGTATTACGTGTTTCCCTGTGATCAAAGTTTTTTGAGATTTTGGTGTTTTGTGCGCCTTATGATAATGGTCTCTGTGGTTTTTGAGGATGTGGCAGGGGCCATTGTCATTATTTTGATCAACTACTATGCTACTAATAGTTTATTATGTCTCTCTACTAATGGGTAAATAACTCTAGTGCCTGTATCTTATGTCTTTCTATGTATTTATATTTTATTCATTAGGAAGGGTAGCACGGTTTGTTTTTAGTTGTTTCTTCTGTGTACTGTGTGTTGTTTTGTATGTCTAATTATTTGTGATTGGAAATAGGTGTGTTTATGATTACGTGTAGGCTATTTAAGGAGACATTCTATGCAGTAACATTTGACTATGATTAAGAGAGAACCTACTCTCGAAACGCGTCAGTGACACCAGCGCTAATATACCCTTCAGTGTTATTCCATCAGATACTGCACCAAATTGTTTTTTTGACTGAACCTGCTATTTTTAATTTTATATACTTAATAAATGTGATGAATTTTAATATATGGAAGGATTGCTGGACTCCAATTTTTCTACGTATTCCTTGGTGATATCACATTCCCAGCCGGGGGAATCAATGTGGATGTTCCGCGCAGTAATTCCTTCACAACAGTGAGTGTTTCCTTTTTCTATTTTCTTTTTTCTAATTGATTGCTTTATTGCATTTACTGGACTGAATCAGCAAGTTAGAATTGTGTCCAAAGCGACTTTTTTGCTGGAGGCTGTGGTTTTCCCCATTCCCCATTCCTTTTGGATTTGTCTATGCTTATCTAATCCTTTGACATGTGGTACTGTGTGCATATGCGTGTATCTAACCCTCCCCGTATGGTATTGTGCGCAGTAGCGTGTATCTAATCCTTTGGCATGTAGTATTGTGTGCAGTGATGCGTATCTAATCCTCTATCGTGTGGTATTGTGTAAAGACGTATGTACCTAATCCTCTGGCGTGTGGAAGTGAGTACAGACGTGCGTATCTAATCTTTTGGCATGTGTAATTGTGTGCTGACATGTGTATCTAACCCTCCCCATGTTGTATTGTGTGCAGTAGTGTGTATCTAATCCTCTGCCATGTGGTATTGTTTGCAGGGGTGCGTATCTAATCCTCCATTGTGTGGTATTGTGTAAAGACGTGTGTATCTAATCCTGCAGCATATGGTATTGTGTAAAGACGTGTGTATCTAATCCTGCGGCATGTGTAATTGTGTATAGATGCACGTACCTAATCCTCTGGCGTGTAAAACTGTGTGAAGACGCATGTATCTAATCCGGCATGTGGAATTGTGTGTAGATGCGCGTATCTAATCCTGTGGCATGTGTAATTGTGTGCAGATGTGCGTATCTAATCCTCCAGCGTGTGGTACTGTGTGCAGACGTACATATCTAATCCTCCGGCTGACGTGTGGTACTGTGTGAAGACGCGTGTATCTAATACTCTGGCGCGTGATACTGTGTTGGCGCAGTAAAAACTGACATCCAGCGCATCCTCGTTGAATAAAAACGTTTCTTCCCTTATTGGTTTACAGAAAACTTTAAAATGTAGCAATCACAGACACATGGTGGTATAGCATAGTGTGGTAGATCCAGCGCTAGCTGACGCATTTCGAGAGTATACCTCTCTTAGTCATAGCTAGCTACTATTGTGTGCACGGTGTTTATAAATGCACACATGCTCAATCCTCAGCAGCTGTAGCTGTTTCTGCTTAATTGCAAACACATCATAGTAACAAACAAACCATACGTAAAAACAAGATCGGAAACTGAAAAACTACCATTAACGTTTAAATGAATATTGTTACAGAAAGCTAAACTGAAAGTACATACATTGACAGTGTTAATATTGATATTAGGCACATCATTTGACATCAGTGTGGAGAGTGAAGATTATTCGCCATGCAGATTAAGCACAAGTTGCTAACCATCATCTCAGAAGTTCATAATTGTATCTTAACAAAGAAATTAAAATTCAAATACTGTGATACTGTGTGCTGACCTGTGTATTTAATCCTCTGGCGTGTGGTACTTTGTGCAGACGCGCGTTTCTAATCCTCTGGCATGTGGAACTGTGTGAAGACACTCGTATCTAATCCTTTGGCATGTGGAACTGTGTGCTGACACGTGTATCTAATCCTCTGGCAATTGGTACTGTGTGCTGACTTGTGCATCTAATACTCCAGCGTGTGGTGCTGTGTGTAGACGCGTGTATCTAATCCTCTGGCATGTGGAACTGTGTGCAGATGCACGTATCTAATCTTCCGGCATGTGTTACTGTGTGCTGATATGTGTATCTAATCCTCCAGCGTGTGGTACTGTGTACAGACAAGCATATCTAATCCTCCCACGTGTGGTACAGTGTGCTGACAATCGTATCTAATCCTCTGGCGTGTGGTATTGTGGGAAGACATGCGTATCTAATCCTCCGGCTTGTGGTACTGTGTGCAGATGCGTGTATCTAATCCTCCGGCTAGCATGTGGTACTGTGTGAAGATGTGCGAATCTAATCCTCTGGTGTGTGATACTATGTGCTGACTTGTGTATCTAATCCTCTGGCATGTGGTTCTTTGTGCAGACGCGCGTTTCTAATCCTTTGGCATGTGGAACTGTGCGCAGACGCACGTATCTAATCTTTCGGCATGTGGTACTTTGTGCAGACGTGCGTATCTAATCCTCCGTAGTGTGGTACTTTGTGCAGATGCGAGTATCTAATCCTCTGGCATGTGATAATGTGTGCTGACCTGTGTATCTAATTCTCCAGCGTGTTGTACTTTGTGCAAACACATGTATCTAATCCTCTGGCATGTGAAACTGTGTGCAGATACGCGTATCTAATCTTTTGGCGTGTGTTACTTTGTGCAAATGGGCGCATCTAATCCTCTGGCATGTGGAACTGTGTGCAGACGCGCGTATCTAATCCTTCGCCTTGTAGAAATATGTGCAGACGCACGTATCTAATCTTTTGGCTTGTGGAACTGTGTGCAAATGCACATATCTAATCCTATGGCGTGTGATACTGTGTGCTGATCTGTGTATCTAATCCTCTGATGTGTGTATCTCAGCTTGGATATCAGTGTTGGATTGTACTTGTGGAGTGACCATGTGTATGGCAATTATAATATGAGTGAAAGACTTGCAGGTTTGTTTTGGCTAATGGGGGGGTCACGGTTTTTATCTCTGGAACGGTATGTCTGAGTGAGTTAGGTTCTCATCTTAATCCTTCCCGGACACCTGAAGTATCTGTGTGCCAAATTTGGTGAAGATCTGTCCAGTCGTTTGGTCATGCATAAAGGACAGACAGACAGAAATTCATATTTATAAGATATATACAGTCATGGGCAAAAGTTTTGAGAATGATACAAATATTAATTTTTACAAAGTCTACTGCTTTAGTTTTTCTAATGGCAATTTGCATATACTCCAGAATGTTATAAAGAGTGATCAGCTTAACAGCAATTACTTGCAAAGTCAATATTTGCCTAGAAAATGAACTTTATCCCCCAAAACACATTTCAACATTATTGCAGCCCTGCCTTAAAAGGACCAGCTAACATCGTTTCAGTGATTGCTCCATTAACACAGGTGTGGGTGTTGATGAGGACAGGGCTGGAGATCAATCTGTCATGATTAAGTAAGAATGACACCACTGGACACTTTAAAAGGAGGCTGGTGCTTGGCATCATTGTTTCTCTTCTGTTAACCATGGTTATCTCTAAAGAAACACGTGCAGTCATCATTGAACTGCACAAAAATGGCTGAACAGGGAAGAGTATTACAGCTAGAAAGATTGCACCTCAGTCAACAATCTATCGCATCATCAAGAACTTCAAGGAGAGAGGTTCCATTGTTGGCAAAAAGGCTCCAGGGCGCCCAAGAAAGGCCAGCAAGCACCAGGACCGTCTCTTAAAAGTGTTTCAGCTGCGGGATCGGGCTACCAGTAGTGCAGAGCTTGCTCAGGAATGGCAGCAGACAGGTGTGAGTGCATCTGCACGCACTGTGAGGCGGAGACTCTTGGAGCAAGGCCTGGTCTCAAGGAGGGCAGCAAAGAAGCCACTTCTCTCCAGAAAAAACATCAGGGACAGACTGATATTCTGCAAAAGGTACAGGGAGTGGACTGCTAAGGACTGGGGTAAAGTCATTTTCTCTGATGAATCCCCTTTTCGATTGTTTGGGACATCTGGAAAACAGCTTATTCGGAGAAGACGAGGTGAGCGCTACCACCAGTCTTGTCTCATGCCAACTGTAAAGCATCCTGAAACCATTCATGTGTGGGGTTGCTTCTCAGCCAAGGGAATCGGCTCTCTCACAGTCTTGCCTAAAAACACAGCCATGAATAAAGAATGGTACCAGAATGTCCTCCAAGATCAACTTCTCCCAACCGTCCAAGAGCAGTTTGGCGATCAACAATGCCTTTTCCAGCATGATGGAGTACCTTGCCATAAAGCAAAGATGATAACTAAATGGCTCAGGGAACAAAACATAGAGATTTTGGGTCCATGGCCTGGAAACTCCCCAGATCTTAATCCCATTGAGAACTTGTGGTCAATCATCAAGAGACGGGTGGACAAACAAAAACCTACTAATTCTGACAAAATGCAAGCATTGATTGTGCAAGAATGGACTGCTACCGTGTTTCCCTGAAAATAGGACGTACCCCGAAAGTAAGGCATGGCAGACATTTTGCTGCCTAATATAAGGCGCTCCCCCCGAAAGTAAGACTTAGTGAATAGAAATGAATGGAAGCGTTTCTATGGGAGCGTGTGTGGGCATCGACTGGAGGCATTAGCGCTGGATGTCTGCTGACACCAGCAGACACCAGGCGGCTATGGCGGCCGCCCGACTCCCAGGTGGCCGCCATAGTTAAACACCCGGCATCCTGCCGGATGTTTAACTATGCCGGCCACCCGGGAGTTGGGCGGCCGCCATAGCCGCCTGGTGTCTGCTGGTGTCAGCAGACATCCAGCGCTAATGCCTCCGGTCGGTGCCCATACCGACCGTGGGCATTAACCCTTCTTGCGCCAGTGATCGCCGGCATCTGGAGCATGCTCCAGGGCAGACATCACGTTTACATGTCAGCCAGGAGCCTTTTAAAGGTTCCCCGGCCTGTCTGCAGCGCTTTTCTTTTGCAGGCTGCTCTATGCAGCCTGCAAAAGAAATGACGATTTTTTTGCAATGCAATGCAATTGCAAAGGTCTGATCACTAATGCAATGCTTTGCATTAGAGATCAGACCTTTGCAATTGCATTGCATTGCAAAAAATCGTCATTTCTTTTGAAGGCAGGTTGCCTGTTTGTAATGTATTACAGGGGGTTAATAAATGCAAAAAAAGAAGAATATATATATATATATATATATATATATATATATATATATATATATATATATAGTATTCAAATCAACCCATTTCCCTAGAACACATATAAAAGTATGTAAATACTATGAAACACATACCGTACATGTTAGGTATCCCTGTGTCCAAAATCGCCTGCTCTACAAATCTATAAAAATATTTTTATACTGTACTGTATTTAATAAATCTTAATTTTTATATTTAGCAATATATGTGAATTCTTCTTTGAAAAAAATAAGACACCCCCTGAAAATAAGACATGGTGCATCTTTGGGAGCAAAAAATAATATAAGACACCGTCTTATTTTCGGGGAAACAGGGTATCAGTCAGGATTTGGTCCAGAAGTTGATTGAGAGCATGCCAGGGAGAATTGCAGAGGTCCTGAAGAAGAAGGGTCAACACTACAAATATTGACTTGCTGCATTAACTCATTCTAACTGTCAATGTAAGCTTTTGTTACTCATAATATGATTGCAATTATATTTCTGTATGTGATAAAAACATCTGACAAACACACATAAAAACCAGAGGGCAGCAGATCATGTGAAAATATAAGATTTGTGTCATTCTCAAAACTTTTGGCCATGACTGTATATATATATATACAAATATATATATATATATATATATATATATATATATATATATATATATATTTCAGTGAGAGTTTCTGATGTTTCCTGGTTTAGAGAAACCAGTCTGTGCCACAGGTTGTTCACCAGAAATAAACCATAAACCCAAAGTCGTAGCCTATTCCAGGTGCTAGCAAAACATAAAATAGTCCTTGACTCCTTGGACTAGGCTGAGTTTATCTAAGACCAGTCAAGCACAGTCACAATGTGTGCAGCTACCTATTATACTTGCAATGGTCAGCTCCTCAGCTAACACCTAGTGAGGTTTATTAAACAACCCAAACTTTGGTCCACTCTACTAGACTGAGTGGAACCTTCTCATTTCCTTCCACTCCAACAAATCAGGCATTTTCTAGGTTATACATGCAGTGGAAGAGGAAAAAAAAAACCCAAAAAAACATCTTCTTTATGAAAACACTCTTTTTACATTTATTTTTATTCCTAGAAACCTGGTCTTTGATACCTTTTAAAGGCTATTCAAGCATATCTTTAGCTTATAACCCGTAAATCTGCTGATAGACCCCCTTTAAGGTGGGTTCACGCTACTGTTGTTAATGTCCGCTGCTGTCATCTGTCACAGGTGTCAATGAGAATGGACACAGACAAATGGGGCTCCGTCTGTTACTGCTACTCTGCTACACTTAATGTACATTAACAACAGTAGTGTGAACACACCCTTAAATTGTGTTATCTACCACTATATGGTTGCTGTGATAATATTGGTATAACAGGGTAGGAGACCCACTTAGATGTGTTTAGCACAAAATATCAGCATCATATTTAACTCTGCAAAGTTAATTATATTTTCATCAACCTTATAACCTGGAATTATTGATTAACAGTTTTGTGACATAGTACAGTAAGGCACGGCAAAAGATTTGAATAGAAAGCAGAAGATATCTGGTGGAATAAACAGATATAGAGTATAGAATGCCATGTAGCACTCAGCTCTACACTTTAAGGAGACTGATAGGAAATGTATCGTGATTAGTGAAATAATTTGTTGAATGAATATGCTGGGAAAACAAATCATGAAAGTCTACTGCAATAAGATAAATAAAGATCCCAACTAGCCTGTTCACCACCTTGTAGGCTGTGTTCTCTGTTCACTTCCTGGTTTTCTCAGTGAATTGGTGGGCGGGGTTTCACTTGCTATCTCACAGACAAAGCCATAGCAGTACATGTTTGCAGTCAGTAATGAAGGAAGGTTGTAAATAAATTAGCACAGTATCACTGGAAGATGCACAATATGAAGCTGATGTAGCAGAGCTGGATTTGTTAGGTGATGAGAATCCCAAACTTACATGCTATGGGACCAAGAGTCAGTTTGCAAGATACTCACTTTTAGGTCTGTGTTTAATGGACTCCCTGTCTCAGCCCTTATCAGCAAAATTCAATTAGTCTACTGATAACTGGAAGAGCCAGCGATAAACAGCTCAGAAAAACAAGCTGCTCCCAAGCATTCTGCTCCTCCTCTGCTCTCCTCCCTGAGGGTATGGATCTACATCACTTGTCCTGGGCGGAGAGATAAACAACTCAGAAATACAAGCACAGAGCACTCAGCTCCCCCTCCCTTCCCTGAGAGCAGGAAGCTACATCACTTGTCCTGGACGAGAGATATAGAGCACAGAAATACAAGCACCGAGCACTCAGCTCCCCCTACACTCCTGAGAGCAGGGAGCTACATCACTTGTCCTGGGCGGAGAGATAAACAGCTCAGAAATACAAACAACGAACACTCAGCTCCCCCTTCCCTCCTGAGAGCAGGGAGCTATGTCACTTGATCTGGGCAGAGAGATAAGATCATCCCCAGGTCCGTGGTTATGGAAACACAGTGTAAACAATGAAGTGAAAAATCTTAGCGGCAAACAAACAAGTGATTATGAAGATAATCTTGTTTCCCTTAGTCCTAACAGCGGCACAATGTGGGGTATTTCTGCCCCTGTGTGCTGGTAGGACAGGCAGATTTTTAATTAGCCAATCAAAAGCGTGGCTGGCCCTATAAGAGGGCACAAGAACCTCCCCTCTGCGTGTCAATACAAAAGTACCTCCATATTTATACACAGTTTTATACATAAGATATGATTCCCAGGGTGGGAAATCTTGTGCCGCTGTTAGGACTAAGGGAAACAAGATTATCTTCATAATCACTTGTTCCCTGTCGTCCGTACCAGCGGCACAATGTGGGGATATAGCAAGTAGGCCCAAAGATGGGCGGGATTATTCCATGACAGAGCTCAAAATGGTTTGGGCAAAGGCAGAGGAATCGGACACCCGGTCCCTCAGGCGGTAATGCCGAATGAACGTGGACTCAGATGCCCAGGAGGCAGCTGCACAAATCTGATCCAAGGACAACGCACTCCTCTCAGCCTGAGAGGTGGACACTGCCCTGGTCGAGTGGGCATGAAGAAAAGATGGGACCGGACGCCCTTGGGCGGTATAGGCGACTTTTATGGTATCGGAGACCCAGCGGGATATCGTGGCCTTGGCGGCCTTGGCGCCTTTATTCTTCCCCGTATAACTGATTAACAGGTTTTCGGCCTGCCTAAAAGGGCGAGTACGCTGCAGATAAATTTGCAGACATCTGATAACATCCAGCCTGTGCCATCTTTCCTCTTCAGATGAAGAGGGGAAGGGAAAAAATGCTGGAAGAGAAATAGTTTGGTTCCTATTTGCAGCGGATGGAATCTTGGGACGAAATCCTGGGAGGAACCTAAGCTGCACATGGTCCGGAAAAAATATAGTATATGGCTCCTCGGCAGACAAGGCTTGTAGCTCACTAACTCTTTTGGCAGTTGTAACTGCCAATAGTAGAGCCATTTTGCCAGTTAGTAACTTAAGTGAGACTTCTTCCAGGGGTTCGAATGGTTGGTCGCAAAGAGCGTTCAGGACCGGAATCAGGTCCCATTGGTGGACAGGGGTGTTCACCACCGGTCTCAGCCTAGTTGCCCCTTTAATAAAGGTGCTCACTAAAGGATCCTGAGACAAACGCCTCCCCAGATAGGCGGACAGGGCCGCTACGTGTACTTTGAGTGTGGCCGCAGCCAGACCTCTGTCTAGTCCGTCTTGAAGGAAGTCCAGGATCGCCTCAGTCGGGGGACCAGTGGAGTCCACTTGATGCTGCAGACACCAGGCATTAAAGATGTTACTAATTCGACGGTAATTCCTGTTAGTCGAATCCGCTCTGGCGCTGGATAGGGTCTTCAAGACGGCTTGTGACAGTCCTCTATTCCTCAATAGGGACTGGTCAACCTCCAGGCTGTCAGGTTGAGTCTCCTCAGATCCTGGCATCTCAGCTCTCCTTGGGTTACCAGATCTGGGAGAGGGGGAAGCCTCCAATATATGCCCTGACTCATTAGTATGAGGTGAGCAAACCAAGCCCTTTTTGGCCAGAACGGGATTATGGCTATTCCCGAGGCTTGGTCCTGTCTTATTTTGATCAATACCTTCGGTATGATTGGAATTGGAGGGAATATGTAAAACAGCCTGAACCTCCATGGGATGGACAGGGCATCCACTGCCAAGGGATTGTCCTCCTGGTATAGGGAGCAGAAGGTCCCTACCTTGGCATTGAGTCGGGTAGCCATTAGATCGACCTCCGGGAGACCCCATCTCTGGACGATCTGTTGAAAAACGTCTGGATTGAGAGACCATTCTCCTGATACGGTAATACCCCGACTCAGATGATCCGCTACTATGTTCAGGGAGCCCTTTATGTGAACAGCGGATAACTGGGCTAGGTTCTTCTCTGCCCAGGCAAATATAAGATTCGTCTCTCTCAGTAAGGTTGGTGACCTGGTGCCCCCTTGTTTGTTTATGTAAACTACCACCGTCATGTTGTCTGACCTGATCTTGACAGACTTGCCTCTCAACTCCGGGGCAAAGTGCACTAGGGCCAAGTACACAGGTCTGAGTTCCTTGAGATTGGAGGATCCCAGCTCCGGACATCTCCATCGTCCTTGTACAGTCCTGTCCTGGCAATGGGCTCCCCATCCCCACTGGGATGCATCTGTTGTCAACAGGGTCCACAATGTTGGGACCGTGGACCTTCCGTCTTTCAGGTGTATCCACCATCTGAGGGAAAGACGGGTAGCGGGAGAAAGGCAGATCTTCTTGTGCAGTCCCCGTGGAGACCTGTTCCAGGTTGTCAACACTTCCATCTGCAGGGGACGCAAATGCCATAAAGCCCAAGGGACTGCTCTGGCCGAGGATGACATTAGGCCGAGGACCCTCATGGCGGTGCGGATAGTTACCTGCCGAGTGCGCAATAGGAATCGTGCACTGGCTTGGATCCTTTCTTTTCTCGGACCGGAGAGGAAGATCTGCATCGCTTCTGAATCCACTATGAACCCGAGGAACTTCCTCCGTGTGGAAGGAACGATTTCGGACTTCTCCCAGTTGATGATCCATCCTAACTCTTGTAGGAAACTGATGGCAAGGTTGAGCTGCTGGAGGAGAGCAGCAGGAGACTGAGCTTTCAGAAGCCAGTCGTCTAGGTAAGGAACGATGAAGAGGCCCTGTAGTCTGAGGGCCGCCGCAACCGGAGCGATCACCTTGGTAAATACCAGGGGGGCGGATGTGATGCCGAACGACAGAGCTGTGAATTGAAAGTGCTCCCTGTGGCCGGCCATAGAAACGGCAATCCTGAGGAATTTCCTGTGGGAGTGAGCAATAGGGACATGAAGGTAGGCGTCCTTCAGGTCGAGGGTAACCATCACGTCTCCTGGCTGGAGAAAAGCAGACGCGGAATCCACGGTTTCCATACGGAATGACCTCTTCTTGATAAAGCGATTGAGATACCTCAGGTCTATTATCATTCTCCAGCCCCCGGTGACTTTGGGGACCAGAAAGACGGGGGAGTAAACTCCCAGACCGAGATCTGAGGCTGGGACCTTCTCCAGGGCGCCTTTGATGACATACTCGGCGACCAAGGCCTCTAAACTGGCCTGTTGGGAAGGTGGAAGGGTTCTGGTGACAACAAACCGATCTGGAGGTGGAAGGTGGAATTTGATAAGATAACCGTGCTGTATAATTCTTAGCACCCATGGATCTTGAATATGGGTGACCCAAGCTCTGAAAAAAACTGAAAGACGTCCTCCCACAGGAAGGGGGGCCACAGGGAGCTGCCCCGCGTCAAAATTCCGGCTTCCTCTTGGTGTCTTCCCTGGAAGCACCACGTCCGGAACCTCTAGGACGATATCTGGGACGCCTTTGCTGGGTTGGGCGTCTATAATTAGAGGCGGAACCTCTGCCTCTAGAGGGGGCACGTCTGCCCCTGGCAGCTTGAGTTAAGGACTTCCCCTTACCTTCAGCTAACCCCTCTATGATAGTATCCAAGCCCTGCCCAAATACTCTTCCTGGCTCAAAAGGGAGCGCGCAAAGAGCAGCCTTGGATGCAAAGTCTGCACGCCAAGGCTTTAGCCACAGGGGTCTGCGGGCCGCAGTGGACAATGCCATCGACTTGGCTGAAATTCTCAACTGATGGCGAGAAGATTCCGCCAAAAAATCTGCGGCCCTATGAATATTCTTCATGGAAGCCAAGATGTCATCCCTGTCCACACCGGAATCAATATCCCGCTCCAAGGTGGCTAGGCGGTTACGAAGAAAATCGCCCACAGTGGTAGAGGCTATGGCTACTGAGGCTTGGGCAGAGGAAGCAGAATAAACCTTCTTTAGGGTGGCGTCAGCCCTGCGATCCAAAGGATCCTGAAGATTTGATCCATCTTCAAGGGGCACCAGGGTTCTACGAGACAACTTCGCCACGGCTAGATCCACCTTCGGGGGAGGCCCCCAGGAATCCCACTGAGTTGAATCCATAGGGAACAGGTGCTTAAAGATCCTGGATAATGAATGTCCTTTTTCTGGCTGCTTCCACTGCTGCACCATGAGGTCGGTCAGCGTGGCGTCCGCATGGAAGGCAATATGTCCCCCAGAGGCAGACGTGGAGGCTTCCCCGTCAACATCTCGGCCCACTGTAGACCGGATGGACTTCAGCAGCCTGCCTGTTTGTTCATAGTGGAACACAGGTCTGCTGGAAACTACAGTCCTCGGAGGAGGACTTCGTCCTTGGAGGAAACATCCTCTGCCACCCGTAGATGTTCCAGGGGAGGGAGGGACGAGGAACGATGCTCTGTGCATGGTCTCTTGGCGAGCTGAGACAAGGTAGACTGTATGCCTTTGAGGGAATCATCCTGCAAAAATAAAGAGAGAGTACAAGCAAGGGAATTATCCTTACCCAAGCGATGCCCAACTCACCATCTCCTTGACCCAGGCCATCATATCTCTAGGAGAAGGCTCCTCAGGTGGGGGGCCTCTGCAACCACGACAACGGGCCCACTCATAGCCTAAAAATAATAGGCGGGTTATAGGGCCGGTAGTACCCAGAGGGATAACCTCTTAAGCCGCTACCTACCATCAGGGAGCGGTGTGTCACAGTCAAAACAGGAAAGGTGCTTCCTTTTGGCAGTAGATTTCCTCCTATAATCCCCAGGGGGGGTAGTAGAGGAAGACATATCCTACAGAGAGACCATAGACCATGCAAAATTGTCACCAACATATTCTACCAAATATCAAAAGAAGGGGTAGATCTTACCGTGTCCTAGACCGGACAGCAAGGTGACAAGAAACTGAAGGTTTGGTTTTGGAGGCAAAAGGAGCACTCCAGCTCTCCCACAATCTGGACCCTCGACGGGATTCGAACTCACGACGCCGGTGTTGCAAGGCCGAGCAGCTAACCACTGAGCCACGGCACTTCCTGATGCACAGCCTTCCGCCTTAGAAAGGAGAAGGTAACTAATAACCGGCCGGCCTGACCTTTAACCCGGCCGGCCGGAAATGGGAGGGGCCATAATCACATGTACCCTCCAGGAAGAGAAAAAGGTTACCCCCCCCTCTTCATACAGCCCCAGCAGGGGCACCTACCCCCTCAATTCCTGGCCCGGACGTGCGTGCAGGCTAGATTCTGCAATAAGCAGAAAGCCGGAGTAAACATCCTTCGCCGGCGCCAGGACTTTCAATGGCGCCGCTATACTTCCGGGCACAACCGGAAGTGTGCGCCCGGCAAATGCGGACGCAGGAAACTCTCCGCCGGGAACCTAGTTCCGGCAGAGCACGTCCGCGAGCGACAGCGAGAGAGCCCCGCGGCAGAGTGCCGGGCCAACTCACCAGCACGAGATGTGCTGACAGGTGAGCCAGAGGGAGAAGGAGGGGAGGGAGGGAGGGAGGGAGGTAGGAGGGAAGGAAAGGAGCCACGCAGGCTAAAAAAAAAAAACTTTTTTTCCCAGACAGGGGAAGGAACCTTCAATCAAGAAGGTCAGAAACTGAAAAAAGAAGAATTATGCTCCAAAGGTAGGTAACCCATAGAGCCTAAAATAAGAGGACACAAGTCCTCCCCACCTGTCCTTGACCACACAGGACAGAAAAAAACACACGCAGAGGGGAGGTTCTTGTGCCCTCTTATAGGGCCAGCCACGCTTTTGATTGGCTAATTAAAAATCCGCCTGTCCTACCAGCACACAGGGGCAGAAATACCCCACATTGTGCCGCTGGTACGGACGACAGGGAAGCAGTTTTGCTTGAGCAATGTATTTAGGAAAAGTCCTAAATCCACATAAACTAGCAGTATAGATAGGATCCTTGAGATGGGATAACTCTTTTAATGGTACAGGCGGATGCTGAATGTGAATGAGTGAGCCAAAGTGCATTTCAACAGCACCTGCATATTTAGTACAGAGTTGGGGTCAGACTGAACTGCTGAACTAACAAGTTAATCATTTTTTTCACAAAAACAGTAGAGATGCATGATGCTACTACACTGAAGGCTACACAGACTCTCTCACTCATACATGGGCCATGTCTAGGTATTGCAACATCAGAGGGTTTTTTTTATAGGTTAGTAATTGCGGAATTGTGTTGTTTTCTTATTAAAACTTAAAAGGGAGTGGCAGTCTGTTAGTGAGTGAACATGTGGGAACAGAAGCACTGGATCACTCATTGTCTTTCTCTACCACTTGCTGTACAGTAGTCCTAATCTTTGCCAGTTAGTTCACTTTGAAGATCATTTCATTTTAAAGGGATCATCCATCACCTGCAAGCTGCAATGGCTCAACAAGCACTAGAGAAGGCACTGAATGTTTTCCAATTTAAACATAAAGGCATATACTTTATATCGAACGTGACAAGTCCAGAAGTTATAGATGCTGTAGAATATATGGAGATTCGAGACAGCGATGTGTTTCTTGTCACCTATCCAAAATCTGGTAAGTTCCACTGTTAGAATATCTAATAAATAAGAGTGAATCAGAAATGTGACCTAGAAAACCAAGACATACTACATTTAAGGTATCTTGTGATACAGCAGATGAACCTGTGCAGATTGATGGCTAGTTTTGTGTTAAAGCTTCTGAATAATTTGCAATTTAAATTAAATACAATTAAATTAAATTAATAAAATATTATATGAAATGTATTCCCAAAAATGTATATACCTATATCAATATAGCTATACTTGCTTTATATCATGAAAGTGGCAGACTACACCTGAAAGACTGTACATGTGCTAGGTCCTACTTTTCTGTCCTACAGAAACTGATCCAGTTTTATTTAATATTGATCCTGCATATGGACAGTCAAAACACATGTTAGGGTCAGCGCACATGGAGTTTTTTGGCGCTGATTTTGACGCTGAATCCGCCTCAAAATCAACCTCCAAAAAAAAGCCTCCCGATAGAACTCTATTGGGAGGCTTTTTTAGAGGCTGATTTTGAGGCGGATTCAGCGTCAAAATCAGCACCTGACCCTTAAGCAGTATACATTTATACAATAACTTTCTGCAAAGAAAAGTCTAGTAGTGCTTGCTAAAAAAAAATTAGTTTGCGAATGCAATTGTCTAGCACAGAGTTTTCAACCTTATACACTGAAACATGTGACATTGTTGTCATTTTTTTGCACTGAATATTTGGGGTGGCTGCCATATTGTGATCTGAAGAAGTAAGATTGCCACGATTTTATGTTCTGAGCATGTGTTCTTTGCACCATTTTATGCACAAATCTAATATTGAAGTCCTCTCCTAAGGATAGAATATCATTAATAGAAAATGGATAACCCCTTTAACCCCTTAGCGCTATTTCACATACAGGCACGTCAGGGAATGTGGTTAGTTCCCACATTCCCACGTGCATGTACGTGATGGAGATCGCATGGTCTCAGAAGCAGAGACCCTGCGATTACCATGGGAGCCCGGCTATAACTGACAGCCAGGCTCCCGCTGTAACAGCAAGGACGGTGATAACACCGATCCCCGCTGTTTAACCCCTAAGATGTGGCTTTCAATAGTGACCGCTGTCCATATGAAGTATCTGCAGCCCAGGGTCTGGACAGTGACCCCAGGCTGTCTGCAGCCTCTACATACCTGGTTGATCCTGCCAGGAAGGGAGGAAGTTACTCTATGCATCTGCATAAGCTAACTTCCTCTATAGACTGCAATACAAGTGTATTGCAAGTCTATAATGCTGAATCAGTGATCCAGTGGATCACTGGTTCAGGTCCCCTAGAGGAACTTCAATAAAAAGTAAAAAAAAAAAAAAAAAAAGTGTAAAAAAAGAAGTTAAGTGTATGAAAAATAAATAAATTAATTAACTAATTAATCAAGCAAAGAAATAATGATTTATTTCGATCTCGCCTTAACAAAATGCTATAAAAAGTGACCAAAAAGTCACATGTACCCCAAAACAGTACCAATAAAAAGCACAGATCGTCCCGCAAAAAATAAGCCCTCAATCAACTCTGTCAACCGGTAAAAAAAAATTCTACACATCTAAAAAGATGGCAATGAAAAAATAATTGATTTCTTTCCCAAAATTGTTTTTTGTTCTGCAAAACTAGTAACGCATAAAAAAAAAACCAATATAAATGAGGTATAGCTGTAATCGTATTGACCCGCAGAATAAAGGTCACATGTTACTTATATGCTACGCTGGATGGAAAAAAATTAAAAGTTAAAAAGCAATACCAGAATTGCTGTGGAGGTTTTTAATACACCAAGAAAGAGTTAATAAATTTTATTTTATAGTTTTTAGGCACCCAGAAATGTTGTCATTATAAAATACATTTCATCCTGCAAAAAACAAGCCCTTATATGGCCACATCACCAGAAAAATAAAAAAATATATATATAGAAAAAGAGAAAAAAATGGGGTCACTCACCAAGGCTGTATGTGATGAAAACATGAGTCCTTTATTTGACACTAGCTGGTACCCGCGACTTCATCTGTGGTGATTGTAGAAGTGGGTATATACAGGCGCGGGTAAGGTTTTCGTACTGTGTGTAAGGTATGGGATATGAAATGTAACTTTGTATCTTGTTTTTGCTGTAATTCAGAGAATACATGAGACTTTTGTGTTGAAGTTAATTTGTATTTGAGCTGCTATACGGTGTTGTTATAAACTGTACATAGTGACTTTGGGACAGAGGTATTTGAAGTTAATATACCTCGATATACGACATTGTATGCTTTGTTATTTTCTGCCAGTAGTGTGTTGACATTTTTTTGTTTTTAAAAGTTGCCATATTCTGACAGCAGTCACTTTTTTATTTGTCTGTGTCGGGGGATATCTTTTTTTGCAGGGCCGGGTGTAGTTTTTAGTTGTTGCATTTTCGGGAAATGCTATTGGGTTGATCACTGTTGATTGATATTTGTATGATGATGAAAATAGTGGAAAAACGGCGGTTTTGGACTTTTCAGTATCTTTGCTGCTACAGCGTTAAGCGTCCAGGCAAAATATTTGTGTAGCTTTGTAGAGCGGGCGATTTCGGACACAGGGATACCTAACATGTATGTGTTTCACAGTATTTAGCTACTTTTATATGTGTTCTAGGGAAGGGGGGGGGGTGATTTGAATTTGTAATACTTTTTATTATTTTATTTTATTTTTTTCCTTTTTTTTGTTTTTGTTTTTGCATTTATTAGACCACCCAGGGGTATTGAATGGGTGGGCGGTGTCGCGGATTGTCAGAGCGGTGGGGGTGGGCAAACATGGCTGCTCCGGAGCGTTAAAGAGAGCCTCCTGGAGTATCGTTAAGCTGAGGGGCAAAGTGGTAAAGTATATGTATATGTGATTGTGTGGGGTTAGAGGCTAGGCTGTAGAGGGCAATATGAATTTTGTGGCTTGCTATGGTCCAAAGTGTGCGAGATTGCAGAGATGGTGGTGTGAGTTTGGGTTTTGTGGGGGTCCTGGCACAAACTTATGTGTGCTATTGTGACGAAAAGTAGCCTATTGCGCAATCGGGTGTATTAACTATGTTTGTGGAAACTTTCTGCCAAATCGGTCGAGCTGGTTTTGCGTGATTGAGGAACAAACATCCAAACACACAAACCCACAAACTCACAAACTTTTTATAATATTAATAGGATCCCATCCCAATGTTAATAAAATCTGTGAAAAGGTTTTGTGTGAAAATGCTCACTATACCCCTTGATGAATTCTATGAGGGATGTAGTTTCCAAAATGGAGTCCTTTTGGGGGGGGGGGGTTCTTTGTATTGGTACTCTAGGGGCTCTGCAAATGAGACATGGTGGCTGAAAATTATTGCAGCAAAATCTGCTTTTTAAACACCCAGTGTTGCTCCTTCCCTTCCATGCGCCCAAAAATCAGTTTACACCCACATGTTGGATATTTCAGTGCTCTGGAGAAATTGCATAATGACATTTGAGATGCATTTTTTTTCTTTAACCCTTTGGGAATGTGTTAATTTTAGGTCTAAATGAATGTATTATAGAAAAAAATAAAATGTCTAAATTTTGCCTCTATATTGTTTTAATTTCCTTGAAATACTTAAAGGGTTAACAAACTTCCCAAATGCTGTTTTGAATTATTTTAGGGGTACAGTTTTGAAAATGGGGTGATTTGGGGGAGTTTCTATTATATAGACCTTTATAATCCCCTTCGTAACTGAAGTGGTCCCTAAAAAATTAGTTTAGGAAATTTTGTGGTAAATCTGGAAAATCGCTGTTATACTTCAAAGCCTTTTAACGTCCAAAGTAAATTAAAAAACAATGAAAAGATAATGCCAATATAAAGCAGAGATATGGTACATAATATTTATTAAAGTATTTGTCAGATATAGGTATCTGTTTGAAAAGCAGAGCATTTCACATTTTTGAAAATTGCGATTTTTTTGCAAATTTTCATCAAATTTCCTATTTTTTTTAATAATAAGTACACAAACATTGATTAGATTTTACCACTAACATGAAGTACAGTGTGTTATGAGAAAACATTCTCAAAATCACTTATGTAAGTTAAAGCGTCTCAAAGTTATTGCGATTTAAAGTGACACATGTCAGTCTTGAAAAACGAGGTGTGGTCCTTAAGGCATTTTTGGGCTGTATCCTTAAGGGGTTAAACATGCTAGACATGCTAGACAGCATGTTTAACATTGTTTAATGCTATTATACCTGCTCATCTCCACATCAGCTGCCCATATCTAGACAAACTATTCCTGCCTCAGTTTTCCTTTCTTCTCTCCTGGCTGCCTCTTCACTTGCCTGAAGCTCTTTTAGTTTAAGGGTCCATTCACACAGAGTAAATGCGCGCTCATTTTTGCATAATACACGTGTAAAAATAAGACTCCCATTGATTTCAATGACATTTTTTACACGTGTATTCTTTACACGTGTGTTATGCAAAAATGAGCGTGCGTTTAGTTTGTGTGAATGGACCCTTACAGAGAAAAAGCTACGTAGGATGATGAGGAACAAAGACTGTTGAACATATACGTCTTCACCGACACATTAGTAACAGCACTGTCCAGCCCTGGTTAGGCACAATACCTGTCAGCACACTGTATAGAAGCAAGAACAGCTAAAGAGACAGTAAGAAGGGCAGGAGAATAACCTCCTTATAAAGTCATACAGTAAAGAGTGGGATCATGTGCCTAAATCTTCTGTTCCTAGTAGAGGAGTAGAGTAGTAGGCATACCCCTCCTTGAGAATCATTGGCCTAGCATTTGGTAAAAGGAAACTCGGCATTTGTTGACTATATGAGCACCTATGGACTCAACTGAAGGTATAATTCAGAGAATACTCCTATCTCATCCAAAATGCCATAAACAGGTAAACCATATACGGGTGAAGTCTTACATTGTATTTATTGTTTTTTTGTCTATTATTTCTTGATAATTATTTTGCAGGCACAGTTTGGACCCAGCAAATTTTAAGCCTAATATTCAACGAAGGCCATCGTAATGGAACAGAAAATATTGACAATATGACAAGAGTGCCATGGATTGATTATAACATTCGCAATATTGATATGGATAGTCGTCCATCTCCTCGCCTCTTCTCATCTCACCTACCGTATTATCTAATGCCAAGAGACTTGAAGTTCAAGAAAGGAAAAGTAAATCACTTAAGTATTGTAAAACAATAATCATCTTTTATTTTCTAAAAGTGATAACTAATGAATAATTACATAATGTATGTGGACATTTTACTTATAATGGGGCATAATACATTTATTTTTGGAGCTATGGCCAAAGACCTCAATGACTTAGGTAATAGTAGAGTTTCTATATAGAGTTGATAACAACACACAAGAATAATAAAGCTACATGATTTACAAGTTCAGATAGATAGATAGATAGATAGATAGATAGATAGATAGATAGATAGATAGGAGATAGATAGATAGATAGATAGATAGATAGATAGATAGGAGATAGATAGATAGATAGATAGATAGATAGATAGATAGGAGATAGATAGATAGATAGATAGATAGGAGATAGATAGATAGATAGATAGATAGATAGATAGGAGATAGATAGATAGATAGATAGATAGATAGATAGGAGATAGATAGATAGATAGATAGATAGATAGATAGATAGGAGATAGATAGATAGATAGATAGATAGATAGGAGATAGATAGATAGATAGATAGATAGGAGATAGATAGATAGATAGATAGATAGATAGGAGATAGATAGATAGATAGATAGATAGATAGATAGATAGATAGGAGATAGATAGATATATAGATAGATAGATAGATAGATAGATAGATAGGAGATAGATAGATAGATAGATAGATAGATAGGAGATAGATAGATAGATAGATAGATAGATAGGAGATAGATAGATAGATAGATAGATAGATAGATAGGAGATAGATAGATAGATAGATAGATAGATAGGAGATAGATAGATAGATAGATAGATAGATAGATAGATAGGAGATAGATAGATAGATAGATAGATAGATAGATAGGAGATAGATAGATAGATAGATAGATAGATAGGAGATAGATAGATAGATAGATAGATAGATAGATAGATAGATAGATAGGAGATAGATAGATATATAGATAGATAGATAGATAGATAGATAGATAGGAGATAGATAGATAGATAGACAGACAGACAGGAGATAGATAGATAGATAGATAGATAGACAGACATGAGATAGATAGATAGATAGATAGATAGATAGATAGATAGATGATAGATAGACAGACAGACAGGAGATAGATAGATAGATAGATAGATAGATAGATAGATAGGAGATAGATAGATAGATAGATAGGAGATAGATAGATAGATAGATAGGAGATAGATAGATAGATAGATAGATAGATAGATAGACAGGAGATAGATAGATAGATAGATAGATAGATAGATAGATAGATAGGAGATAGGAGATAGATAGATAGATAGATAGATAGATAGATAGATAGATAGAAGAAAGATAGATAGACAGACAGACATGAGAGAGATAGATAGATAGATAGATAGATAGATAGATAGATAGATAGATAGGAGATAGATAGATAAATAGGAGATAGATAGATAGATAGATAGATAGATGATAGATAGACAGACAGGAGATAGATAGATAGATAGATAGATAGATAGATAGATAGATAGATAGATAGATAGGAGATAGATAGATAAATAGGAGATAGATAGATAGATAGATAGATAGGAGATAGATAGACAGGAGATAGATAGATAGATAGATAGATAGATAGATAGATGATAGATAGATAGATAGATAGATAGGAGATAGATAGATAGATAGATAGATAGATAGATAGATAGATAGGAGATAGATAGATAGATAGATAGATAGATAGATAGATAGGAGATAGATAGATAGATAGACAGACAGACAGGAGATAGATAGATAGATAGATAGATAGATAGATGATAGATAGATAGATATATAGATAGGAGATAGATAGATAGATAGATAGATAGATAGATAGGAGATGTATAGATAGATAGATAGATAGATAGATAGATAGATAGATAGATAAATAGGAGATAGATAGATAGATAGATAGATAGATAGATAGATAGATAGATAAATAGGAGATAGATAGATAGATAGATAGATAGATAGGAGATAGATAGATAGATAGATAGATAGATAGATAGATAGATAGGAGATAGATAGATGATAGATAGATAGATAGATAGATAGATAGGAGATGTATAGATGTATAGATAGATAGATAGATAGATAGATAGATAGATAGGAGATAGATAGATAGATAGATAGATAGATAGATAGGAGATAGATAGATAGATAGATAGATAGATAGATAGGAGATAGATAGATAGATAGATAGATAGATAGATAGGAGATAGATAGATAGATAGATAGATAGATAGATAGGAGATAGATAGATAGATAGATAGATAGATAGATAGATAAATATGTTATAAACACAAATACTTAGGTGAACTGTATCCTGTTCCAGTTTTTGAAACATTAAACAGAAAGAAATGTAGAAGTGAAGTAAAACACTTTGAAATTAGACTAAGGGTTAGACTCATGAAGTCAAAAATGACACCAAAAAAGCTACAACTTGCCTTGCAAATAGGTCAAACAAGGTGAAGAAAACAGTAGAAAAGTATGGAAAGCAGAATACTGTTCCCCCAGGCAGAAAATAATTATACAACTGAAAGTATTTTCACATGGATTCTCCAAATACCTTAATGACAGCTATCCAATATATTATACCCTAAAATCTAGCCAAGTACAAGTCATAAAAGCTCTGCTTTTCGATCAGAGAAGTTTTGGACGTTTCTCCTGTTCTGCTGTTCTTTGTGCGGTGGGCACTTCCTTTTTGATCCTGTTTGGTCACTACAGCTTCTACAGGCATCGAGCTGGTCAACAGTGGTGAAGCGCTATGCACTGCTAACACAATAGAATATGCAACACAACCTGAATAACAGCAGCTAGAGTAAGGTATCCTATATCACAGTGCACTGAAGCTGTGTCTCCCATAGTGCGAACAGTGACTTAACAAACCCCCTGACTATCTACACAACTGTTTTTAGGGAACTGTCATTCCTTACAAGGGGCAAATTCACAACTGTTCATTTGTCCCAAGAGGAGAACAGCAAATTAACTAAGGCATGTGCATACCACCTTACTGCATTGGTGTAGGCTCAACTTTGGTGAATCCAAATGTACTTTCAAACAGGTTCACCAAAACTGAGTTCCTGTAGCTCCCATCCACCAGAAATTCTGCATAGATTTGCACTGCTCGATTACTTCCGTATATCCCACCTTGGGTGCAGGAGAAGATAACCCTTTAATTAATATAATCAGTAGGGTTGGATGAAGTCAAAAGTCCATCAAGCCCAACTTATAACCTTATAGAGATACCAATTGCCCCATGTCAGGGAAAAAAAATCTTTCCTGTATTTGTACATTGTTATTAGGTCTCCCATTTGTCGCCTTTTTTACTAAACTGAATAACCCCAAATTTACTTATCAATTTCGGACTCCTATCTACTTTCCCCTAATTATTTTGGTTGCCCTTCTCTGCACTCTCTCTAGTTCAGTTATGTCCTTCTTGTGCACAATAGTCTATGTTCGGTCAAAATAGTGATTTGTATAGAGCATCTATGCAACTTTTAGTGTAATTTTATCTGTTTTAGCAGCAGCTGCCTGACACTGATCGGTAAAGGTAAGGTTACTGTCCACCAAAATCCCCAAGTCTTTGCCAGTGGCAGCCTTACCAAAATAGTATTAAAGAGATCCTTTCAGGTCCTTATCGATGTATGGTATTATATACTGCAAGGGAGCAGACAGTGCGTCTTCACTGGGCTGTGAAGAAAGCCCCCCTGACAGTATTCTTAGAGGGGGCGTTCCTTACCTCCCACCGAAAATGCTTAGTTGCAAGGCCTGCCCTTTTGATAGCGGGAAGATATTAGTGCTGAAATTAACGGTACTGATATCTCTATCAATGGGGCACATACTGGGAAAGCCGAGAGTGCTCTGAATTCAGCACACTGTCGGCTTTGTAGCGATATATAATACCGCACATCAGTGAGGACATAAAAAGTCGACTTTAAGAACATACCGGTAATAATACATTTTATTTCTTTGACTAAAATGCATAAAATTACATTATTCTTCATTTGCCAATATTGTAACATTCTATCCTCCTCAGTTTTTATTATTTTACATTTTGTAGTATCTCTAAATATGGAAACCTTGTTCTGTAAACCCTCTACTAGGTCATTAATAAACATATCAAAAAGTAGAGGACCCAATCACTATAACTATACACTATCTTTCCCTTCTAGATTATTTATGCCCCCCCCCCCAGGCATCTTCTCCTCCAGCATAGCTTACACCTTCACCTTTGGAAATATAGCAGCCAAGGGTAGGTTCACACTAGTGCTTGGCTCCCGTCCGTCTGCTAAAACAGTGGTTACGCAGCAGATACCTGTGGACCCTATAGACCAGTGATGGCGAACCTTTTTGAGACCGAGTGCCTAAACTGCAACCCAAAACCAAATAAATTATCACGGAGTGCCAACACGGCAATTTAACCTTAAAACTCTGTGGGTCCACAATTGCGGACCCACAAATTACAGTCATGTGACTGGGGCTTTACAGATCTTGTACTGAAAGGTAAAGGTCTCTGCATTCTGTACTTTTAAACAATTAATTTTCACTATTTACATCGCACAGGATCTGTTTTATAGTTACCGTGCAATGTTATTACATCCTGTACTAATTTCACGTCTGCTATAAAACAAATACTGTGTGATATACATAGTGAGGGGACCCCACACAGTACAATCTGCCCCTCAATGGCCCCCCCACACAGTACAATCTGGCCCACAGTGGCCCCCACACAGGATTATACCTGTATACTCCACAGTAGCCCCCTCCCACACAGCATGAACTGGTCCACAGTAGCCCCCTCCCACACAGCATGAACTGGTCCACAGTAGCCCCCTCCCACACAGCATGAACTGGTCCACAGTAGCCCCCTCCCACACAACATGAACTGGTCCACAGTAGCCCCCTCCCACACAACATGAACTGGTCCACAGTAGCCCCCTCCCACACAACATGAAATGGTCCACAATAGCCCCCTCCCACACAACATGAAATGGTCCACAGTAGCCCCCTCCCACAGAGCATGAAAGATCCACAGTAGCCCCCTCCTACACAACATGAAATGGTCCACAGTAGCCCCCTCCCACACAACATGAAATGGTCCACAGTAGCCCCCTCCCACACAGCATGAAATGGTCCAGAGTAGCCCCCTCCCACACAACATGAACTGGTCCACAGTAGCCCCCTCCCACAGAGCATGAAAGATCCACAGTAGCAGCATAAAATGGTCCACAGTAGCCCCCTACCCGCACAGCATGAAAGTCTACAGTAGCCCCCTCCCACACAACATGAAAGGTCCACAGTAGCCCCCTCCCATACAGCATAAAATGGTCCACAGTAGCCCCCTACCCACACAGCATGAAAGTCTACAGTAGCCCCCTCCTACACAACATGAAATGTCTACCGTTGCCCCCCCTCCCCTGACAGTGCAAACAAACACAATATAGTTACCTGAAGAGCTGCCGGGTGTTCTCTCTTCTGTTCACTGCGCGCGCTGATGACTTACGTCATCACGCCCGCGCTTGTTCAGAGGTCACACTCTGTAGTCAGTGTAGGCCGCGTAGTACGCGTGGCCTACACTGAGCTACACTGACAGCTTTCAGCTGGATGCGCATTTGCACAACCAGCTGAAGGCAGCGATCGCTCACTAACGGGGAATCCTGCATCGGATTCGCCGTTAGTGAGCGATCAGGGCGACAGCACGCGTGCCAGCAGAGGGGGCTCTGCGTGCCCTCTCTGGCACGCGTGCCATAGGTTCGCCATCACTGCTATAGACTATAATGGGAACTGCTGCATTTCTGTCAGGTTTCTGCCTTTTCATATTGAAACCTGAGGAGAGAAAAGTCCTCCGTGCAGGACTTTTTTCTCTCCACTAATTTTCGGCGGATTCTGTGACAGAGTCTCTGTGGAACCTAACCTTAAACTATTCTTGTGGTTATTGTTTACAAGATTAATTAAATAATTCCTTACTTTAGAGTCATCAGAATTTTGGCTCAAGCAGTGGGAGTGTTGAAATAATGCAAGTACAGAACTGTGAGCTACAAAAATTGCTCCCTCTTACCGTCGCTATACATATATATACTGTATATATACTAGAGGGAGGACCCGGCTTCGCACGGGCATATTACATTTTATGTTTGTGTAGTGGCCCCATAAGAATTGTCCAGTTTTGCACTGATGTATTTTGTATGTGGTTTGTGTGTATGTCCATAAGCATCACGTGATCATGTGTATCTCATTTTGAATGTCAGTGAAAAACCTGTGATCAGTTGTTATGGATACCTGGAGTAAAGCTGTATCTAATCCTTCCCCGTGTAGTACTGTGTTTAGATGCAAGTATCCAATCCTTGTTGGTGTGGTACTTTGTGCAGATGCACATATCTAATATCTAATCCTCCCTGTGTGGTATTGTGTGAAGAGGCGCGTATCTAATCCTCCAGTAAGTGAAACTGTGTGCAGACGTGCGTATCCAATCCCCCGGCGTATGGTACTGTGTGCAGACGCGTGTATCTAATACTACGGCATGTGGTACAGTGTGCAGATGTGCGTTACTAATCCTCCGGTGTATGGAACTGTGTGCAGATGTGCATATCTGATCCTCTAGCGTGTGGTACTGTGTGCAGATGCGCATATCTAATCCTTCCCTGTGTTATACTGTGTGTAGAAACGCGTATCCAATCCTCTGGCGGTGGTGCTATGTGAAGACATGCGTAGCTAATCCTCCAGCGTGTTGAACTGTGTGCAGATGTGCGTATCTAATCCTCCCCCGTGTGGTACTTAGAGCAGACACACGTATCTAATCCTTCAGCGTGTGTAACTGTGTGCAGACGCGCACATCTAACCCTCGGTCGTCTGGTACTCTGTGCAGATGCAGGTATCTAATCCTCCCCTGTGTGGTATTGTGTGAAGAGGCGTGTATCTAATCCTACGGCATGTGGAACTGTGTGTAGACGTGGGTATCTAATCCTACGGAATTTGGTACTGTGTGCAGATGCGCTTATCTAATCCTCCCCTGTGTGGTATTGTGTGAAGAGGCGCGTATCTAATCCTACGGCGTGTGGAACTTTGTGTAGACGCACGTATCTAGTCCTACGGCATGTGGTACTGTGTGCAGACACGCGTATCTAATCCTACGGCATGTGGTACTGTGTGTAGATGCGCGTATCTAATCCTACAGCATGTGGTATGGTGTGCAGATGCGTGTATCTAATCCTATGGCGTGTACAACTGTGTGAGGACATGTGCATCTAGTCCTCCCCTGTGTGGTATTGTGTGTAGACGCGCGTATCTAATCCTACGGCGTGTGGAACTGTGTGTAGACGCACATATCTGATCCTCCCCCGTGTGGTACGGTGTGCAGACGCGCGTATCTAATCCTCCCCTGTGTGATACTGTGTGCTGAGACGCGTATCTAATTCTCTGGCTTGTGGTACTGTGTGAAGAGGCATGTATCTAATCCTCCAAAGTGTGATACTGTTTGCACACACACGTATCTAATCCTCCCCTGTGTGGTATTGTGTGAAGAGGCGTGTATCTAATCCTTCGGCGTGTGGAACTATGTGTAGACGAGCGTATCTAATCCTACGGCATGTGGTACTGTATGCAGACACGCGTATCTAATCCTCTGAAGTGTGAAACTGTGTGTAGATGCGTGTATCTAATCCTACGGCATGTGGTACTCTGTGCAGACTTGTGTATCTAATCCTATGGCGTGTACAAAGGTGTGCAGATGCGCATATCTAATCCTCTGGAGTGTGGAACTGTGTGTAGACGCGCGTATCTAATCCTACGGCATGTGGTACTGTGTGTAGATGCGCGTATCTAATCCTATGGCGTGTACAACTGTGTGAAGACACGTGTATCTAATCCTCCCCTGTGTGGTATTGTGTGAAGAGGCACGTATCTAATCCTACAGCGTGTGGAACTGTGTGTAGACGCGCGTATCCAGTCCCCCGGCATGTGGTATTGTGTGCAGATGCGTGTATCTAATCCTCCCCCGTGTGATACTGTGTGCTGAGATGCGTATCTAATTCTCTGGCTTGTGGTACTGTGTGCAGAGGCATGTATCTAATCCTCCAAAGGCTGGTACTGTGTGCAAACACACGTATCTAATCCTCTCCTGTGTGGTATTGTGTGAAGAGGCGCGTATCTAATCCTTCGGCGTGTGGAGCTATGTGTAGATGCGCGTATCTAATCCTACGGCATGTGGTACTGTGTGAAGACACCCGTATCTAATCCTACGGCATGTGGTACTGTGTGTAGATGCGCGTATCTAATCCTACGGCATGTGGTACTGTGTGCAGACGCGTGTATCTAATCCTATGGCGTGTACAACTGTGTGCAGACACGCGTATCTAATCCTCTGGAGTGTGGAACTGTGTGCAGACGCGCGTATCTAATCCTCTCCTGTGTAGTATTGTGTGAAGAGGCGCGTATCTAATCCTACGGCGTGTGATACTGTGTGCTGATCTGTGTATCTAATCCTCTGATGCGTGTATCTCAGTTTGGATATCAGTGTTGTATTGTGCATGTGTGAGTGACCGTGTGTATTGCAGTTGGAATATGAGTAAAAGTCTTGCAGGTTTGTATTGGCTAAGGGGGGGGGGCACTGTGTTTGGAATGCTGTATCTCAGCATCGGTACGTCCGAGCGAGTTGGAGTCTTGTCTTAAACCTTCCCGGATATCTGAAGTATCTCTGTACCAAATTTGGTGAAGATCGGTCCAGCCGTTTGGTTCGCATTAGAGAACAGACAGACAGACGGACAGACAGACAGACAGAAATTCATTTTTATAATATCTCTCTATATTATAAAAATGAATTTCTGTCTGTCTGTCCGTCCGTCTGTCTGTTTGTCTGTCTGTTCTCTAATGCGAACCAAACGACTGGACCGATCTTCACCAAATTTGGTACAGAGATACTTCAGGTATCTGGGAAGGTTTAAGACGAGACTCCAACTCGCTCGGACGTACCGATGCTGAGATACAGCATTCCAAACACAGTGCCCCCCCCCCCTTAGCCAATACAAACCTGCAAGTCTTTCACTCATATTCCAACTGCAATACACACAGTCACTCCACATACACAACCCAACACTGATATCCAAACTGAGATACACACATCAGAGGATTAGATACACAGATCAGCACACAGTATCATACGCCATAGGATTAGATACATGCGTCTGCACACAGTCCCACAAACCAGAGGATTAAATACGCGCTTCTGCACACAGTTCCACATGCCGAAGGATTAGATACACGCGTCTGCAAAAAGTACCACACACCGGGGGATTGGATACATACGTCTGCACACAGTACCACATGCCAAAGGATTGGATACACGCATCTGCACACAGTTCCACACACCAAAGCATAAGATATGCACATCTGCACACAGTACCACATGCCGTAGGATTAGATACGTGCATCTACACACAGTTCCACATGCCGTATGATTAGATACGCGCCTCTTCACACAGTACCACACTTTGGAGGATTAGATACATGCCTCTGCACACAGTACCGCAAGCCAGAGAATTAGATACACGTCTCAGCACACAATACCACACAGGGAGAGGATTAGATACGCGCGTCTGCACACAGTACCACATGCCGTAGGATTAGATACACGCGTCTACACACAGTTCCACATGCCGTTTGATTAGATACGTGTCTCTTCACACAATACCACACAGGGGAGGATTAGATACGTGTGTCTGCATACAGTACCACAATTTGGAGGATTCGATACATGCCTCTGCACACAGTACCACAAGCCAGAGAATTAGATACGCATCTCAGCACACAGTACCACACAGGGAGGATTAGATACACGCGTCTGCACACAGTACCACACGCCGAAGGATTAGATACACGCGTCTGCACACAGTACCACATGCCATAGGATTAGATAGGCGCATCTGCACACAGTAATACATGCTGTAGAATTAGATACGCACGTCTGCACACAGTTCCACACGCCGCAGGATTAGATACGTGCCTCTTCGCACAATACCACACAGGGGAGGATTAGATACGCGTCTGCACACAGTACCACACACCAGAGGATTAGATACGCGCCTCTTCACAGAATACCACACAGGGGAGGATTAGATACGTGTGTCTGCATACAGTACCACACTTTGGAGGATTAGATACACACCTCTGCACACAGTACCACAAGCCAGAGCATTAGATACGCGTCTCAGCATACAGTATCACACGGGGGAGGATTAGATACGCGTCTCAGCATACAGTATGACACGGGGGAGGATTAGATACGCGTCTCAGCATACAGTATCACACGGGGGAGGATTAGATACGCGCGTCTGCACACAGTACCACACGGGGGAGGATTAGATACGCGCGTCTACACACAGTACCACATGCTGGGGGATTGGATACGCGCGTCTACACACAGTACCAAATTCCATAGGATTAGATACGCGCGTCTGCACACAGTACCACATGCAGTAGGATTAGATACCCACGTCTACACACAGTTCCACATGCCATAGGATTAGATACGCGCCTCTTCACACAGTACTACACTTTGGAGGATTAGATACATGCCTCTGCACACAGTACCGCAAGCCAGAGAATTAGATACACGTCTCAGCACACAATACCACACAGGGAGAGGATTAGATACGCGCGTCTGCACACAGTACCACATGCCGTAGGATTAGATACACGCGTCTACACACAGTTCCACATGCCGTTTGATTAGATACGTGTCTCTTCACACAATACCACACAGGGGAGGATTAGATACGTGTGTCTGCATACAGTACCACAATTTGGAGGATTCGATACATGCCTCTGCACACAGTACCACAAGCCAGAGAATTAGATACGCATCTCAGCACACAGTACCACACAGGGAGGATTAGATACACGCGTCTGCACACAGTACCACACGCCGAAGGATTAGATACACGCGTCTGCACACAGTACCACATGCCATAGGATTAGATAGGCGCATCTGCACACAGTAATACATGCTGTAGAATTAGATACGCACGTCTGCACACAGTTCCACACGCCGCAGGATTAGATACGTGCCTCTTCGCACAATACCACACAGGGGAGGATTAGATACGCGTCTGCACACAGTACCACACACCAGAGGATTAGATACGCGCCTCTTCACAGAATACCACACAGGGGAGGATTAGATACGTGTGTCTGCATACAGTACCACACTTTGGAGGATTAGATACACGCCTCTGCACACAGTACCACAAGCCAGAGCATTAGATACGCGTCTCAGCATACAGTATCACACGGGGGAGGATTAGATACGCGTCTCAGCATACAGTATGACACGGGGGAGGATTAGATACGCGTCTCAGCATACAGTATCACACGGGGGAGGATTAGATACGCGCGTCTGCACACAGTACCACACGGGGGAGGATTAGATACGCGCGTCTACACACAGTACCACATGCTGGGGGATTGGATACGCGCGTCTACACACAGTACCAAATTCCATAGGATTAGATACGCGCGTCTGCACACAGTACCACATGCCGTAGGATTAGATACCCACGTCTACACACAGTTCCACATGCCATAGGATTAGATACGCGCCTCTTCACACAATACCACACAGGGGAGGATTAGATACGTGCATCTGCACACAGTACCACATGACCGAGGTTTAGATGTGCGCGTCTGCACACAGTTACACATGCTGAAGGATTAGATACGCATGTCTTCACGTCCTCACATAGTACCACCGCCAGAGGATTAGATATGCATTTCTACACACAGTATTACACGGGGAAGGATTAGATATGCACATCTGCACACAGTAACACATGCCAGGGGATTGGATATGCACATCTGCACACAGTACCACATGCCGTAAGATTAGATACGCATGTCTGCACACTGTACCACATGCTGTAGTATTAGATACGTGCGTCTGCACACAGTTTCACATGCCAGAGGATTAGATACGCGCGTCTGCACACAGTACTATACGCCGGGGGATTGGATACATGCGTCTGCACACAATACCACATGCCAGAGGATTGGATACATGCATCTGCACACAATTCCACACACCAGAGGATTAGATAAGCAGGTCTGCACACAGTACCACATGCCGTAGGATTAGATACGTGCGTCTGCTTACAGATCCACACGCCAGAGGAATAAATAAATGCATCTTCACACAGTTGTACACGCCATAGGATTAGATACACACGTCTGCATACAGTACCACATGCTGTAGGATTAGATACGCGCCTCTTCACACAATACCACACGGGTAGGATTAGATATGTGCATCTGCACACAGTACCACACCAACAAGGATTGGATACTTGCATCTAAACACAGTACTACACGGGGAAGGATTAGATACAGCTTTACTCCAGGTATCACAGGTTTTTCACTGACATTCAAAATGAGATACACATAATCACATGACGCTTATGGACATACACAGAAACAACATACAATATACATCAGTGCAAAATTGGACAATTCTTATGGGGCCACTACACAAACATAAAATGTAATATACCTGTGCGAAGCCGGGTCCTCCCTCTAGTATATATATATACTAGCTGGTACCCGCGACTTCGTCTGCGGTGATTGTAGCAGTGGGTATATACAGGCGCGGGTAAGGTTTTTGTAGTGTGTATAAGGTATGGGATATGAAATGTAAGTTTGTATCTTGTTGTTTCTGTAATTCAGAGAATACGTGAGACTTTTGTGTTGAAGTTACTTTGTATTTGAGCTGCTATACGGTGTTGTGAGAAACTTTACATAGTGACATTGGGACAGAAGTATTTGAAGTTAACCCTCTCCCGCCGATGGCATTTTTTGATTTTCGTTTTTGACTCCCCTCCTTCTAAACCCCATAACTTTTTTATTTCTCCGCTCCCAGAGCCATATGAGGTCTTAATTTTTCCTGGGACAAATTTTTCTTCATGATGCCACCATTATTTATTCTATATACTGGGAAGCAGGGAAAAAATTCAGAATGGGGAGGATTTGAAGAAAAAATGCATTTCTGCGACTTTCTTACGGGCTTTGGTTTTACGGCGTTCACTATGCAACCAAAATGACATGTCCCCTGTATTCTGTGTTTTGGTACGATTACGGGGATACCAAATTTATATGGTTTTATTTACATTTTGACCCCTTAAAAAAATCCCAAACTGTGTTAAAAAAGTATTTTTTGAAAAGTCGCCATATTCCGACAGCCATAACTTTTTTATACGTGCATGTACGGGGATGTATAGGGCGTCTTTTTTTGCGGGACCGGTTGTACTTTGTAGTTCTACCATTTTTGGGAAATGTTATTGCTTTGATCACTTTTTATTCAAATTTTTATCAGAATAAAAAAAGTGAAAAAATGGCGGTTTGGGATTTTTGACCATTTTTCCCGCTACGGCGTTTACTGAACAGGAAAAATATTTGTGTAGCTTTGTAGAGCGGGCGATTTTGGATGCGGGGATACCTAACATGTATGTGTTTCACAGTTTTTAACTACTTTTATATGTGTTCTAGGGAAAGGGGGGGTGATTTGAATTTTTAATCCTTTCTATTTATTTTTTTATATTTTTTTTACTTTTTTTAAACTTTTTTTTTGCATTTATTAGACCGCCTAGGGGTATTGACATGGGTGGGTGGTGTCACGGATAGTCAGAGCGGTGGGGGTCGGCAAACATGGCTGCTCCGGAGCGTTAAAGAGAGCCTCCTGGAGTATCGTTAAGGTGAGGGGCAAAGTGGTAAAGTATATGTATATGTGATTGTGTGGGGTTAGGGGCGAGGCTGTAGGGGGTAATGTGAATTTTGTGGCTTGCTATGGTCCAAAGTGTGTGAGATTGCAGAGATGGTGGTGTGAGTTTGGGTTTTGTGGGGGTCCTGGCACAAACGTATGTGCGCTATTGTGACGAAAAGTAGCCTATTGTTTAATCGGGTGTATTAACTATGTTTGTGGAAAATTTCAGCCAAATCGGTGGAGCGGTTTTTCCGTGATTGAGGAACAAACATCCGAACATGCAAACATCCAAACACACAAACCCACAAGCCCACAAACTCACAAACTTTCACATTTATAATATTAATAGGATATATATATATATATATATATATATAGTAAAGAAAATGCAGAAGCGGCACAGCATACCATGCAAATGAAGATATCTGCCGTTGTGATGTACGTCACGCCTTCCGCCATTGAATAGGAAACAGCATTGGCATTAGCATTGGCATTGTGCAGAGTTGTCCGATTTTGAGGAAGGGGTAATTGTGGGGTACCACAGAAATGCTCAATCATTAAGGGACATAGCAAGCAAACTGAATTACCCAAAATCAACAGTGGCCTATGTGGAAAAAGAGTCGGTATATTGAAACAAGCGAAAAAAGCATGTGATTTCAGCCATCATTATGGGGAATGTGAGATCAATTGTGAATAAGATGGATGAACTGACAGCACTGACCAGGCATCAACAGGAGTTTCGTGAGTGCAGTATGATGCTGTTTACAGAGACTTGGCTTACTGAAATCACTCCGGGCACACTTGCCTCCGTGGCTTCAAACTTCTTCGTGCGGACCGGACGATGGAGAGCAGTAAGCGAAAGGAAGGAGGGCTTGCAATATTTGTGAATGAGAGATTGTGTAATCCAGGAAATATGGTAGTTAAGAAACAATCGTGTGAAAAAGATATTGAACTACTAGCCGTGAGCATGAGACCTTATTACCTGCCAAGGGAACTATCACATGTTATCGTACTAGCTGCATATGTTCCCCCCTCTGCTAAAGCGGACTCTGCCTGTGAGGTGCTACATGCTGCTGTGAACGAGCTGCAATCATCTCACCTTCATGCCCTACTCCTGGTGTCGGGAGATTTCAACCATGTTTCTCCAGCATCCACTCTACCAGGTTTCACCTGCCACACAAGAAACAACAAAACGCTGGACTTGCTCTTTGCCAGTGTAAGGGATGCATATAACTCATCTGCCCTACCTCCCCTAGGCAGATCGGATCACAACCTGGCACATCTGCAACCCACTTACACTCCACTGGTGCGCAGAGAACCGGCGGTTACCCGTACAGTGAAAATTTGGTCAGAGGAAAGTGTCGAGACTCTGAGGGACTGTTTTGATACAACATTATGGGAAGTGTTTCAAGACTCATTTCCAGGTGACATTGAGGGACTCACACACTGCATAACGGACTACATTAATTTCTGTGTGGACAGCACTGTACCAACTACAAAGGTGAAGTGTTTCTCCAATAACAAACCATGGATCAACTCTGAGAGTAAAGCTCTTCTCAAGGAGAAAATGCGGGGGTAGGGTGGTCATATAGATGTGATGACCGTCCCCAAGTCCATGTATCATCACCATCATTACTATCATCCTAAGTGCTTGTATCATCAAAAAAAAGCGAGTCTTTAGGTCTGGGGACAAAAATGGCCTGGGGGAGGTGCAAAAACAGCTGAGACGACTGATCAGAGAAGGGAAAGCCAACTACAGGTGGAAGATAAAAACTACAGATGGGGGAGGGTAGAATCTCGAAAGTGTGGGACAGTCTTAAGGCTATATCTGGACACAAACAAAAGGCTGGCCCGCAGATAGTAGGTGACAGGAAGTGGCTTAACGAGCTTAATCTATTCTTCAATAGATTTGACTCCAAGCGAAGGCTCCCTTCACCAGCATGTCAGTCAACACCCCCCTCCTCTCACACACCAAGACCCAACCCCCACCGACCTGCAGTCAACTGCAATCTGACTATCTGATCCTCAAGGAGTCTCAGGTGTGTAGGGAAATCAAGAGGATTAAAGCAGACAAGGACCTGATGGAATAAGCGCAAGAGTTCTTAAAATGTGCGGTGACCAGCTGGGTGGTATCATTACACACATGTACAATATGAGTCTAAAGCTGGGAGTGGTACCTCAACTGTGGAAGACATCTTGTGTGGTACCAGTCCCAAAGAAACCCAACCCGATGGGCTACAATGACTACCGACCTATAGCACTGACATCCCACCTGATGAAGGTCCTAGAGAGACTGGTCCTGACACACCTACGCCCCCTAGTGAGCTCCGCTCTGGACCCCCTCCAGTTTGCCTATTGGCCGGGCATTGGGGTAGATGACAATATCATCCACCTTCTTCACAGAGCTCTCTCTCACCTGGAGAAACCCGGGAACACTGTGAGAATAATGTTCTTTGATTTCTCCAGTGCGTTCAACACCATTCAGCCAGGGCTACTGAGGGAGAAGCTGAACCTTGGTGGTGTGGACCATCACCTGTCCAACTGGATCCTAGACTACCTGACAAACCGCCCTTAGTATGTGAGAGCCCAGGACTGTGTGTCTGACACTGATCTGTGGAACGGGGCACCACAAGGTACAGTTCTTGCCCCATTTCTTTTCACACTGTACACTGCTGACTTTAGGCACAACTCATCCAGCTGTTACTTACAGAAGTACTCCGATGACTCTGCAATAGTAGGCCTTATCACTGATGGTGACGATAGGGAATACAGAGACATAAACTGGGACTTTGTTGAATGGTGCCAGCAGAACCACCTCAGGATTAATGCTGGGAAGACCAAGGAGATGGTGGTGGACTTTAGTAAACGGAGAAGTGCTCCGACCCTAGTGGAGATCCAAGGGACATGCATTGAGATAGTCAGGACCTATAAGTATCTGGGTGTGCTCCTCAATAATAAACTAGACTGGGCTGACCACCTGGAGGCGCTGCACAGACTCTACCTGCTCAAGAGGCTGAGGGCCTTCGGAGTCCAGGGGCCACTTCTTAGGGCCTTCTTCAACTCTGTGATTGCTTCAACCACCTTTTTTGGTGTGGCCTGCTGGGGGAGCAGTATATCAACCAGGGACAGAAATAGACTTGAAAGGCTGATCAAAAGGGACCCAGTATAGGTGGTGGGTGACAGAAGGATACTGTCCGTGGTGAGCTCCATGTGGGAGAATAAATCCCACCCCATGTATGAGATCTTGATGGCACTTGACAGCACTGTAAGTGACCATCTGCTTCACCCCAAGTGTGAGAAGGAGCGCTATCGCAAGTCCTTCCTTCTAACCGTGATCAGGCTGCATAATCTACATCAGACCAAGCAAAGATCACTCTGTACAGAAAACTAATTATTATGACTATGAAGTCTTCCTTCTTTCTTCTTCTGTTTCTTCGCTGCTATGGACTCCTAGTATATCTTCTCTTCTCAGCATATGTGTGTCTACGTCTGTAATACATTACTGTGTATTATCCTGTATCTGTATTACTATGCTGCTGTAACATACTGAAATTTCTCCACTTTGGGACTATTAAAGGATTATCTGATCTCATCTTAAAATTAGGGCTGCAGTCGGCAAAGTTTTTATAACAAATATAAGGAATCTGGTGGAGGATGCAATGCACATGTGAACCATAAATCCACCAGGAAACAGCCTTATGTCAGTAACTCTACAATACAATGCTTCAACCCCTAATACGTCTACAGAGTTATAATAGCTGTGCCCACCTTTTCTTTATTGCTAGCGTCGCTAAAATGGGCCTGGTAATCTTTATGAACTCCCTGTTCTATAAGGAAGCAATTTGTGCCTATTCACTACAAAGTGAACTTTGGTGATTCTCAACATCTCACTTTTCTGAATCTTTAATATATATAAGTTGTTAATTACAAAATTGTTTTGTTCCAGATTATATATGTGTGTCGGAACCCAAAAGATGTCTCGGTCTCCTTTTACCACTTCATCAAACTCTTTTGCAAATTAGATTGTATGATTGATTGGGAATCATTTTTCAACATCTACATGGAAGGAAGAGGTAAAAGAGTAAAAACTACTGTTTTTTATGTCGTATGAAAAAAAGAAAGTTTAAACATACTTCTAAGGGCTTGTTCACATCTGCGTCCGAGGTTTCCGTTATGCAGGTTTCCGTTTCCTGCACGAAACTGGGCAAGAAACGGTAACCTGCAGGCATTTTTCAAACCCATGTCATTTGGCAGGAGTGGGGCAGTGCTGTTGGCTCTGGGTTTGTCCTGGTTGCACAAACCCATCCTGGCATCCGACTTGCTATTATGTTGGATGCTGGGTCAGTAAAGATGATAGCAGCCGCTCTGCTGCAGAGAAGTTGCCATAGCTATCGGGTGTCCACTGTAATGTACAGCGGAGACCCGGGCTAATGCCCACAATCAGAGTCTACTCTCAGTTGTATTACAAAGCCAGAATGCAGACGTGATCTAGCAGATACAGCAAGTGTGCCTTCAGCATTGATACACAGTACTTTTATAGTCCTGAGTAGAGATGAGCGAACACTAAAATGTTCGAGGTTCGAAATTCGATTCGAACAGCCGCTCACTGTTCGAGTGTTCGAATGGGTTTCGAACCCCATTATAGTCTATGGGGAACATAAACTCGTTAAGGGGGAAACCCAAATTCGTGTCTGGAGGGTCACCAAGTCCACTATGACACCCCAGGAAATGATACCAACACCCTGGAATGACACTGGGACAGCAGGGGAAGCATGTCTGGGGGCATAAAAGTCACTTTATTTCATGGAAATCCCTGTCAGTTTGCGATTTTCGCAAGCTAACTTTTCCCCATAGAAATGCATTGGCCAGTGCTGATTGGCCAGAGTACGGAACTCGACCAATCAGCGCTGGCTCTGCTGGAGGAGGCGGAGTCTAAGATAGCTCCACACCAGTCTCCATTCAGGTCCGACCTTAGACTCCGCCTCCTCCGGCAGAGCCAGCGCTGATTGGCCGAAGGCTGGCCAATGCATTCCTATGCGAATGCAGACTTAGCAGTGCTGAGTCAGTTTTGCTCAACTACACATCTGATGCACACTCGGCACTGCTACATCAGATGTAGCAATCTGATGTAGCAGAGCCGAGGGTGCACTAGAACCCCTGTGCAAACTCAGTTCACGCTAATAGAATGCATTGGCCAGCGCTGATTGGCCAATGCATTCTATTAGCCCGATGAAGTAGAGCTGAATGTGTGTGCTAAGCACACACATTCAGCACTGCTTCATCAAGCCAATACAATGCATTAGCCAGTGCTGATTGGCCAGAGTACGGAATTCGGCCAATCAGCGCTGGCTCTGCTGGAGGAGGCGGAGTCTAAGATCGCTCCACACCAGTCTCCATTCAGGTCCGACCTTAGACTCCGCCTCCTCCGGCAGAGCCAGCGCTGATTGGCCGAAGGCTGGCCAATGCATTCCTATGCGAATGCAGACTTAGCAGTGCTGAGTCAGTTTTGCTCAACTACACATCTGATGCACACTCGGCACTGCTACATCAGATGTAGCAATCTGATGTAGCAGAGCCGAGGGTGCACTAGAACCCCTGTGCAAACTCAGTTCACGCTAATAGAATGCATTGGCCAGCGCTGATTGGCCAATGCATTCTATTAGCCCGATGAAGTAGAGCTGAATGTGTGTGCTAAGCACACACATTCAGCACTGCTTCATCAAGCCAATACAATGCATTAGCCAGTGCTGATTGGCCAGAGTACGGAATTCGGCCAATCAGCGCTGGCCAATGCATTCTATTAGCCCGATGAAGTAGAGCTGAATGTGTGTGCTAAGCACACACATTCAGCACTGCTTCATCAAGCCAATACAATGCATTAGCCAGTGCTGATTGGCCAGAGTACGGAATTCGGCCAATCAGCGCTGGCTCTGCTGGAGGAGGCGGAGTCTAAGATCGCTCCACACCAGTCTCCATTCAGGTCCGACCTTAGACTCCGCCTCCTCCGGCAGAGCCAGCGCTGATTGGCCGAAGGCTGGCCAATGCATTCCTATGCGAATGCAGACTTAGCAGTGCTGAGTCAGTTTTGCTCAACTACACATCTGATGCACACTCGGCACTGCTACATCAGATGTAGCAATCTGATGTAGCAGAGCCGAGGGTGCACTAGAACCCCTGTGGAAACTCAGTTCACGCTAATAGAATGCATTGGCCAGCGCTGATTGGCCAATGCATTCTATTAGCCCGATGAAGTAGAGCTGAATGTGTGTGCTAAGCACACACATTCAGCACTGCTTCATCAAGCCAATACAATGCATTAGCCAGTGCTGATTGGCCAGAGTACGGAATTCGGCCAATCAGCGCTGGCTCTGCTGGAGGAGGCGGAGTCTAAGATCGCTCCACACCAGTCTCCATTCAGGTCCGACCTTAGACTCCGCCTCCTCCAGCAGAGCCAGCGCTGATTGGCCGAATTCCGTACTCTGGCCAATCAGCACTGGCTAATGCATTGTATTGGCGTGATGAAGCAGTGCTGAATGTGTGTGCTTAGCACACACATTCAGCTCTACTTCATCGGGCTAATAGAATGCATTGGCCAATCAGCGCTGGCCAATGCATTCTATTAGCGTGAACTGAGTTTGCACAGGGGTTCTAGTGCACCCTCGGCTCTGCTACATCAGATTGCTACATCTGATGTAGCAGTGCCGAGTGTGCATCAGATGTGTAGTTGAGCAAAACTGACTCAGCACTGCTAAGTCTCTGCATTCGCATAGGAATGCATTGGCCAGCCTTCGGCCAATCAGCGCTGGCTCTGCCGGAGGAGGCGGAGTCTAAGGTCGGACCTGAATGGAGACTGGTGTGGAGCGATCTTAGACTCCGCCTCCTCCAGCAGAGCCAGCGCTGATTGGTCGAGTTCCGTACTCTGGCCAATCAGCGCTGGCCAATGCATTCTATTAGCCCGATGAAGTAGAGCTGAATGTGTGTGCTTAGCACACACATTCAGCTCTACTTCATCAGGCTAATAGAATACATTGGCCAATCAGCGCTGGCCAATGCATTCTATTAGCTTGATGAAGCAGAGTGTGCACAAGGGTTCAAGCGCACCCTCGGCTCTGATGTAGCAGAGCTGAGGGTGCACAAGGGTTCAAGTGCACCCTCGGCTCTCCTACATCAGAGCCGAGGGTGCGCTTGAACCCTTGTGCACACTCTGCTTCATCAAGCTAATAGAATGCATTGGCCAGCACTGATTGGCCAGAGTACGGAATTCGGCCAATCAGCGCTGGCCAATGCATCCCTATGGGAAAAAGTTTATCTCACAAAAATCACAATTACACACCCGATAGAGCCCCAAAAAGTTATTTTTAATAACATTCCCCCCTAAATAAAGGTTATCCCTAGCTATCCCTGCCTGTACAGCTATCCCTGTCTCATAGTCACAAAGTTCACATTCTCATATGACCCGGATTTGAAATCCACTATTCGTCTAAAATGGAGGTCACCTGATTTCGGCAGCCAATGACTTTTTCCAATTTTTTTCAATGCCCCCGGTGTCGTAGTTCCTGTCCCACCTCCCCTGCGCTGTTATTGGTGCAAAAAAGGCGCCAGGGAAGGTGGGAGGGGAATCGAATTTTGGCGCACTTTACCACGTGGTGTTCGATTCGATTCGAACATGGCGAACACCCTGATATCCGATCGAACATGTGTTCGATAGAACACTGTTCGCTCATCTCTAGTCCTGAGTATTAACATCAGTATGCCATAATAAAATTTGGAAACGGGTTAATAATACTACATTAAATTTTATTTTACCTTACAGTGATAGGTGGCTCGTGGTTTGATCATGTGAGAGGTTGGTACACCCATAAAGAAGATTTCAACATTCTTTTTTTGACATATGAGGAAATGAAAAAGGTAATTAGTAGAGATGAGCGAACAGTGTTCTATCGAACTCATGTTCGATCGGATATTAGGCTGTTCGGCATGTTCGAATCGAATCGAACACCGCGTGGTAAAGTGCGCCATTACTCGATTCCCCTCCCACCTTCCCTGGCGCCTTTTTTGCTCCAATAACAGCGCAGGGTAGGTGGGACAGGAACTACGACACCGGTGACGTTGAGAAAAGTAGGCAAAACCCATTGGCTGCCGAAAACATGTGACCTCTAATTTAAAAGAACAGCGCCGCCCAGGTTCGCGTCATTCTGAGCTTGCAATTCACCGAGGACGGAGGTTTCCGTCCAGCTAGCTAGGGCTTAGATTCTGGGTAGGCAGGGACAGGCTAGGATAGGAAGGAGAAGACAACCAACAGCTCTTGTAAGAGCTAAATTCCAGGGAGAAGCTTGTCAGTGTAACGTGGCACTGACGGGCTCAATCGCCGCAACCCAGCTTTCCCAGGATCCTGAATGGAATACACTGTCAGTGTATTCCCGTATACCCGATATATACCCCCGATACCCGTTCCAACGGTGTGCCCCCCCACCTTCACCCCAGAAATACCCTGCAAGTCCCCTAGCAATAGAATTGGGGCTATATACACCCACTATTTTTGCTACTGCCATATAGTGCCATTGTCTCACTGGGAATTCAAAGAATATATTGGGCTTACATATAACTTCAATTCCAGGGAGAAGCTTGTCAGTGTAACGTGGCACTGACGGGCTCAATCGCCGCAACCCAGCTTTCCCAGGATCCTGAATGGAACACACTGACAGTGTATTCCCGTATACCCCATATATACACCCCAAATCACCGTTCCAACGGTGTGCCCCCCCACCTTCACCTCAGAAATACCCTGCAAGTCCCCTAGCAATAGAATTGGGGCTATATACACCCACAATTTTTGCTACTGGTATATAGTGCCATTGTCTGACTGGGAATTCAAAGAATATATTGGGGTTACGTGCACCCACAATTTTTACTACTGGTATACAGTGCCATTGTCTGACTGGGAATTCAAAGAATATATTGGGGTTACGTGCACCCACAATTTTTACTACTGGTATACAGTGCCATTGTCTGACTGGGAATTCAAAGAATATATTGGGGTTATAAATACCCTCATTTCTTGCTACTGGTATATAGTGCCATTGTCTGACTGGGAATTCAAAGAATATATTGGGGTTACGTGCACCCACAATTTTTACTACTGGTATACAGTGCCATTGTCTGACTGGGAATTCAAAGAATATATTGGGGTTATAAATACCCTCATTTCTTGCTACTGGTATATAGTGCCATTGTCTGACTGGGAATTCAAAGAATATATTGGGGTTACGTGCACCCACAATTTTTACTACTGGTATACAGTGCCAGTTTCTGACTGGGAATTCAAAGAATATATTGGGGTTACGTGCACCCACAATTTTTACTACTGGTATATAGTGCCATTGTCTGACTGGGAATTCAAAGAATATATTGGGGTTACGTGCACCCACAATTTTTACTACTGGTATACAGTGCCAGTTTCTGACTGGGAATTCAAAGAATATATTGGGGTTACAAATACCCTCATTTCTTGCTACTGCCATATAGTGCCAGTTTCTGACTGGTAATTCAAAGAATATATTGGGGTTACGTGCACCCACAATTTTTACTACTGGTATACAGTGCCAGTTTCTGACTGGGAATTCAAAGAATATATTGGGGTTACAAATACCCTCATTTCTTGCTACTGCCATATAGTGCCAGTTTCTGACTGGTAATTCAAAGAATATATTGGGGTTACGTGCACCCACAATTTTTACTACTGGTATACAGTGCCATTGTCTGACTGGGAATTCAAAGAATATATTGGGGTTATAAATACCCTCATTTCTTGCTACTGGTATATAGTGCCATTGTCTGACTGGGAATTCAAAGAATATATTGGGGTTACGTGCACCCACAATTTTTACTACTGGTATACAGTGCCAGTTTCTGACTGGGAATTCAAAGAATATATTGGGGTTACAAATACCCTCATTTCTTGCTACTGCCATATAGTGCCAGTTTCTGACTGGTAATTCAAAGAATATATTGGGGTTACGTGCACCCACAATTTTTACTACTGGTATATAGTGCCATTGTCTGACTGGGAATTCAAAGAATATATTGGGGTTACGTGCACCCACAATTTTTGCTACTGGTATATAGTGCCAATTTCTAACTGGGAATTCAAAATGCGCAAGGCTCCCGGAAAGGGACGTGGACGAGGCCGTGGGCGAGGTCGGGGGAATGGTTCTGGGGAGCAAGGTAGCAGTGAAGCCACAGGGCGTCCCGTGCCTACTCCTGTGGGGCAGCAAGCATTGCGCCACTCCACAGTGCCAGGGTTGCTTGCCACATTAACTAAACTGCAGGGTACAAACCTTAGTAGGCCCGAGAACCAGGAACAGGTCTTGCAATGGCTGTCAGAGAACGCTTACAGCACATTGTCCAGCAGCCAGTCAGACTCTGCCTCCTCTCCTCCTATTACCCAACAGTCTTGTCCTCCTTCCTCCCAAAATTCCCAAGCTTCACAGAACAATAACCCCAACTGTCCCTGCTCCCCAGAGCTGTTCTCCGCTCCTTTCATTGTCCCTCAACCTGCCTCTCCATGTCACGATTCCACGAACCTAACAGAGGAGCATCTGTGTCCAGATGCTCAAACATTAGAGTCTCCTCCATCTCCGTTCGATTTGGTGGTGGATGACCAGCAACCCACCCTCATCGACGATGATGTGACGCAGTTGCCGTCAGGGCATCCAGTTGACCGGCGCATTGTGCGGGAGGAGGAGATGAGACAGGAGTTGGAAGAGGAAGTGGTGGATGATGAGGACACTGACCCGACCTGGACAGGGGGGATGTCAAGCGGGGAAAGTAGTGTGGATGTTGAGGCAAGTGCAGCACCAAAAAGGGTAGCTAGAGGCAGAGGCAGAGGTCAGCAGCTTAGGCGAAGCCAGGCCACACCCGGAATCTCCCAAGATGTTCCAGTTCGTACCCAGCCCCGAAAAACTCCCACCTCGAGGGCACGTTTCTCGAAGGTGTGGAGTTTTTTCAAGGAATGCGCCGAGGACAGATATAGTGTTGTCTGCACAATTTGCCTCTCGAAATTGATTAGGGGCTCTGAGAAGAGCAACCTGTCCACCACTTCAATGCGCCGTCATTTGGAATCCAAGCACTGGAATCAGTGGCAGGCAGCAACGGCAGGACAAAGGCCGCCTGCCGTTCACACCACTGCCACTGCCTCTGCCACTGCCTCTGCCTCTGCCACTGCTGACTGTCCTGGCGATGCACTCCAGAGGACGAGCCAGGACACCACTTCATCTGCCTCCGCCACTTTGTTGACTTCTCCCTCATCCTCCCCTGTTCCTGTCTTATCTCCTTCTCCTGCACCATCAAAGGCACCATCAGGCGCTTCTTTACAACAACCCACCATCTCTCAGACATTGGAGCGGCGGCAGAAATACACTGCTAACCACCCACACGCGCAAGCCTTGAACGCCAACATCGCTAAACTGCTGGCCCAGGAGATGTTGGCGTTCCGGCTTGTTGAAACTCCTGCCTTCCTGGACCTGATGGCAACTGCGGCACCTCGCTATGCCGTCCCTAGCCGTCACTACTTCTCCCGGTGTGCCGTCCCCGCCTTGCACCAGCACGTGTCACTCAACATCAGGCGGGCCCTTAGTTCCGCGCTTTGCACAAAGGTCCACTTGACCACCGACGCGTGGACAAGTGCATGCGGACAGGGACGCTACATTTCACTGACGGCACACTGGATGAATGTAGTTGAGGCTGGGACTGCTTCCCAAACTGGCCCGGTGTACCTCGTCTCCCCGCCTAACATTCCTGGCAGGGACACGAGAAGAACACCCCCCTCCTCCTCCTCCTCTACCGCCTCCTCCTCCGCCACCGCCTCCTCCTCCGCCACCGCCTCCTCCTCCGCTGTTAGATTGACCCCAGCTACGAGTTGGAAACGTTGCAGCACTGGCGTTGGTAGACGTCAGCAGGCTGTGCTGAAGCTGATCAGCTTGGGGGACAGACAGCACACTGCCTCCGAGGTGAGGGATGCCCTCCTCGATGAGACGGCAATATGGTTTGAGCCGCTGCACCTGGGCCCAGGCATGGTCGTTTGTGATAACGGCCGGAACCTGGTAGCAGCTCTGGAGCTTGCCGGACTCCAACATGTTCCATGCCTGTCCCACGTCTTCAACCTAGTGGTGCAACGTTTCCTAAAGAGCTACCCCAATGTTCCAGAGCTACTGGTGAAAGTGCGGCGCATGTGCGCCCACTTTCGCAAGTCGACAGTAGCCGCTGCTAGCTTAAAATCTCTCCAGCAACGCCTGCATGTGCCACAACACCGGCTTTTGTGCGACGTCCCCACACGCTGGAACTCAACGTTTCAGATGTTGAATAGAGTGGTTGAGCAGCAGAGACCTTTGATGGAATACCAGCTACAAAACCCTAGGGTGCCACTAAGTCAGCTGCCTCAGTTTCACATCCATGAGTGGCCATGGATGAGAGACCTTTGTGACATCCTACGGGTCTTTGAGGAGTCCACAAGGAGGGTGAGCTCTGAGGATGCGATGGTGAGCCTTACAATCCCGCTCTTGTGTGTTCTGAGAGAATCCCTGATTGACATCAGGGATAACTCAGATCACACAGAGGAGTTAGGGATAGCATCCGATCCATCACAGCTGGAGAGTAGGTCCACACATCTGTCCGCTTCACTGCGTTTAATGGAGGAGGAGGAGGAGGAGGAGGAAGAAGAGTTGTCCGATGATGTGATGGTGATACAGGAGGCTTCCGGGCAACTTCGAATCGTCCCATTGTTGCAGCGCGGATGGGTAGACATGGAGGATGAGGAGGAAATGGAGATTGAACTTTCCGGTGGGGCCAGAGGAGTCATGCCAACTAACACTGTGGCAGACATGGCTGAGTTCATGTTGGGGTGCTTTACAACCGACAAGCGTATTGTCAAAATCATGGAGGACAACCAGTACTGGATCTTTGCTATCCTTGACCCCCGGTATAAAAACAACATCTCGTCTTTTATTCCGGTAGAGGGGAGGGCCAATCGCATCAATGCTTGCCACAGGCAATTGGTGCAGAATATGATGGAGATGTTTCCAGCATGTGACGTTGGCGGCAGGGAGGGCAGTTCCTCCAGTAGGCAACCAAGTTCTCACCGGTCCACACAAACGAGGGGCACACTGTCTAAGGTCTGGGACACCTTGATGGCACCCCCTCGCCAAAGTGCCGCCACGGAGGGTCCTAGTGTCACCAGGCGTGAGAAGTATAGGCGCATGTTGCGGGAATACCTTTCCGACCACAGCCCTGTCCTCTCCGACCCCTCTGCGCCCTACACGTATTGGGTGTCGAAGTTGGACCTGTGGCTTGAACTTGCCCTATATGCCTTGGAGGTGCTGTCGTGTCCTGCCGCCAGCATCCTATCTGAGAGGGTGTTCAGTGCAGCCGGCGGCATCATCACTGACAAGCGCACCCGTCTGTCAGCTGAGAGTGCCGACCGGCTCACTTTGATAAAAATGAACCACCACTGGATAGAGCCTTCATTTTTGGGCCCACCTGTGTAAAGCACCCCAACATGAAACTCCATGTCTGTACTCAACCTCTCCAATTCCTCCGCATCCTCATACTCATCCACCATAAGCGTTGCACAATTCTGCTAATACTAGGCTCCCTCCACCCTGATTTCCCCCAACTCTGCTGGTTAGAGGCTCCCTCCACCCTGCTTTCCCACAACTCTGCTGGTTAGAGGCTCCCTCCACCCTGATTTCCACCAACTCTGCTGGTTAGAGGCTCCCTCCACCATGAATTGGTCCAAACTGGGCTGTTTAGCGGCTCCCTCCACCATGAATTGGTCCAAACTGGGGTTTTTAGAGGCTCCCTCCACCATGAATTGGTCCAAACTGGGCTGTTTAGAGGCTCCCTCCACCATGAATTGGTCCAAACTGGGGTTTTTAGAGGCTCTCTCCACCATGAATTGGTCCAAACTGGGCTGTTTAGAGGCTCCCTCCATCATGAATTGGTCCAAACTGGGGTTTTTAGAGGCTCCCTCCACCATGAATTGGTCCAAACTGGGGTTTTTAGAGGCTCCCTCCACCATGAATTTGCCCAAACTGGCCTGTTTAGAGGCTCCCTCCACCATGAATTGGTCCAAACTGGGGTTTTTAGAGGCTCTCTCCACCATGAATTGGTCCAAACTGGGCTGTTTAGAGGCTCCCTCCATCATGAATTGGTCCAAACTGGGGGTTTTAGAGGCTCCCTCCACCATGAATTGGTCCAAACTGGGGTTTTTAGAGGCTCCCTCCACCATGAATTGGTCCAAACTGGGCTGTTTAGAGGCTCCCTCCACCATGAATTGGTCCAAACTGGGGTTTTTAGAGGCTCCCTCCACCATGAATTGGTCCAAACTGGGCTGTTTAGAGGCTCCCTCCACCATGAATTGGTCCAAACTGGGCTGTTTAGAGGCTCCCTCCACCATGAATTTGCCCAAACTGGGCTGTTTAGAGGCTCCCTCCATCATGAATTGGTCCAAACTGGGGTTTTTAGAGGCTCCCTCCACCATGAATTGGTCTAAACTGGGGTTTTTAGAGGCTCCCTCCATCATGAATTGGTCCAAACTGGGGTTTTTAGAGGCTCCCTCCACCATGAATTGGTCTAAACTGGGGTTTTTAGAGGCTCCCTCCACCATGAATTGGTCCAAACTGGGGTTTTTAGAGGCTCCCTCCACCATGAATTGGTCCAAACTGGGCTGTTTAGAGGCTCCCTCCACCATGAATTGGTCCAAACTGGGGTTTTTAGAGGCTCCCTCCACCATGAATTGGTCCAAACTGGGGTTTTTAGAGGCTCCCTCCACCATGAATTGGTCCAAACTGGGGTTTTTAGAGGCTCCCTCCACCATGAATTGGTCCAAACTGGGCTGTTTAGAGGCTCCCTCCACCATGAATTGGTCCAAACTGGGGTTTTTAGAGGCTCCCTCCACCATGAATTGGTCCAAACTGGGCTGTTTAGAGGCTCCCTCCACCATGAATTTGCCCAAACTGGGCTGTTTAGAGGCTCCCTCCATCATGAATTGGTCCAAACTGGGGTTTTTAGAGGCTCCCTCCACAATGAATTGGTCCAAACTGGGGTTTTTAGAGGCTCCCTCCACCATGAATTGGTCCAAACTGGGGTTTTTAGAGGCACCCTCCACCATGAATTTGCCCAAACTGGGCTGTTTAGAGGCTCCCTCCACCATGAATTTGCCCAAACTGGGCTGTTTAGAGGCTCCCTCCACCATGAATTGGTCCAAACTGGGGTTTTTAGAGGCTCCCTCCACCATGAATTGGTCCAAACTGGGGGTTTTTAGAGGCTCCCTCCACCATGAATTTGCCCAAACTGGGCTGTTTAGAGGCTCCCTCCACCATGAATTGGTCCAAACTGGGGTTTTTAGAGGCTCCCTCCACCATGAATTGGTCCAAACTGGGGTTTTTAGAGGCTCCCTCCACCATGAATTGGTCCAAACTGGGCTGTTTAGAGGCTCCCTCCACCATGAATTTGCCCAAACTGAGCTGTTTAGAGGCTCCCTCCACCATGAATTGGTCCAAACTGGGGTTTTTAGAGGCTCCCTCCACCATGAATTGGTCCAAACTGGGGGTTTTAGAGGCTCCCTCCACCATGAATTGGTCCAAACTGGGCTGGTTAGAGGCTCCCTCCACCATGAATTTGCCCAAACTGGGCTGTTTAGAGGCTCCCTCCACCATGAATTGGTCCAAACGGGGGTTTTTAGAGGCTCCCTCCACCATGAATTTGCCCAAACTGGGCTGGTTAGAGGCTCCCTCCACCATGAATTTGCCCAAACTGGGCTGTTTAGAGGCTCCCTCCACCATGAATTGGTCCAAACTGGGCTGTTTAGAGGCTCCCTCCACCATGAATTGGTCCAAACTGGGGTTTTTAGAGGCTCCCTCCACCATGAATTGGTCCAAACTGGGCTGTTTAGAGGCTCCCTCCACCATGAGTTGGTCCAAACTGGGGTTTTTAGAGGCTCCCTCCACCATGAATTGGTCCAAACTGGGGTTTTTAGAGGCTCCCTCCACCATGAATTGGTCCAAACTGGGGTTTTTAGAGGCTCCCTCCACCATGAATTGGTCCAAACTGGGCTGTTTAGAGGCTCCCTCCACCATGAATTGGTCCAAACTGGGGTTTTTAGAGGCTCCCTCCACCATGAATTGGTCCAAACTGGGGTTTTTAGAGGCTCCTTCCACCATGAATTGGTCCAAACTGGGGTTTTTAGAGGCTCCCTCCACCATGAATTGGTCCAAACTGGGCTGTTTAGAGGCTCCCTCCACCATGAATTGGTCCAAACTGGGCTGTTTAGAGGCTCCCTCCACCATGAATTTGCCCAAACTGGGCTGTTTAGAGGCTCCCTCTATCATGAATTGGTCCAAACTGGGGTTTTTAGAGGCTCCCTCCACCATGAATTGGTCCAAACTGGGGTTTTTAGAGGCTCCCTCCACCATGAATTGGTCCAAACTGGGGTTTTTAGAGGCTCCCTCCACCATGAATTTGCCCAAACTGGGCTGTTTAGAGGCTCCCTCCACCATGAATTTGCCCAAACTGGGCTGTTTAGAGGCTCCCTCCACCATGAATTGGTCCAAACTGGGGTTTTTAGAGGCTCCCTCCACCATGAATTGGTCCAAACTGGGGGTTTTTAGAGGCTCCCTCCACCATGAATTTGCCCAAACTGGGCTGTTTAGAGGCTCCCTCCACCATGAATTGGTCCAAACTGGGGTTTTTAGAGGCTACCTCCACCATGAATTGGTCCAAACTGGGGTTTTTAGAGGCTCCCTCCACCATGAATTGGTCCAAACTGGGGTTTTTAGAGGCTCCCTCCACCATGAATTTGCCCAAACTGAGCTGTTTAGAGGCTCCCTCCACCATGAATTGGTCCAAACTGGGGTTTTTAGAGGCTCCCTCCACCATGAATTGGTCCAAACTGGGGGTTTTTAGAGGCTCCCTCCACCATGAATTTGCCCAAACTGGGCTGTTTAGAGGCTCCCTCCACCATGAATTGGTCCAAACTGGGGTTTTTAGAGGCTCCCTCCACCATGAATTGGTCCAAACTGGGCTGGTTAGAGGCTCCCTCCACCATGAATTTGCCCAAACTGGGCTGTTTAGAGGCTCCCTCCACCATGAATTGGTCCAAACGGGGGTTTTTAGAGGCTCCCTCCACCATGAATTTGCCCAAACTGGGCTGGTTAGAGGCTCCCTCCACCATGAATTTGCCCAAACTGGGCTGTTTAGAGGCTCCCTCCACCATGAATTGGTCCAAACTGGGCTGTTTAGAGGCTCCCTCCACCATGAATTGGTCCAAACTGGGGTTTTTAGAGGCTCCCTCCACCATGAATTGGTCCAAACTGGGGTTTTTAGAGGCTCCCTCCACCATGAATTTGCCCAAACTCTGCTGGTTAGAGGCTCAATCCACCCTGATTTTCAAAACAAATGTTGGTGCCAACCTCAACTTACTACAAGGGCCAAATTCACTGCTGGTGACAAGCTCTCCTCACTGCAAGTGCCAAATACACATGTTTCAAGGTGTTTTCCTACTGTCAGAGAGGTGGTATTGAGTGTGTAAAGTGTGTAGTTGTTAGGCTGTGATGTTGGGGTAATAGAGGGTCTTTGGTGTGTTAGATGCCCCCAGACATGCTTCCCCTGCTGTCCCAGTGTCATTCCGGAGGTGTTGGCATCATTTCCTGTGGTGTCATAGTGGACTTGGTGACCCTCCAGACACGGATTTGGGTTTCCCCCTTAACGAGTATCTGTTCCCCATAGACTATAATGGGGTTCGAAACCCGTTCGAACACACGAACATTGAGCGGCTGTTCGAATCGAATTTCGAACCTCGAACATTTTAGTGTTCGCTCATCTCTAGTAATTAGTATATTTTATGTAATGAGAGGAGAATATAGAATAGAGATATTTGCAGAATTAAGTAAAATGAGCTAACTAGAGTAGGTTCATGTAATATCCATATTAGGACCTTTTTTTTCCCCCACTCTTTGTTCTTTCCAATGCACATTTTCAAGGTGCTATATGCACTGTTACACCTGAAATTTAGTTACTGGGCTATAGTGGCTTACAAAAGTAAGTAAAGTCTTTTGCTGCAAATCCAGCTGCAAGTCTTTTGGGCTATGTCTCTACTGGCTTTACGCATACTGTATATAGACTGATATTTTTGTCGATTCTTTTTGAAAAACGCAGCATGTCAATTATAGTTGCAGAAACGCAGAGTTTTTCCTCCATAGATTTCTATGGAGAGTGTGAAAACCGCAGCAAAAACGCAGCATGATAAATGTGTTACGGAAACGCCGCAAAAACACTGCGGAAAAGCATCAAAATCTGCAGACAAAAACTCACTGTTTTGCTTGGTTGAGGCTAAGGCTAATTCGAGCAAAAACGCGATGAAAAACTCAGAGAACTCATATGCACAAAACTGAAAAACGCGATGGAAAACGCATGTATATGTGCATTTTTTCCACGACAGAAAACGCAGCGTTTTCTCTGTGGTTTTTTACGCTGTGTTTTTTTGCTGCGTTTCCGCCCAGTGGGGCCTTAGCCTAAACTGGGATATATAGATGTAGCTGCAGCAGCTCCCGATCCTGTCTGTGTTATAACATAGGTAGAACTGCAACCATACTGTCACATGGAAAATGAATATCTCCTCTTGCATATGACAGCCAAAGCAAATTTCTGTGTTCTATAATACCAAAGATGTAATGGTTTCGTTATTCTTTAACCCTTAGGAGACGCAGACATTTTTAATTTTTGTGTTTTCGTTTTTTACTCATACTGTTCAAAACTCATAACTTTCTCAGTTATAGTCATATGAGAGCTTGATTTTTGTATGATAAGTTGCTTTGGTAACCGGACACTTCTCGTGATCACGCCGCGGGGGTACTGTTAGAGTCAAATCCTCCATCTTTGTATTTTGTCAGTCATCTTGTAACCTTTCACACATAAACTGTGTAAGTAAGTCGCAGCTGGCTATTTGTATATCTTATCTTCATGGTATATGGAGGTCACTGAGACTCATTTAGCACCAACATGACATCTTATCTCTGTTTCCATGATATATGCATATAGACATAGTGTGAGCTGCTAGTTCACACATAAGTGTTTTTGAAACTTTCTTTGTTTAAGGACAAAGTACAAAGTCCATTAAGCTGTAATGATATGCAAAATACATAAGGCCTCAGCCAATAGTCATGTGCCAGGTTTATCTTATAACCAATCATTTTATGCCAACCATGTTATGTTATTAGAATAGTCCAACCTGCTCTTGTCTGTATTGTATTTAAACCACCTTTGTGCACCATTAAATTAGAACTCACTTGATACACCATCAGTTGTGTGTGTGTGGCTTCTCCAGACCTGATAATGGGCGTAATTACTTCAGGCCTGATATTTAATTTGGAACTCAGCAACATACTCTATCATGGGGACTCCTTAATGTCCCTAACAGAACCTGACGCCCATCGTGGGGCATCGATAATCGTTTAATGTGCAGCCGATAGTGTACTGATCCACTCGCCAACCGATTTGGAGACGGGCCCGGAGGACCTCAGATGAATAAAACGGCGCTGTAACGGTAAGTCCTTTTCTTGCCAAATAACTAATCTGAGTTCCTACGTGTCCCGGATCCTGTGTGTCGGTGAGTGAAGATTAGTGCTGCATATGTTATAACAATCGATGCCATATTATATAGTGTGCAAGAACCTGAATAGTATGTTGTCTGTAGTGGGGTGGGAAATGTTATACCTCATTCTTTGTCTACTGTCCATGCTGTCATTTGGTTGCTACATCTGTTATAGAGTGTAAAAAGCGGTGCAGAAGAGAGAGTTATTCTTCATCCTTAATCCCTAGAGTTGCGAGAGTGGAAGTACTGAGTGATTGAAAAGTCCTTGTTTTGGACACTAAGGACTGAGTAGAATCTGAGTAAGTATGTGCAATGATTCAGGGGTGTTCGATAGAGGGACACAGACAAAGTGAAGTCTGTGGAAACCAAATGAGGGTTTTGCCCTGAGCACTACGCCAGAACATGCACATTAGAGATTAGTTCAATGAAAACAGAGTGACTGTTTGGGAGGTCCCACTAGGTGAGTCAAAAGTGACCCTCTATTGTCTTAATTGCCCTAGAGGAGTGGGATGCTCACGGCTGACTGGCCATCAGCTATTATGGGGGAGGGACCCTCTGAGGTAGGGTATACCCCCATATGAACTAATAGGAATGGGAGAGAGAGAAGAAGATGCCGCTCAAGAAAAAAAAAAAAAAAAAAAAAAAAAATTAAAAGAGCAGGAGTTACCAATGGAGAATAGGCAGGACAGATACAGGGATAGAGGGTAACCAGGAAGTGTTTTAATTGTGGAAACCAGGGACACTTGGCTAGAGATTGCTGGTGTCCTAAGCGAAGGACAAAGGCTTTGAGTGTAAGGAAATGTATAGTGAGCATCCATTGACAGTCCAGCTAAAGGGTTAATGTGCTTGGCACTTAGCATTGTGTTGTTAGTTTGTTGGTTAGTGGAAAGTGGAAACATGATATGTTTTGTGGTGAGGATACTGCAGGTTAAGTGTAGGTATGTGTATACACATATGTGTGTATATAGGCTTGGGGGTGGACATTAAGTTATTTCTAGAATGTCTATAGTGTCCTTTTATTCAGGAAAGGTTTCCCATTTTGAGAATGCTCCCCTCATGGTAATGTTTTTAAAAATTGGATAAATGGTATAAATATGAGATCAACATTATTATGTTTATTTTATAGTAATATGCAAATTGGTAAGAAGATGAAGGCAACTATTTACATGTTTTGGTTTGTTTTCTCCTCAATATTTAGCTGCGCAGGAATTATAACTAACTCTGTGCCTATTTGTAGGAATAAGCCGTCCCGAGACGATAAGTGATATCCCGGTACAAAATATATGAATATTTTTATTTTAGTTCAGACAAGTTCTTTTTGATTTAATTGACATTTGTTTTGTTCTGTCTGGAGCTCCAGTGTGACGTTGCATGTTTATATGGAAGGTTCAGAAAAGTGAATGGGCCCATATATGTGTGTCAGTTATATGTACATGTTACATGTGTCTGCTATGTGTACATGTTCTGTTTGTCCATGTCTGTATTGTTACATTTTCAGTCTCCACAGCAAGCAGATATTGAATGCTGATAACCACAGAGGGTGGTGACAAGTAGATATGAAAGGGAGGCATAAAAGTTCTTTCCATTGTTGAATACATATATGTGTGTTCTGGTGTAAATGAGATGTACTTGATATACCATGTACATGTATTATGTACTCAGTGTGTATTGGTGCGTATGTGTTTCAAATATATCACATGGGCTTTACACTTGTAACATAAATATTTGTTATGGGTTTATACTATAAATTCATGAATGTTAACAATCGGGATTTATTGTGTGAAAAAGTTATTCAGATGTTCTTTCTGATATGGGATTAGGCCCCATAGGGGTAGGCAATACATGTGAACTATCTTGCCACAAGGGGCACAGAATCCCCTAATATGTACACGCAGGTAAAGATAAATTGCAGTTCTACAAAGTTAAAGTGGTGTTTCTGGGTCATTGTTTGCGACAAGGTGTTAGATAGCTGTCTAAGTAAATCAGAAGTCACTCACATATCTGCTCTGTAATGGCTGATATATTTTGAGTATTTACTTACCTCAATGAATTTCTGGAGTGTTTAGAAGCTTTAAAGAACTGAATTTACTTGGGATTGTATAAATAAGTCTGCTGGGATATGTAGTACTACAGCTATGACAAGTGTGGGGAGAGTCAGCGCAGCTGCTTCCATGATAAGACAAGGGGTAATAAATCTTGTATTGGAAACAAAGATGACAATGGCTGGATATCTCAGGCTGCAGTGTGTCTTATCTATGTCTTCTAATGTAAGCTTTGCATTCTGTGCTGCACTACAAGTCCCTTCTAACCTGTTAACAATAGTTTCAGGGGAGGAGTAAGGAGAGTCAGATAACTTAAAATTAATTTTACTTTTGCTGATTTGGTTAATAAATGATGAATCTATTGTTAACTCTGATGAGAGTTCTTTTATTTTAGATGATTCTCGATTTGGGAATGATGGTGGATTCTGCACCAGATATGTCATGGTCACTGAATATGAGGTAAACCAAGGGTAAAACCAAGCACAAGTAGAACCATTATAGAACTGTATGGGTCTCAGCTCATGAAGTTGAACTAGAAGCCATCACTGAGACAGGGTACAATGTCTGAGGGTAGGTGTTTGATATAGTGGGACTATGGTCCAATCTGGAAAGCGAGAGCTTTCTGTAGGGTCAATGTTAAGCTTAAAAGGATTTCCATGCTGTTCAGGTAGTGATAGACCCTGCTGCCCCCACACAGGTGGGTATAGTCAAAAGTCAGGACACACACTAAGGCTGATACGAAGGAAAGTAGAGGTAACTTGTGGGCAGACACTGCCACTAACCCAGTTGCAGAGGCCTAGGGGATATGCCTTACTGATAATTGGTCATTATACTCGACCCAAACCCCCCTTTTAGCTCTCTTTTCAGGTTTTACAACACTGAGGCACCAAAAATGGTCCAGGACTACAGTAAAAGAGGATGTACAAGTCCTGATCTCCGGTGGTAAGAGAATATATTTACTGAGTGCATTGTCCCCACTGATGGCATAAAGCAGTGTTTAGAAGTAGCCATGTGTGACCTGGTGAGCAGAGGATGGGCGGCTGCAGGATTTAACATCACTACAGACACTGCATGGCATGTGTTAAATGCAAAGTAGGCCAAAAAGTGAAAAGTTTCTCAGAGCCAGGCCCAGAGCCCTTGTACCCGTTCCAGAGATTGCAGGTTAACTATATGCAGTTACTAAAGGTGAGATGGTATAAGTACGTGCTTGTGTGTATAGTTATCTATCTTCAGAAAAGTCTGAGGCATATCTGGTGAAGAAAGCCATCACAAACGGGGCTGCAGATAGACGGCTACTGAAGAAGTAGTGTGTCACTTGTATTGGTATTTTCTGTAAGGTACCCTCCTAAGAGAAGAATTGGCTTTAGCCCATGTCAAACTTTCTTTGAGGGTTGTATTCTTGGCAACTCCTACAGATGTGGTATGGTGTACTGACTGACTATGTGATGTATTGGCAAAAACATTTGACTAATGTATAGTTTTGAGTTTTCTCTCCTTCTCAGATTTTAAGTTAGTGGGCGGGACCTATTCATTTGAACCAAGAGATTGATGGTGATAAAGAGACACGTGAGAAAAACCTTGGAGACAAGATTTGATGGTCCCTTCCAAATGCTGATGATAACCAGTCCTTCTGTGAAATTTGAAGGAGAGCCTAATTGTATCCATGCTTCATATTGCAAGAAAGTCTCTACACACAAAGCGATGAAGATTCTCCTGATAATGCTGTTACAGATGGTCCTGACGATAAGCCTGCATAGAACATTTAACAATGAAGTGGGACAATAAGTTTCTTAAACATCATATGAGTTTGATCGAAGATCTGAATGTGTCAGATTGTAGGATATGTCCTCATAACCCCATATTAGCCTAAGTCATGTCATATATAGCTGTTTCTTTGACGCAACAGGAAATGTTTGAGGTATATAGTTAAGAAGATACCACTTCATATTTTAGGAACGATACATAGTATAAACAAGTAAATATCAGCAAGTTGTAGTAAAAATCTTATGTTCATTTTGTTTGTTTAATACAAAACATATACAAAAGGATGAGCAGACCAAGATATAAAAGGCCAGAACTATGATTGAGATTAGGTTAGAATACAGGAGCATATGAGGGGAATCTGGTAAAGTCCGGCAGTAGACATTAGGTCACTGAAGTACCTAAATATGGATTCCTGTATTCAACCATCTCAAAATGGGGGAATGTTAGAGTCAAATCCTCCATCTTTGTATTTTGTCAGTCATCTTGTAACCTTTCACACATAAACTGTGTAAGTAAGTCGCAGCTGGCTATTTGTATATCTTATCTTCATGGTATATGGAGGTCACTGAGACTCATTTAGCACCAACATGACATCTTATCTCTGTTTCCATGATATATGCATATAGACATAGTGTGAGCTGCTAGTTCACACATAAGTGTTTTTGAAACTTTCTTTGTTTAAGGACAAAGTACAAAGTCCATTAAGCTGTAATGATATGCAAAATACATAAGGCCTCAGCCAATAGTCATGTGCCAGGTTTATCTTATAACCAATCATTTTATGCCAACCATGTTATGTTATTAGAATAGTCCAACCTGCTCTTGTCTGTATTGTATTTAAACCACCTTTGTGCACCATTAAATTAGAACTCACTTGATACACCATCAGTTGTGTGTGTGTGGCTTCTCCAGACCTGATAATGGGCGTAATTACTTCAGGCCTGATATTTAATTTGGAACTCAGCAACATACTCTATCATGGGGACCCCTTAATGTCCCTAACAGTACTATCCCATTACCGAAAATAAAATTGAAAGTGAAAGTAACCGTGATGCCGTGGTCATCTCTGATCACGGTCAATGCTGCCAAGTCCCTGCTGTATGAAACAGAGCAGACCCAGCAGCTAGTGTGGCTGTCATGTTTTTTCACGCACACCAGAACGTAACTGTACATCCTGGTGCGTCTAAGGGTTAATGCTAGTCTTGGCTCTGTTCTTAGTAACAAATAGCAATTGGCACCAAACATATTGAAAGAGGTTGGTTATCGTATGACATTGCAAACCTCAAACATTTCCTACTCTTTGTGTGCATTGTGGGAGCTCATATGTGCTTTCATTTTAGGACCTACGATCTGCTGTGCTGAAAATATGCAAATTTGTGGATATAAAACTTGATGAAAAAGCAATAGACATTGTATTGGAAAAAGCAAGTTTTAAGAATATGAAAGAAGATCCACTTGCTAATTACTCATTTATTCCCGAAGATATTATAGACCACAGTAGAGGAAGTTATCTACGTAAAGGTAAAGTAGTACTGAAGTTTTGCTGGTGGTTTAGTGTCCCAGATACACCTGCCAGGAAGGCAAAGGCTAAGGAGACACAGTAATGCATAGAAAAACATACACAGATTTTTATGAGCCTGTGCTTATAGGTTCATGATACACAACCATAGCCATAGCCATAGTATGCGCTGCTACACAGGGTCCATGCAAACAACTAAACCAAACACAGACTGACTCCTATGATAATACATTTATGGATACTTCTATGAATGAAGTGGGTAGCTACATATCATTAATGGAATAATTTATACATCTTCTTTAAGGGGATTATATGGTAAGTCAATAGATGGGAATCCCTCCAGCCTCTCTGTCTTTGTATATGTGACACCGTCGCGTTATTTTGCGGCCGCAAAATAACGCGGCGTATACGATCCAGGCTCCCATTGAAATCAATGGGAGCGTATACGGCCCACAAAGTCTCACACGCCGTATACGTGCCACATCACGCGGCACGTTACTCCGTGTGACCTTACCCTAACGTGTCAAAAAGAATAAGTGCTGGTTCATATATTGTTTTTCCTTAAATCAAGACCCCTAAATTATAAAGCGAGCAACCAATTAAAATCAGCCCACTGTATAGCAAACCAGTCACAAGTGTCCCTAAGAGGACCCCCAGGAATTTAGCCCAGGTACGAGGTCTCCTGATAAACAAGCCATCTGATATAGGCTGGAGGCTAGGCTATTGTCCTAAACTAGTATGACCCTTATGCATTTCGCCTATCTAAAAGGTCCATCAGAGGTCAGATACTGCAGATAAAATAAAGTGTAGGTCTTACACTTTATTTTGTCTGCAGTATCTGACGTCTGATGAACCTATTAGATAGGCGAAATGCATAAGGGTTATGGTGACCCATTACCATGACAACTGGGAGCCTACTCTAGGCTTTCAGGCCAGTCATTACAGTGATTCTAATGTAGGCTGTAATAGAAGTAGATGAATTAACATTAGCAATGCAGTGTATGTATTAATAAGCAGAGCCCCTAGAGCAGGGGTCCTCAAACTGCGGCCCGAGGGCCACATGCGGCCCGCCAAGCACTTCTGTCTGGCCCCGCCGACAACGCCGGCAGGCGTGCATTTATAATGAAGCTCCTGGGGAGCTCGGGCCAGGCCATGGAGCACACTTCACTTTACCTATTGGAGGGCTCCGCTCCCGATGTCTGTGCGACCTGCTCTGCCTCCGGCCCACTGTTTAAAAAGTTTGAGGACCCCTGCCCTAGAGTGTCTAAAACATAAAAGATAAAATAGATAAATATATATTTTAGAAATATCAATAATGACCTTTTGGCAGATATTGCTACCCTTTTACTCTAAAACTTCCCTCCCTATTATGTTCTGCTTTGTTCCAATAAATCTTACTCATTATTTCTCTATACCCTTGAGTAGGAACAATTGGTGACTGGAAAAATATCATGACTGTGGCGCAAAGTGAGAAACTGGATCAAATGTACAAGGAGAAGATGGGAGATCTACCAATTAAGTTTTGCTGGAATATCAAAGAAGAAGCTGAATCCTAGAATTCCATTTGGTCTTGAGGTTTTAGTAATGTAAAGGGTTTCTGTGTATATATATATATATATATATATATATATATATATAATTTTTTTTTTTTTTTTTTTTTTTTAACAATTAGCATTGTCCATGGAAAGCAATCTTATTACTTTATCATTACTATCAGATACAATATCCTTCTGTAACTAAGATGAGCGAGCTAAGTCTAAAACTTCATCTTCATTTTCAGGAAGCACAGCAATCTTGCAGCCACTGGCAGTGCCACCAAAACCAAACTAGTGTTGCTGTTACCTCCCACACTGCTTATATAATTGTGATTGTCAACAATTCTGAAACTTTGTGGGGGGGGGGTTTGTTTATTTTTTTTCTTTATACAAAAAATATATGTATATTGGTTAACAAAAAACCCTTAACCATACTTACAACAGGCTGTGTCAGTGAGCTTGTTTATGTTTTTTGCCATTAATATAGTAATTTGCAGTTATTTAATGAAAAAAAACAAACACTATTTCCCAAAATAAAAAACCCTTAAACATTTCTCACTAACAGGACTTTGTCAGTATAAACAATGTAATATACTCTGTGGTGTGAGGGGTTAATTCCAGTTCCTTAGAAAAATAAAACTAACCACTAACCCTGAGCGTATAGCCAGAAGTAACAGATAAGAGGCTTCCCCAGTAACCCTGAGGCTTATATTTTGACTAAATGTGTTGATCTTTGTGTCTATGTGCGTATTAGAATATATCTAGTTAAAACCAGTTTTTCGCTGCCCCTCCATACTACATGCTGGCGGATGCAAGTTACCATATTTGTACATCGCAATACTTGATGGCCATAACAAGACGCATAAAGTTCACAAGATATGAAGTCAGTTATAATCTCTTGTTTTGTCTGTCATCCATTAGCATGAAACCTGGAAGGTCATGGCATCCATTTCATCAGACTGTGCTAACACATTTACACACTAAAATGGATGACACAGACAACCATGTGTTAACTCATGTATTGCTTATACACGTATTCCTAGTTTGTAAATGCCCATTTTGTACTTTGACCACTGATAATTGATATTTCTATATGATGTAGTTTGTTATGCCTAAATTAGCATACAACCATTATTTCTCTATAAAAGCTAAGTAATATGTAATAAACTTTGGAAAATTCTGATTACAATACTTGAGTGTTTTTCTGTCTGCTCTACAAGTACTCATGATTGCGTCACCAATTTGGACTATGACAACATATCCAGAGGCAGTTGCCCCCTAACAGTGGACAGTCACAGATCAATCTGACACTGTATTTAAAAAAAACCAAACAAACCTTCTATTACTAAAAAGACTTAACAAATTAGATTATTGACAATGAAAGGGTTAACTGTCCAGTATATATGAAACTTGATGTGTATATTCAAATTTCCACTGTCACGGAATCATAGCACAGAAATTCTCCCTTTCTCCACTCCTATGATTTCACTACCTATAATTGATTAAATCTAATGAAACTTTGTTCCACTTCTCCTCCTATTATATCGCACTGTTGCTGCTGTTTTCCAGTAGCAAAACTGAGTCATTGTTTTGGATCATGCAGCGGTGATGATAATTCTCTCAGCTTGAACACATCCTAAACTGGCTCCGACTTCCTCAGACTGGATTCACACAAGCACTTGGTTCCACTGGGGAATTCTGTCCCCCTTCCTGCTTGCAAGACTTTTCTCTCCACATTTTTTGGGTGGGATCAGGGCAGAAACTCAGCGGACCCCATTATAGTCTAAGGGATCCATAGGTAAATGCTTTTTAAGTGGATTGGGTTTCCGTTTTTCAGGTCCCCAAGCGGACCTGAAGAATGGAAACCCGAGCGCAGGTGTGAACCTAGCATCAGCTAAAATCTTATATTATGTCAAGTGATGTCAGATGATACAAGAACCTAGCCAACATAACAGACCAGTGTCTCCTCTGTATTTTCACGATGCAATGTATTTTGCAGCAACCATTTGTAAGGAATCTTTTTGCCCATCTCTAGTTATTTCTTGTCCAATGTTATTGTACAAATATGTATATGTGACTTTTTAATTTTCTATATAGGTTCAATTTCCAAGATTTCAGCTTAACCTTTTCGCTGCCAAGGGTCTCTGGAAATTTTGCACCTCCAGTAGCCAGAGCAATTTTCACAGTTTTGAGATGGACAAATCAAACCTAAATTGCAACATTAAAAAAGCATCCAACCCCCCCCATACCTATATATTTTCTTAAAGTAGACACCTGCAGCATTGTCAGAATGCCACTTGGTACTGTATACGAACAGGCACCTTCATGCAATTTTGATTTAAAGTGAATTTTTTATGAAAAAATGCAAATAAATGTATATTAGTTGTTAAAAGCGGAAACCAAACAAAAAATTAAATGCACCAAACCTCCTAAAAATAAGAGTTCAACATGTGCAGAGTTCATACATATCACTATGGCCTGAACCCGCATGCACGTGTCTTCAGAAAATCGCTAGAACTGGAAGGAACAAAATTCTGCTTTGAAGCTGGAAATGTTAAAAAAGTATCATCCTATAAAATGTAGGGATTACACACCATGAAAAGTAAGTGAACCCCTAAACCCTATATATTTTTTGAAAGTAGACAACCTGAAGATTACAAATGTCTTAATGGGTCATCGATAGCCACATCCACCTTCATGCAACTTTGCGACCAACACAAATAATTTTTTGAAAAAATACACAAACACATATTTGCACCTAAAACTCATGTTCAATCTCAGATTCATATACAAAATACTTTTAAAATAATAGCTTATGGTGTATACAATGTGTATATATACTATATGTACTGCAAACATCAACTACAACAAGAGCTCGGACTCCCAAAAACACGAATACAGAAGACAAGCAGGATTTTGCTGTTGTTCACTAATATGTTAAAAAGCTATACTGCACCTACCAAACTGTGACTGTGATACCAAAATCTAACTTTTTTCAGAGTACACAGCATACCGTATATAAAAACACAATTTAATAGTTTATACATACAACCACCTTCATTCAACTTTGCCGCAAACAGAGATTGCTAGCAAAAATTGCGCAAAAATTCAAATTTGCCACTAAAGTGCGGCTCAAGAAATCCCTTTCTGCAAACATAATGTACTGTCCATAAAACTGCAATATGTGAGGAGTTCATACATACCACACATGTATATATTTACAGGGGCGGGTGTTAAAGAATCGCCAAAATCGCAGAAATGCGCCATCCCATTTTGTGCATGCAAATTAAATAGGACTTTACATAAAAATGTTAATTTTCCATCCCCCTATAAAAATTTTAGCAATCTATACGTTCATCTCTAGTGATAATCGTTATTACTATTATTTTAGTGTGTAACGGACATCACTAGAGACGTATTTTACTGTAGAAAGCTCAGGTATAGACAGGACAGGGATTGGGTGAAATGTAAACTTTATTTGCGACTTTATGTATATGTTGTGTAAGTGTTTGGTGCAACTTTTTTTTTTGGGATACTTGAAAGTTGCAGATCCAGCTCACCAAAGCATATATAAATGTTGTATATTACCGTGGTCCTAGGAAGCCCGGAAACTGGTGGGACTTTAACCAGTGAACAATGAAGGTTTTAAATGGTGTAAAATCCAGCTTCAAACCAGGTATCACGTCAGAAAATTTCTTAAAACATAACTTTTATTCTTGGGTCCAAAAAAATAAAAATGTTACAAAGTAACATGGAGTAGACAAAAAAGTCAAAGCATTTTGAAAGGCTACGCGTTTCTGGACAGAGCGTGTCCCTTCCTCATGGCCTACTGCTACAAGTTAAAAGGTACGTATAAATAGAAACACCTAAATTGACCACTCCTCTCTTTCTGTTAACCCTTTCTATTACAAATACACAAATATACATATACAAATTATAAACATATAATTAAACTATAAATAACATACAATATAATAAACAAATCCATGCAACACAATATAATCTAACTGCAATGCTATAATGATATGAAAAATACTTACTCAAGCAAATATACACAAAACACTATAAACTAAATCAGATTAAACAAATAGATTTACCTAACATCAATAACAAATCCAACTTCAAATATAAAGAAATACACTCAAAATACCAGTATCCGTTGTTTTCAAGCATTTAAGCGCTCTAACGGCGTCCCATGTCTTCAATAATCCATTCCGCCTAGAACACATAGTCAGGAAACCATAGTTACCAACCACCTGACGTATATAAACATAAAATGTTAATTTTCCATCCCCCTATAATAATTTTAGCAATCTATATGTTCATCTCTAGTGATAATCATTATTACTATTATTTTAGTGTGTAACGGATATCACTAGAGACGTATTTTACTGTAGAAAGCTCAGGTATAGACAGGACAGGGATTGGGTGAAATGTAAACTTTATTTGCGACTTTATGTATATGTTGTGTAAGTGTTTGGTGCGACTTTTTTTTTTTGGCTCTGCGACCTAGACAATGGTAAACGTCTAGGTCACAGTGCCAACAAACTTCCTGGTTATGTTCAGGAGGTATAACATATGAATACCCCACTAGTAAAGCTCAGGGGGGAATTACATTATAACTGTATGTGACAATCAGAGACAAATGTATAGTATACGCTCTGATTGGCAGGAGAAGGGTTAATAGGGACAATAGAGTCCCTGCCACCCCCCTCCTGCTGTCACATACAAGTTATGCAGAGAGTCAGATCTTACTCGATGATTGGATGTACAGTTTTGGAGCAATTCACTGTTGAAACGCTGTCGGGAATTGAGATCTGCAGTTGGATCTCAATGCCAAATAGTGTTTTCAACAGTGAATCGTTCCAAGACTAAGTAAAATCATCAAGTCCCTGGTATCATTTTAAAGATGAGATTCTCTTTAAAATGCATTTTAAAGCATCAAGATATGTTGATGCAGTCCAGAGATATGGGCATTAGATCTTACCCTCTGTCTCTCTCTCTCTGCTGCACGTGGGCACTTTTATTGTGGGGAACACTTGTTCTGACAGTATGGGTAAGCTCACCATTTGATTTATATTTAGTGATTCTGGTATGGCTATTATTAACATGTGAGTCACTTAGACCTACACTTCTCCCTTCCGGATATGGGGCAATACTTATAAATTAGGAGGTACTGCATATTTTTCAGCATCCCACTCTCTCTTTACTGCATTTGCTATTTGCATAAGACTACACCGTATATGTAATACACACATATATATATACAGTATATATCTTAATAATATTATAAAGGTGAAAGTATGTGTGTTTGGATGTTTGTGTGTTTGGATGCTTGGATGTTTGTTCCTCAATCACGCCTAAAGAGGCAAACAAATTTACCTGAAATTTAACACATACATACCTTGGGTCCCAGATTGAACAATAGGCTACTTCGTATCCCCGTACTCCACCGGAATTCACGTCCGCCGACGGTGATTCTCAATTCAGCATTCGCTCAAGGACCTGAGATGTCATCCCAGACACTTCAGCTGCAGGACCTGAGATGACGTCATCCCAGGCCCTTCATCCGCTCACCTCATTGGCTGGCGCTGCTCTGTGTGGGCGGAGCTATCGGGCGCACAGCAAACAAACCAACATGGCGTCGCTGTGCGCTCTGTAACGGCTGTGCACCAGGGAGACATGCAGGGCTCGCCGCCAGATCACCCTATGCTGCTGCGGACAGGGACAGGCTCGCCTGCGCCGATGTCAAGAAAGCCTGCTGTCCCGCACCGCCTGCGGCCTACAGAGTCTGCAGGTCAGTCAGGTATCTAGCGCTCAGCCACACTATGTCTGCGTTCGCACACCATCATTCCACACCAGGGCACTACATGTCATGCCAGTGGAGTTAGGCTATTTTAGGGAGGGGGGCCTGCTAAATGGGGGGGGGGGTTAGGGGTACAAGGAGTGCCTCACAGGTGCGGGGTCATAGGAGGGGGGGACTGCATGAAAAAGGTGGGGCAAGGTTAATCTGGGGTGCCGCAGAACAGGGGGGGGGTGTTGGGGGTACAAGGAGTGCCTCACAGGTGCGGGGCCATGGGGGGGACTGCATAAAAAAGGGGGGGAAGGTTAATCTGGGGTGCCGCAGAACGGGGGGGGGGGGGTGTTGGGGGTACAAGGGGTGCCCCACAGGTGCGGGGTCATAGGAGGGGGGGACTGCATGAAAAAGGGGGGGCAAGGTTAATCTGGGGTGCCGCGGAAGAGAGAGGGGGTCGGAGGGGGGGGCCCTGGAAAAACAAAGGGAGGAGGGGGGTTACAAAAGGGACACCATGGGGGAGCCACAGCCTGCGCTGAAGGTGGGTCGCACAAACCAGGAACCCTTCCGCAGAGGAAGTCGCGGGTACTAGGGGGGGAAGAGGGCACGTTCCTGGGGGGCAAAGGGGCACGGGGTAGGTGGAAGGAGTAACCACAAGGGGAAGCGGGTATAGAGAAAGGGGGGTGGCGGCTGCCAGGAAGGAGAGGAGGTAAACACTTCCAGCGGGCCGCACGGGGTCGGTAACACGGGGACAGGCGGCATGAGGAAGGGGGAAAAAGGGGGCCCAGAGTAGGTAACACGGAAGAAGGGGGCATGGTGTTAGGGGGGGAAGGGGGCCTGTTCCTGGGGAACAAAGGGGCACGGGGTAGCTGGAAGAAGTAACCCCAAGGGGAAGCGGGTAGGGAGAAAGGGGGGTTGCGGGCGCCAGGAAGGAGAGAAGGTAAACAGTTCCAGCGGGCCGCAAGGTTGGCCCCGAGGGTCCATGGACCCTCAGTTGTAGGAAGCGCCCGCTGCGGACACAAGACAAAGGAACAAGCCTGCGCTCCGCTCCAGGTGCGTCCCCCAGGGGGTCAGGGTTCCGCGGACGAAGTCGCGGGTAAAAGCTAATATATATATACATATATATATATATATATATATATATATATATATATTCGGTGTCATTCCAAGACACCCCACTAGGGGGAGCTATAACACTATTTTTGTGTAATATAGTATTTTGTGCAGTAAGTTCTTTATATGCTGATATTTAGTATGGTTATAGGAGACTGCTTGGTACATTAGCCTCCTTATTGATCTCTATATATGTTATTGTACTTCTTATTCCCTCTATGGTGTCTTTACCCATATTTTACCACCCATGTGCCCAAGGTCAATTGATGGTAATTGGTGATTAGTCACCTTTTATTAGTGTTATGTGTTCTTGTCGTTGTCTAATTAAATTTATATTTTTATACGTCATTCCTGTAGTTCCTTTTCTGGTTTGTTGGTTTATGTTCAGGAGGTATAACATAAGAATACCCCACTAGTAAAGCTCAGGGGGGAATTACATTATAACTGTATGTGACAATCAGAGACAAATGTATAGTATACGCTCTGATTGGCAGGAGAAGGGTTAATAGGGACAATAGAGTCCCTGCCACCCCCTCCTGCTGTCACATACAAGTTATGCAGAGAGTCAGATCTTACCCTCTGTCTCTCTCTCTCTGCTGCACTGCTCCGTGTCCCTCTTCCTTTCTTGTTAGATCGCAAATTGCTTGCTTAGACAGGAGGGGGGGGGACACTTTGGAGCTCTATATCTTTGGACTGCATCAACATATCTTGATGCTTTCAATTGCATTTTAAAGAGGAGAATCCCATCTTTAAAATGATCAAGAACTCGATGATTGGATGTACAGTTTTGGAGCAAATCACTGTTGAAACGCTGTCAGGAATTGAGATCTGCAGTTGGATCTCAATGCCAAATAGTATCAGACAATGTGATTTTCTGGATTTGTTTTCTGATTTTGTCTCTCATAGTTGAGGTCTACCTATGATGTAAATTACAGACACCTCTCATCTTTTTAAGTGGTGGAACTTGCACTATTGGTGACTGACTAAATACTTTTTTGCCCCACTGTAATTGCCTACCAGGATTACTATATCATAATGGTAGCCAATTTGGATTTGTAAACCTGTGTACACGTATAGGTCACATTAACAGCCAAGGTTCCTCCATCATAGTGAGTCCCTTAAAAACAAACAGGCTCTGCTCAGTGCCAGCAGAGTGCCCCATGAATATGAGTGTCCTTCCCATGGATAGCACAATCTAAGACAAGAAAATAGGCAAAGGTGAATTAGATCAGTTTATGTCCCCTATTGTTATGGAATTGCTAGATGACAATTCTCCAGTAGCTTCTGGAGAATCCTGGAGGAAGGGGCACAAGAGACAGTGAGCCCTAAGCTGAAGCCCCCCACTGTCCCTTCCTCTTGCCAGGCCCTATCCTATGTAATAGGCGGCAACTTGGAGACGATCCCTTCCTATATATGTGACACACAAAACGCAGACTAGACGAACACAACAAAGCGAGGTCAGCTAGCCAGGGTTCGGTAACAGTCCAGCAATGCAGTGTCAAATCGAAGTCCAAAAGAGTAGTCAATAGGAAGAGCCAAGGTCAGGATTAAGAATACAAGTAACTAAACAGCAAGAGAAAGCCAGCAAGCACGAGGCAATAACAGCCACCAGTGTGCATGTGAGCCAAGACTAAATAGGGTTGGATGAACCCGCCCTGGACCTGACAGGAAGGCAGGCTGTCAATCACAGGGCAGGACCAAATTTAACTACTTCATGGACAGAGGCAGACAAGGGCAGAAGATGGGTGTGGTGTAAATTCAATTAAAGAACTAGAGCCGTGTTCACAGTGTATCCAAAAACTCTAAGCAAGGAACTAAACTGCACACGCCTCCTGCACCGCCACATGCGAGCAGAGGGTGGCGCAGTGACCTGAACAGGCAGAGATGTTACACCTATGCAGTCCTTAATAAAAAAAAGATGTGTAATTCCCATTTTACACTGAAGACCACTTTATAATACATGCGTGTACAAAATGCCAATTTATATAGAACAAATAACTTTACATAAGGCTTCACCTTTTAGATGTTGTATATGTGTATCAAGAGAGCCAATATTGTACTGTCAAATCTGTAATGAAAAAATACGTAGTTACTAGAGATGAGCGAACACTAAAATGTTCGAGGTTCGAAATTCGATTCGAACAGCCGCTCACTGTTCGAGTGTTCGAATGGGTTTCGAACCCCATTATAGTCTATGGGGAACATAAACTCGTTAAGGGGGAAACCCAAATTCGTGTCTGGAGGGTCACCAAGTCCACTATGACACCACAGGAAATGATGCCAACACCTCTGGAATGACACTGGGACAGCAGGGGAAGCATGTCTGGGGGCATAAAAGTCACTTTATTTCATGGAAATCCCTGTCAGTTTGCGATTTTCGCAAGCTAACTTTTCCCCATAGAAATGCATTGGCCAGTGCTGATTGGCCAGAGTACGGAACTCAACCAATCAGCGCTGGCTCTGCTGGAGGAGGCGGAGTCTAAGATCGCTCCACACCAGTCTCCATTCAGGTCCGACCTTAGACTCCGCCTCCTCCGGCAGAGCCAGCGCTGATTGGCCGAAGGCTGGCCAATGCATTCCTATGCGAATGCGGAGACTTAGCAGTGCTGAGTCAGTTTTGCTCAACTACACATCTGATGCACACTCGGCACTGCTACATCAGATGTAGCAATCTGATGTAGCAGAGCCGAGGGTGCACTAGAACCCCTGTGCAAACTCAGTTCACGCTAATAGAATGCATTGGCCAGCGCTGATTGGCCAATGCATTCTATTAGCCCGATGAAGTAGAGCTGAATGTGTGTGCTAAGCACACACATTCAGCACTGCTTCATCACGCCAATACAATGCATTAGCCAGTGCTGATTGGCCAGAGTACGGAATTTGGCCAATCAGCGCTGGCTCTGCTGGAGGAGGCGGAGTCTAAGGTCGGACCTGAATGGAGACTGGTGTGGAGCGATCTTAGACTCCGCCTCCTCCAGCAGAGCCAGCGCTGATTGGCCGAATTCCGTACTCTGGCCAATCAGCGCTGGCCAATGCATTCTATTAGCCCGATGAAGTAGAGCTGAATGTGTGTGCTAAGCACACACATTCAGCACTGCTTCATCACGCCAATACAATGCATTAGCCAGTGCTGATTGGCCAGAGTACGGAATTCAGCCAATCAGCGCTGGCTCTGCTGGAGGAGGCGGAGTCTAAGGTCGGACCTGAATGGAGACTGGTGTGGAGCGATCTTAGACTCCGCCTCCTCCAGCAGAGCCAGCGCTGATTGGCCGAATTCCGTACTCTGGCCAATCAGCACTGGCTAATGCATTGTATTGGCGTGATGAAGCAGTGCTGAATGTGTGTGCTTAGCACACACATTCAGCTCTACTTCATCGGGCTAATAGAATGCATTGGCCAGCGCTGATTGGCCGAATTCCGTACTCTGGCCAATCAGCACTGGCTAATGCATTGTATTGGCGTGATGAAGCAGTGCTGAATGTGTGTGCTTAGCACACACATTCAGCTCTACTTCATCGGGCTAATAGAATGCATTGGCCAGCGCTGATTGGCCAAATTCCGTACTCTGGCCAATCAGCACTGACTAATGCATTGTATTGGCGTGATGAAGCAGTGCTGAATGTGTGTGCTTAGCACACACATTCAGCTCTACTTCATCGGGCTAATAGAATGCATTGGCCAATCAGCGCTGGCCAATGCATTCTATTAGCGTGAACTGAGTTTGCACAGGGGTTCTAGTGCACCCTCGGCTCTGCTACATCAGATTGCTACATCTGATGTAGCAGTGCCGAGTGTGCATCAGATGTGTAGTTGAGCAAAACTGACTCAGCACTGCTAAGTCTCTGCATTCGCATAGGAATGCATTGGCCAGCCTTCGGCCAATCAGTGCTGGCTCTGCCGGAGGAGGCGGAGTCTAAGGTCGGACCTGAATGGAGACTGGTGTGGAGCGATCTTAGACTCCGCCTCCTCCAGCAGAGCCAGCGCTGATTGGTCGAGTTCCGTACTCTGGCCAATCAGCGCTGGCCAATGCATTCTATTAGCCCGATGAAGTAGAGCTGAATGTGTGTGCTAAGCACACACATTCAGCACTGCTTCATCACGCCAATACAATGCATTAGCCAGTGCTGATTGGCCAGAGTACGGAATTCGGCCAATCAGCGCTGGCTCTGCTGGAGGAGGCGGAGTCTAAGGTCGGACCTGAATGGAGACTGGTGTGGAGCGATCTTAGACTCCACCTCCTCCAGCAGAGCCAGCGCTGATTGGCCGAATTCCGTACTCTGGCCAATCAGCACTGGCTAATGCATTGTATTGGCGTGATGAAGCAGTGCTGAATGTGTGTGCTTAGCACACACATTCAGCTCTACTTCATCGGGCTAATAGAATGCATTGGCCAGCGCTGATTGGCCGAATTCCGTACTCTGGCCAATCAGCACTGGCTAATGCATTGTATTGGCGTGATGAAGCAGTGCTGAATGTGTGTGCTTAGCACACACATTCAGCTCTACTTCATCGGGCTAATAGAATGCATTGGCCAGCGCTGATTGGCCGAATTCCGTACTCTGGCCAATCAGCACTGGCTAATGCATTGTATTGGCGTGATGAAGCAGTGCTGAATGTGTGTGCTTAGCACACACATTCAGCTCTACTTCATCGGGCTAATAGAATGCATTGGCCAATCAGCGCTGGCCAATGCATTCTATTAGCGTGAACTGAGTTTGCACAGGGGTTCTAGTGCACCCTCGGCTCTGCTACATCAGATTGCTACATCTGATGTAGCAGTGCCGAGTGTGCATCAGATGTGTAGTTGAGCAAAACTGACTCAGCACTGCTAAGTCTCTGCATTCGCATAGGAATGCATTGGCCAGCCTTCGGCCAATCAGTGCTGGCTCTGCCGGAGGAGGCGGAGTCTACGGTCGGACCTGAATGGAGACTGGTGTGGAGCGATCTTAGACTCCACCTCCTCCAGCAGAGCCAGCGCTGATTGGTCGAGTTCCGTACTCTGGCCAATCAGCGCTGGCCAATGCATTCTATTAGCCCGATGAAGTAGAGCTGAATGTGTGTGCTTAGCACACACATTCAGCTCTACTTCATCAGGCTAATAGAATACATTGGCCAATCAGCACTGGCCAATGCATTCTATTAGCTTGATGAAGCAGAGTGTGCACAAGGGTTCAAGCGCACCCTCGGCTCTGATGTAGCAGAGCTGAGGGTGCACAAGGGTTCAAGTGCACCCTCGGCTCTCCTACATCAGAGCCGAAGGTGCGCTTGAACCCTTGTGCAGCCTCGGCTCTGCTACATCAGAGCCGAGGGTGCGCTTGAACCCTTGTGCACACTCTGCTTCATCAAGCTAATAGAATGCATTGGCCAGCACTGATTGGCCAGAGTACGGAATTCGGCCAATCAGCGCTGGCCAATGCATCCCTATGGGAAAAAGTTTATCTCACAAAAATCACAATTACACACCCGATAGAGCCCCAAAAAGTTATTTTTAATAACATTCCCCCCTAAATAAAGGTTATCCCTAGCTATCCCTGTCTGTACAGCTATCCCTGTCTCATAGTCACAAAGTTCACATTCTCATATGACCCGGATTTGAAATCCACTATTCGTCTAAAATGGAGGTCACCTGATTTCGGCAGCCAATGACTTTTTCCAATTTTTTTCAATGCCCCCGGTGTCGTAGTTCCTGTCCCACCTCCCCTGCGCTGTTATTGGTGCAAAAAAGGCGCCAGGGAAGGTGGGAGGGGAATCGAATTTTGGCGCACTTTACCACGCGGTGTTCGATTCGATTCGAACATGGCGAACACCCTGATATCCGATCGAACATGTGTTCGATAGAACACTGTTCGCTCATCTCTAGTAGTTACATTAAAATGTCCTTAAGATCAACTATTTTCCAGTGGTTCATTTATTGTCAAAAAAACTGAACAGGAGGAAGAGCTTATCTTCTACTTTGTACTTAGTGAAGTAGTGATATGTCATTTTGAGTCAGTTCTTTCAACCGAACAACGGGAGTTGGATCCTGTTTGAGAGCCAGCAGCTGACTTAACCCAGCCCCTGCAGAGTTAAACCCACCCATTACACTGCTAACCCCACCCTCAACCCGTACATTAATAATCCCACAATATAATGTCCTGTAGCGACCCCTCCACACAGTATACCGGCCCCTTCACACAGTATAATGTCCCTTACTAGCTCCTCCACACAGTATAATGTCCTATAGTGGCCCCTGCACAGTATAATGTCCTGTAGCGACCCCTCCACACAGTATACCAGCCCCTTCACACATTATAATGGCCAATAGCAACCCCTGTACACAGTATAATGTCCCTTAGTAGCTCCTCCACACAGTATAATGTCCTATAGTGGCCCCTCCACAGTATAATGTTGCACAGTAGTCCCTCCACACAGTATAATGTCCTATTACATTTACTTATGATAGGATTTACTCTCAAAACATCCCAAGCTGCTATTGATCATCATAAGTAGAGTTATCAGTGACTACTGGTAGGCATAGCTACTTTTTTTTTTTTTTTTTTTTTACACATGACTGGCTCTTCCTATCCCTGCTGAGCACACACAAAAGCAGGAGGGAATCGCAGCAGGCTCCCCATTTATTCTGCAGCAGGACAACAACTCCAAACCTACAAGTTTTTGTATGTAAACCGCCTCAGTAGTTTTTGAATGAGCCTGTTTTTATTCATATGCTAATTAGCCTCCAGCATGCACCCGGAAGCCTTATCGTGCACCCTCTGCTATTCTTTGCTATGTGTATGAGAGCAGAGAGGCTGATGATAATGATGATTCATCTCCTTGCTCTCACACACATAGCAGAGAATAGCAGAGGGTGCATGGTGAGACTTCCGGGTGCACCCTGGAGGCTAATTAGCATATGAATAAAAACGGGCCCATTCAAAAACTAAAGAGGCGATATACATACAAAAGGTATGTGTGGAATAGCCTTTCTAAAGGCTTAGTTAAAAATGACTTTTCCCAATGATAGAGCCCCTTTAAGGTTGGCAAGTTGAAATCTGGTCCCAGTGTTTTAGATACACAGAATATGTTTCTATGCTTCTTGCCTGTTGATAAGAATTTTTGAGAGCTGACCTGGGATAGCCTTCTTCAATAAATCTGTCAGTAAGTTCTCTCACTTTCCGATAAAAAAAAAATCAACTATATTGTTATAATTGTGCTGCATCCTCAATATTCGTAACTGTAGTTTTTTTTATCTATTGTTGCGTTTAGTTTGCCACTATTAATTTTTAAGATTATCAGGTTCAAGAAAGTAATTGTCTCTGCCTGGATTTCAGATATAAATCGAATACCCAGTGAGTTTGGTTTCAGCACAGAGTCAAAGCTCTGGAATTCCTATACATCGCTAACATACTACATGCCTACAGCACGTCACGCATATGTGGTAAGCAGGGGTAACACCGTTTAGGCTGGCTGGGTATATAGAGTCACGTGGCAGAGTATATGCAACCCTAGTGTTTTTGGTGTCCCACAACCCTAAATTCCTCTGAGATACCCATGGGCTATGTGCAGGCAAATAAAACAACTGTAATCCAGATATAGATGTGCAGAGGAAAAGTCACTTCAGATGTCAGGACAATAAGTGGTACAAAAGTGAAAGATACGTGCAATGGTCTGTTCACACTCTCCTATGCTAACTTCTGCTTGGAACAGACAATATACTCTGTTACTAGGGGTGATGACCATTAAGGAAATACACAGTCTAAGTACAATACTTCTGCCTAGAAAAGGCCTTCACGCCTTGGCTCAGCATGGAGATGTGGCTGTAGACAGTATAGTGCCCAGGCTGGCAGAACCATTAAAGATCTGGAGCAGGTAAAGGGGCCCTGGACATAGGATTATCTCCTCTGGCTCAGAAATACTTGTGAGAGCAAGATGCTTTTCTGGCGTGGACTGGTTGACAGGAGAGTAGCTTGCCCAAGTCTTACAAAGAATTACAAAGGACTCTTGAACACAGCAGCTATCCAGCACAGGTCATCCTCAGGATCAGTGGTTAGCAGATTTGACCTTTGGATGCAACTCTTTATAGAACACTAGCTTTTACCCGCGACTTCGTCTGCGGTGTTTGGAGAATTGGGTGGAGACAGACATGTGAAACTGTCAGAGCATTTGAGAAATCTTGCTATAGAAATCTTTGTATTTTTGGATTTTTTTTTTTTTAGGTCAGGTGGTAGATGGTAAACTTGAAATGGAAAGTTGCCGGGTCGGGGCTGAGTGGCGGTGCGGGCCAGACTGTGTGTGCGCTCTGCGGTCTGATGTGTGCCGTGCGGGCCAGACTGTGTGAGGGCTCTGCGCGGGAACTGTGCGTGTGGCGTCATCAGTGAATCAGTGAAGTGCAGTTGGTGTGAGTGGCCAATCGGTGGCGCGCGGCTGATAAGAGTAGATGGCGGTGGCACGTGGCTGATGAGAGAAGATGGCGGTGGCAGAGTGGGACCTTTGTTTTTGGGGTTATGTGAGTGTGTAAGGTGTGGAAATACATGTAAATGTGATGGAGTGGGGTTAGGGCTACCGTAGAGGCAACAATATGGAGTGTGGAGGTATTTTGGGGCCGGAAATGCAAGGAAGTGTGTGTGTGGGGCTAGGAGTCCTACTTTTGGGACTGTCCTGCTAAGGAGCCATGTTGTTTAGCGGCATGAAAAGTAGCCTAGGTTTCAATCGCAAGGAATAACTATGTTTCTGGAAAATTTTAGGGAAATCCGTCCAGCCGTTTTAGCGTGATTGAGGAAAAAACATCCAAACATCCAAAAACTTTCACATTTATAATATTAGTAGGATCTCAGCCGGGGCTACTGGAGAAGACTTGGCAGCTGAACAATACAATGGAGGAGCAGAGTAGCAAGTAGAATCAGAGTAGAAGTCTGAGGGGCTCATCCTCTGAGGGGAGAGATGATGAGGCCATGTTGTTCTGTCTACTCACTACTGAAGGAACCTCACACTCTCCTTAGGAGGGCGGAGGGCAAATCTAGCAGATTCTAGAACCTTCAGAGGCATCAGCAGATGCCATTAGCTGGAAGGATCATGTGACAGATCAATATGTCATTTTGGTCATTAGGTGGCAGCAACACAATAAACCTTTTTCAAGCTAATGTAGTATAATGTAATGTCAATAGGAAGTCATTGCACTCTATTATTTTATGTGACAGCACTAATTAATATCCTTATGCAAAGAATTGGCCAGTGGCACACGAAGGCCCAATGTATACAGAGATAATGGCCATTCTGGGACATTACACATATACTACACAGACAAGCAAAAGGGTAACAATGTTTAGAGCTTTTGACTTTCAGGCTCCATATCTCACCATCCACTACAGCAGTGATGGCGAACCTTTTTGAGACCGAGTGCCTAAACTGCAACCCAAAACCAAATAAATTATCACGGAGTGCCAACACGGCAATTTAACCTTAAAACTCTGTGGGTCCACAATTGCGGACCCACAAATTACAGTCATGTGACTGGGGCTTTACAGATCTTGTACTGAAAGGTAAAGGTCTCTGCATTCTGTACTTTTAAACAATTAATTTTCACTATTTACATCGCACAGGATCTGTTTTATAGTTACCGTGCAATGTTATTACATCCTGTACTAATTTCACGTCTGCTATAAAACAAATACTGTGTGATATACATAGTGAGGGGACCCCACACAGTACAATCTGCCCCTCAGTGGCCCCCCCACACAGTACAATCTGCCCCTCAGTGGCCCCCCACACAGTACAATCTGCCCCTCAGTGGCCCCCCACACAGTACAATCTGGCCCACAGTGGCCCCCACACAGGATTATACCTGTATACTCCACAGTAGCCCCCTCCCACACAGCATGAACTGGTCCACAGTAGCCCCCTCCCACACAGCATGAACTGGTCCACAGTAACCCCCTCCCACACAGCATGAACTGGTCCACAGTAGCCCCCTCCCACACAGCATGAACTGGTCCACAGTAGCCCCCTCCCACACAGCATGAACTGGTCCACAGTAACCCCCTCCCACACAGCATGAACTGGTCCACAGTAGCCCCCTCCCACACAGCATGAACTGGTCCACAGTAGCCCCCTCCCACACAGCATGAACTGGTCCACAGTAGCCCCCTCCCACACAACATGAACTGGTCCACAGTAGCCCCCTCCCACACAACATGAACTGGTCCACAGTAGCCCCCTCCCACACAACATGAAATGGTCCACAATAGCCCCCTCCCACACAACATGAAATGGTCCACAGTATCCCCCTCCCACAGAGCATGAAAGATCCACAGTAGCCCCCTCCTACACAACATGAAATGGTCCACAGTAGCCCCCTCCCACACAACATGAAAGGTCCACAGTAGCCCCCTCCCATACAGCATAAAATGGTCCACAGTAGCCCCCTACCCACACAGCATGAAAGTCTACAGTAGCCCCCTCCTACACGACGCTGAGCTCGCTCCATACACGGCAGATGCCGGCTGTATAATACAGCCAGGACCTGCCACTAACAGCAGCGGTCGGTGCCCGAGCCGATCGCTGCTGTTAACCCTTTACACACTGCGGTCAAACGTGACCGCAGTGTGTAAACGGCGCCGGCAGCATGGGCGCCGCCATGTTTCGCCGATCACCGCCCTCCTGAATGTCACAATAGGGCGGTGATCCGTTGCTATGACAGCCGGAAGCCTATTGAAGGCTTCCAGGCTTGTCTCTGCACTAGATCTATTAGACGATGCCAGAGGCATCGTCTAATAGAAGTCCTGAGATTTTCCTATTCACTGCAATACTGTAGTATTGCAGTGAATAGTATGAGCGATCAGACCCCCTAGGTTTCAAGGTACCTAAGGGGTCTGATCATAAATGTAACAGAAGAAAAGAAAAAGTTTTTAAAAGTATTAAAAAAATTAAAAAAATATAAAAGTTCAAATCACCCCCCTTTCCCTAGATTAGCTATAAAAGTAATTAAAGAACATTAAACATAAACATATTAGGTATCCCCGCGCTCCAAAATGCCCGAACTATTAGAATATTAAAACATTTATCCCGTACTGCGAACGGCGTAGCGGCAAAAAAAATAAAAACAGCCAAAAAGCATTTTTTTCAACACTTTGCCTCTTATAAAAAATTGAATAAAAAGTGATCAAACCATCAGATCTTTCCCCAAATGGTATCAATAGAAACGTCATCTTGTCCCGCATAAAAAGACACCACAACCAGCTCCATACATGGAAATATGAAAAAGTTACAGGTGTTAGAACATGATGACACAATTTTTTTTTTCTATTTTGCAAAGTTTATCATTTTTTTAAAAGTATCAAAACATTTCAAATACTATATAAATTTGGTATCACCGCGTTCGTACTGACACGTAGAACACAGGTAACATGTCATTTGTACCAAACAGTGAACGCTGTACAAATTAAACCCATAAGAAAATGGCGCAAATGCATTTTTTCTCCAATTGCACCTCATTCTGAATTTTTTTCCAGCTTCACAGTACATTGCACAGCATATTGAATGGTGCCATTACAAAGTACAATTTGTCCCGCAAACAATAAGCCATCATGTGACTCTGTGAACTGAAAAATGAAAAAGTTATGGCTCTTGAAATGTGAGGAGGGAAAAACGAAAATGCGAAACCAAAAAATGGCCTGGTCCTTAAGGGGTTAAGGTCATTGTCTTGTTGGAAGGTGAACTTTCGGCTCAGTCTGAGGTCCAGAGCACTCTGGAAGAGGTTTTCCTCCAGGATATTTCTATACTTGGCCGCGTTCATCTTTCCTTCAATTGCAACCAGTCATCCTGACCCTGCAGATGAAAAACACCCACATAGCATGATGCCGCCACCACCATGTTTCAATGTTGGGATTGTATTGGGCAGATGATAAGCAGTGGCTGGTTTTCTCCACACATACCACTTACAATTAACGCCAAAAAGTTAATTCTTCTTTTCATCAGACCAGAGAATCTTCTCCAACGATTGCTCAGTTTGGCTGGACGGCCAGGTCTAGGAAGAGTTCTGGTAGTCCCAAACTTCTTCCATTTAAGGATTATGAGGCTCAAAGCTGCACCTTTTTCAAGTGTATAGTAGATAGGCATAGTGCATAGTAGTCCAAGACAGTTTTAAATAGTAAATGACAAACTGGGATACACCCACAGGGTGTGTCTTAAAGAGGTTGTCCCATCACAAGGATCCTATCTATACTACTTGTTAATGTGGATGTAAGACTTTTCCTAAATACACTGCTTCAGCAAAACTGCTTTGTTTGTCCACTATCTTACTTTATTCAATTCATTGTTGACACAGCCCTTTACCTATCTGCTCAAAAGTCAAGTGATGTAGCTGCCTGCTCTCAGGGGGGGAGGGAGGAGGAGCTAAGTGCAGGGAGCAAGCCTGTGTATCTAGCTATTCCTGTGTCTACACCACATGACCTACATCCTGCACTCAGGTAGGGGAGAGGAGCTACATTCATTTCTGAACGTCTTCTGTTCTCCCAGCTATCAGGCTAGCTAATTCAATTGTGTTCATTATGGCAGAGACAGGCAGTCTCTGTATGTAACACAGAATGGAGTTGCTCCTGCCTGTACTTCATAGTCCAATATGGGTGGGCGGAGCTACACGCTAATTTGGGCGCGGAGCTAAACGGCAGGTTGCATGTGAAACCCCGCCCACCAAATGATGCAAAAAACCAGGAAGAAAGAAGATTTTACAGCAGTGAAGACTGGTGAGTATGCGACGTGGGAATACCCCTTTAAGTAAACACAAAAATACACATAAAAAAGAATACTAAGAATGCTAGACATAGAATAAAAAAGCATTACTCATCAGCCTCAAGTGTGTTAAGTAAAAAGCAGCAGTATATGTTAATTGAATTTACTTACTGAGACGTGGTGTCCACGTGAAGGTATTTGCACAATTCAATGACAGCAATTCCCAGTGCTAATTCTGGTCAAATCATGAAGGGGAAAAGTGGAAAAAAAGATGGGGCCAGTGGGATAGAGCTTGTGCAAACGCACAAGTGTATAGATCCAAAGTGACTGTGTGCTAAAACTGAAGGCACGTGCCTGTATGATATGAAGGGTACAGTGTAATGAGCGCCAGTAGCTTAGGTAAGGAAGGGGTCATGGGTAGAACTGGAGACACCTAAGCATGTGTGATAGTGTCAAAGGATAGAAGCATACCAAAGCACTATGACAGGTGCCCATATCGTAAATGGGAGAAAAGGCATATATAGATAGAAGGGTCTGCACACACTTTAAAGCAGGGGTCCTCAAACTGCGGCCCGCGGGCCACATGCGGCCAAGCACTTCTGTCTGGCCCCGCTGACAACGCCGGCAGGCGTGCATTTATAATGAAGCTCCTGGGGAGCTCGGGCCAGGCCATGGAGCACACTTCACTTTACCTATTGGAGGGCACCGCTCCTGATGTCTGTGCGACCTGCTCTGCCTCCGGCCCACTGTTTAAAAAGTTTGAGGACCCCGGCTTTAAAGTATAAGCACCAAGTGAGTAGATAACAATGATTCCTTTAATTTCTTGATCTGTTACCCCCCTTTTCCCTTGTTTCTTCCAAACCCATTCGCACCCAGTCCGTTAGCTTCGTCTCATCATTCCAAGTAAACACTGTCAGATATACATCTAAGGAAGTGTAGGAGCTGTCCCCACCAGTATCGCCTTTATCAGGGCTTCGTCAGAGGTAACTCCAGCGGTAATATACAAAAAAGCCATGTGCATGAACACTAATCAAAGGGAGTCATACTGAGTAAGGGCCCCTTCACACGGAGTAAACGCACCGCGCATTGTGGCGCGTTTACGGCGCGTGTACGCGGCGTACACGCGCCGTAAACGCGCCACAATGCGCGGCGCGTTTACTCCGTGTGAAGGGGCCCTAAAACATATGGCATTATGGCAACTTAAACAAATGCAACTGTCATATGCTAGACCAATGATGGTGAACCTTTTAGAGACCGAGTGCTTAAACTGCAACTCAACACCCAACACAGCAATTTAATTTTAATACTGTATGGATCCACACTTGTGCGCAGTTACGACCAGCAAAATACGGTTGTGTAAATGGGGCTTTGCAGAGATTTTAATGATACAAACAACTTTTTACTGCATTTGGTACAATTTTGATCAATTAATGTTCACTATTTACATCGCACAGTTTTATAGTGACCATGCAATGCTATTATGACCTGTGATAATATCACATGTCTGCTATAAAACAGATACTGTGTGATATAAATAGTGAAAGATCCCTGACAGTCCAATCTGCTCCACAATGGAGCTCAGCCAATCAGGGAGCTTCAAAGCAGCAATAGAAACCCTGAAAGGAAAAGGCTGCAGAACCTTCTATGCCATCAGAAGGCAACTGTACCACCTCAAACTACCAGTGAGGTTCTGTCTGAAGATATTTGACGCAGTCATCGCCCCGATCCTTCTCTATTGCAGTGAGTTTTGGGGCCCAGCCACCTACCCAGACCAGTCAAAGTGGGATTCCAGCCCAACAGAGACCTTCCACCTAGAGTTCGGCAAGTACCTCCTCCATGTCCATCACAGCACCTCCAACATGGGATGCCTGGTAGAGCTAGGCAAGCTCCCCCTATGGCTGACCATGCAGAAGAGGGCACTATCATTCTGGTCACACATACAGGACAGTAGTCCTGGCTCTTACCAAAACCAAACCTGGCTGAGCAACAGAGCCCTGAGCAAACCTGATTCCCCCAACCAAGAATCATCCACCTGACAAGCCAGAACCCCCAACATGCCCTGAACAAGGCTCAAATAAAAGGGGCCATTGAGAGCGACAAAGAGCGGTACATCGAGGATTGGAGAAGCACAATAAATAACTCCAACAAACACACTGTGAACCAATCACTGCAAAGGGACTACACCATGGCCACCTACCTGGAAAAAATACCAAAGACAGGCCCTGAGCCGGTACAGACTGAGTGCCTACAGCCTGGAGATGGAAACAGGGTGACACAGGCAGACGTAGAAGCCATGGGAGAACAGACTGTGCCAACACTGCGACCAAGGAGCCCTAGAAGACGAGGCTCACTTCCTGCTACACTACACCAAATACTCAGCTGTGAGGGCCGTGTACTTCCAAAGACTCTCTGCCCACATCCCAGACTTCACAGCTGCAGGCGAGAAGAGGAAACTCTACATCCTACTGGGAGAAGAGAAGTCCACTGTGGAGATCGCTGCCCAATATGTGTCCAGCTGTCACCAAATGAGGATAAGATGAATGCCCATGGACTGTTACCCCTAATCACCCTTTCACCCCTGGACATTTCTGCCCCCCCCCAATTACCCACCCCCACATGTCCCAACACCCCCCGGCATACCAACCATTCCCTCTGGCACCAATAAAGCTCTTCCGACTTGTTTTAATCTGATTGGATGATGAGAAGAAGAAATTCTACATCCTACTGGGAGAAGAGGAGTCAAGTGTGGGGATCGCTGCCCAATACGTGTCCAGCTGCCACCGACTAAGGAGAAGATGAGACCCCAAAGACTATTAGACCCCAAATCATCTACCCCACCCCCCCAAACCCAACTCTCCTACTTTACTTGCTTTGGCAATGCCAAATATCTATTCAGACGTGCCAATAAAGCTTCTTTGATTTGATTTGATGCATATACACATTAGGTATCCTTGTGTCTAAAAATGCCTGGTCTACAAACTTATAAAAATAATTTTATGGTAAATGTCGTTGTAAAAAATTTAAAAAACAAATAGCTGTTTTTTGTGGTTTCTCCTCTCATAAAAATTTGAATAAAGAGCAGTCCACATATCAAACATTCAAAAAAATTGGCTTAAATAAAACGTATAACTGGTCCTGCAAAAAAAAAGATTCTTAGACAGTCCTGTACACAGCAATATAAAAAAGTTACAGATGTCAGAATATGACAGAACATATCAACTGCAATAAATTTTTGGATTTTTTTTAAGGCATTAAATAATGAAAACAAACTATATTAATTTCATATCCCAGCAATCATATTGACCCATAGAATACAGGTGACATGTAATTTTGTCAGCACAGTGAACGCTGTAAAAACAAAGTCCTGTAAGAAAGTGGTGCACATGTAGTTTTTCTCTAATTCCACCTTATTCTGATTTTTTTTCCAGTTTCCATTGTATGGAATATTAAATAGATGTTCTAGGTATTGTAGTATTTTACATTTATTTGATATTTAGACATTGTCATAAGTTTGCTTTAATTTTTATTCGTTCAGTTTGTGAACTAAGTGTGTTGATGTTTTAGTATTTTCACAATATTTAATTGCATATTTCTAGATTAATATTGGCGGTATATAAAATTAGACTGAGGACCAATGTTGCAAAAAAAACCTGCTTTTTTGTTGTAGATTTTGCTGCGGTTTTAAGAGCCAAAGGCAGAAGTAAGTTGAGCAGAAGGGAGAAGCATAAGCTAAGGCCCCACAGGCCGGAAACGCCGCGCTAAAGTGCTGCGGGATTAACCACGGAGTTGTTAGAGTAGTTCAACTGATGTGTATTCTTATTGGTACACACAGCAGTTATTTTGTCTGTAGTATCCATTTTTAACCCACAACTGAACCTTTGTACCGGTTAGTTAGCCAGATTGTGAAGCAACAGGATACCCAGCGCCGCACCTCCCATGAGGCGACCTGAAGCGACCGCTTCAGGCGGCGCTATGCCAGGGCCCCAGGGAGGGCGGCATTTTTGCTTACCTAAGCCAGTCCAGGACAAGCTGTCCTGGACTGGCTTAGCACCGAACGGTGGATTGGGGAGGCCGCTGGAGCAGCGCTGCTCCAGCGGCCTCCCCTCAAGCTCAGGCACAGAGCAGGTCCTCTCCCACTAAGCCCCGCCCCCTTCGCGTCACCAAGCCCCCTCTGCTCCTCCCCCTCCTCCGGGGGGGGGGGCTTTCTGTCGTTCGCCTCGGGCGGCGAAAGGGGCAGGTTCACCCCTGAGGATACTAGATGTTCAGATGTTGTTGTATTTTTCATTTCTCGGAAATCAGGAAAGAACTGTTAATATGTATCATTTTCAGTACAATTAGATAGAAACCAGACTTAGTGGAAAGCCCCCAAATTTCCTCTTTGCGTAATATTAAAAGAATGTATTTTTGGCCAGGTTGCATGATGCCTGACCAGTCACGTATATATTACTATTTTAGGATGTCTTGTATCTGTCAGTATATGATTGGACAATTTAGGATTGTTGACATAACTGTATTGGTGGAATTTTGATCTAATCTGATTGGTTGATTTCTGATATATTTTTGTATTGGTTAATTCTCAATGATAATACTTACTATAAAATAAACCAAATCTAGGTGGAACTTGGCAGAGCTCTGTCCGGACACACAGAAGTCTAACTCATGTATCTGTCTTTAATGTCTGATTATACGGTCTACGTGGTCGGTCCTGGGGTAAGATAAATGACTACTCTATCAACTTGGTGGAGAATGCGGGCATGCCAATTAACCCTTTTGTGGACTGGGTGTTGAGGGGGTGCTTCTCTGTCAGAGGAACGCATATATCCTAGGTAAGTGAGGGCAATGCCCCACTGTGCTTTCCTTTGGTAGAGAGTACTGCTCCTATCAGTTCATTGGAGGGACCACAAGGCATTCACCCCAGGTGGATTGTATACTCTGATGTATATCTTTTGTTCTATCTGTCTCTTTTATTCTTGTATGTCCTCTGTTTGTCTGTAACATATTTTGGTACCATTGTATATTATTGTGGGATGTGGTTGCATGTACTGTATGTTGATCAGAAGTGGTTTAGAAGTTATGTTATGTAGATTGATTAATTTGTCTTGACAGCAGGAAGGAGTTAACTGTTTGATTTGGCTATTGCTGTTTTGATTTAAGGTGGAAAAATTATACTTACAGACTTGAGTTGAGTAGTGCGTGTTTGTTTGTGCTGTTGCCAATTAGGGAAAAAAAATCAGTTGTTGCTATTGTATAAGATAAGGTATCTTCTTGACTTCTTGTTCTATTTATTGTATGATCGTATGTTGTTTGTTTCATGGACGTTAAGACTCCTTGAATGAGACTATGTGAGGGTATGAGAGTCGCCTGAATTTAGGTGTGGTCTTTTGGCATCTGGCCAAAAGAAAATTTTATTAGTAAACTTGCCACCAAGACATTAAGAACACTCTCCAATATTTGTTTTTGAATAAATTCAGGTTTTTTTTTTCATTTTTGTTTGACCTGTTTGTCCTGGTCTCCTTCACCTCTTTGTTGAAGAGTTAACTTCTGCAGAGGGGGAGAAGGGATTTCCTCTCACTGCAGCTTGTCTGTGTCTGCGTTTCATGTCTTGCTGTTTAAAGTCGAAGCAACATTAATGCATGTCACTAACACACTAATATGCATTATTTGTTCCCGGTCTAGAAGGTTTTGCTTTAACAATTGTTGGACTGTTATTATTCAGTACATTTTTAAGCATTTGCGTAGCTAGAAAATGCAGATGCCAATGTGGGATACCAGCTATGTTATTGTTGTAAATGTTTTGTCTACATTGCAGATTGGGATTAATGCTGGCCGATTAGAAGAATATGAAAGATTTGTTAAAGTGATAGAGCCAGGTTGAAGTTGAAAAGTACCGGATTGAGAATGCTAAACTGTGATTGAGTGATATTGAGGAAAATAAGTTGTGTCATCTGGTGGAGATAGATTTTAGATGTCCTCAGAATCTTGATCAACTAGAAAATCATACTGAGGCAGAGAAGTACAGGATTGCAAGTTTTGCTGGAAGTTGTTCTGAACGTTTATAAATGAAGGTTGTTTGTTGAGTATATTGCAATGATCATTGGTTTACTTCTGTGGATGATACTTTTCCAGGTATCCAGAATCTCGAAGCACAATTACAGATATCCTTCAAGATCATATATAGTGTATATATATATAAATAAGGTTTCTGTAATAAGAATTTTACATAGAGGATGAATCAGAGACAGGGGTCGCAACCCTCGACTGATTGCTATGGGAACTGCCCTCACCAAGTCAGAAAGGGAAGATGAATCTGTAAGATTTAGTCACAAGATTACTATGAAGGATTTGGTGAGGTCAGCGGCTTCAATCCTTAGAATGCCTAACGGATGCTTGGATACTGAAAGATGAAGGATTATGTTAAGTTTCCCAGAGTACCTAGGAGAGCTATAGCACAAGTGTCTAGTACACCAGGTGAACATGAAGGAAGATGTGTACTCTGCATATGAGGGGACAAACCCTGCAGAATGAACAATGACTAGTCTAGTAAGTGTATTTCCTATATGGTTATATGAAAATCCATCAGGTTTCCAGAAAGCTTTGGGAAGGGTATAAGTGACGTGTGACATTTCTTGATTGATCTTTGTGCACTGGGGGAAGAGGTGCTCCATTTATAGGCTGAATTAAGAAAGTTCCAGCTGATGTGACTACTTGGATAGAACCAGTACTAGAATGGAAGGTGAGAGGGGGAATTGTTGCTTATGAGGTTACAGATAGTAATACAGGATTTGAACAACCAGTTGGTGTTAATCACAGGGTTAACTGATGGTGTCCAAGGGATAGAGGACGCAGTGGATAAGTATTAAAGGGGTACTCCCACGTCGCATACTCACCCGTCTTCGTTCCTCTAAAATCTTCTGTCTTCCGGCTTTGGTTCGTCATTGGTGGGCGGGGTCACATATGCAAAGCCAAGCGGCGAGATGCCGCCGGCCCTGCGTGCGCGCTCATACACCAGTCTACCCTTCACAAGGCAAATACAGACCCGACACCCTGCGGGTCTGTATTCGCATTGTGAAGGTTAGACTGGTGTATGAGCTTGCACGCAGGGCCGGCGACATCTCGCTGCTTGGCTTTGCATATGTGACCCCGGAGCGGAGCGGAACAGCATCGCTTCTGCCGCTGCTTGCTTCATGCAGGGCAGAAGCATAGCGATGTTGCTGGCTTCACCTGTGCTGGCGTCTAACCCTGTACTGGCGGCCCCTTCCCCCAAAGGGTAAACTACCCCCCCCCCCCCCCAGGCTCGCTCCCGTGCACTTAGCCCCTCCTCCCTCCCCCCTCAGAGCAGGCAGACACATCACTTGACTCAGGAGCAGCTAGGTCAGGGCTGTGGCCACAAAAAAATGAATAAAGTGAGATAGTGGCCAAACAAAGCAGTTTTGCTGAAGCAATGTATTTAGGAAAAATCTTACATTCACATTAATAAGCATTATAGATAGGATCCTTGTGACGGGACAACCCCTTTAAGCTTGATTGTTCGATTAGTTAGCATATTTATTTGATATTTATTTGATGTTACAGTCCTGGCATCCTAAGAGTGAATATACTTGTTTGCTCCAATGTGTAGATGATTTGTTTCTATGCGCTACAAGTAAGGAGCTTTATTTAAAGGGAACTTCATCACTTCTGCAGTTTCTACATCAGGAGGGATGCAAAGTTTCCAAAGACAAACTACAGGTTGCCAGGCCTAAGGTAGTCTTTTTGGGTCACTGCATTTCAGAACAAACTAAACATGTTACCCCAGAGAGAAAAGAAATAGACAATTAGTAAAAAAAAAAAAAAACAGATAGGGAATTGAGAACGTTCCTAGGGTTTTAGGAAGTTATTGAAGGGAATGGATTCCATCCACTTCCACCCTTATGCAGGTGCTACTTGACGTCATAGCTAGCTGCAATAAAGGGTAGCCTTTCATTCTGACCCCTGAAGCTAGAAAAGGATTTCTTAGCCTAGAGAAAGCAATTATGTTAGCAACAGCCTTACCCTGTTTCCCCGAAAATAAGACACCCCCCCCCTTCACCTTCTGGATCACAGTCATGCTGGCACTCCGCTAATTGTTCCCCGCTTTGTTTGCCGATTGTTCCCCGCTCCAGCTGCTGCATAAAACATCCCCCGAAAATAAGAAAGGTCATATATTTCGTTAGATAATTAATTATAAGAACATGTCTTATTTTCGGGGAAACAGGGTAGGAATACCCAATCATAAACAGGTTTTTTAAATTTGTTTTCTCGTGAAAATACTAGCTATGCTAAAGGAGTTTTAACACAACATCGACTTTTAGGATACTATTCAGTACGACCAAATTGATGTGGTAGTTAGAGGTGCCCCATCCTGTGTGCGAGCAGCTGCAGCTTATGCATTCCTGAAGGGGAGAGTTACAGACATCATACTGGACCATGCTTTAACTATTAGTGTTCCAAATGTAGTTCAGGAACTGTTGTCACAAGCCAAGATCAGATCTATCCATGGCTTGAGTGACAAAGTATTAAGTTACACTCCCAATTTCACAATTAAGAAGGGTAATATATTTATTAATATATTAGAACATGATTGCTTTGAATTATTAAAAACTGAAATTAAAGAACTGTGAATACCTAATGTTGATTTTAAACATTTTATAGATGGGTCCAGATACTACACTGATGGGTAACCATACACAGGATATGCAGTAACCACCTTTGAGGAAACGGTAAGACAAGAGCCTCTAACATCTGGGTGTTTTGCCCAGGAGGCAGAGCTCAGAGCCCTGGCTGAGGCATGTACAATTGCAGAAGGCTAAACGGTAGATATCTACACAGATTCCCGGGGGCATTTGGCATAGCGCATGACTAATGGTCCCATTTGGCCTAGTAGAGATTTTGTGGGGTCCTTGGGCAAACCCATAAAGAATGCTGAATCAGTTGCACAGTTGTTCAGAGCCTTTATGCTGCCCAAGCAGGTAGCAATAGTAAAAGTGCAGGCTCATGCTAAAGAGCAGACTAAGGAGGCAAAGGGAAACCGTAGGGCTGATGCAGCTGCGAAGGCAGCAGCTCTACTTCCTCTCCCCAAAGTGGCTTATGTTGTGGAGATGAAGCCAGGGGAAAGGGAAATAGATCTAACCCTCCTTAAGTCTTTTCAGGAACAGGCCACTCAGCAAGAGAAAGATGCCTGGAAGAGGAAAAAGGCCGAGAAGGATGAAGGGGGACTGTAGGCTGGTGAGTCGAAGCTATGTCTCCCAAGGGCGCTATATCCGATGATGTGCACCCTGTCCCATGGCCCAACGTACCAATCGAAAGATGCCATGGTAAGTCTGGTAGAGCAAGCATGGGTTGTCCCAGGGTTCCACTACACTGCAGTCAAGTTTGTTCAGGGATGCATTGTCTGTGCTTGCCATAATGCCGGAAGGACAGTCAAGGTGCCTCAGAAGTGCACCCCGAAGCCATTGTACTCATTCCAGCAAGTGCAAATAGATTTCATTCAGTTACCAAGGGTTGGTACATATGAGTATGTCCTGGTATGTGTTGACGGTTGGCCAGAAGGTTAGCCATAGCAAAGGCTAATGCTAAGACTGAAGGGAAAAAAAAAATGCTAGCAGAAGTAGTCTGCAGATTTGGAGTTCCAGGAGTAATTGAAAGTGACAGAGGAACTCATTTAATCTCAGAGGTCCTGTAGGAAGTTTTCAGGCCCTAGGTATCAAGCAAGCTTTTCATACCCCTTACCACCCGCAAAGTAGAGGCAAGTAGTGGAGAGACTAAAGGGAAAGGCTTAAACTGAAAATCCAAAAAAAGTTGGCAGAGACAGGTAAATAATAGACTGAGTGTTTACCTATAGCCTTACACACAGTCCGCATGACACCTTATAAGAAAACAAAGCTAAGCCCTCATGAGATAGTTTTTGGTACTGCACCAAAGATTGATTTAAATTTTCCACAATAGCTTCAATTCAGACATGGCAGAATATGTAGGGATATGCGTAAGAGTCTCCCATAGATTCATAACTGTTGTCTCAGCTCTATCAACTTGGTGGAGAACGCATCGCGGTTCTTCCCGCAGCACTTTGAACAGAAAGTTCACAGAGTTTTCCCCCATGGACTTTCTGTTACAATTATATCTACGGGGAAGCCGCTGGCATTTCCGTAGATATGATTGACATGCTGTGATTTTCAAAACCGCAACGGTTTTGGAAATCGCAACAGGACCACAATACGATTTTTTCCGCAAAGTGGCATGGGATTCGCATGAATCCCATCCACTTTGCAAGTACCGTAAAATGCTGTGATTTTTCCTTCAACGGTGGATACAGGTGGATACAGCCTCAAAATCCTGACCAAAATATCCCTTGTGAACTCAGCCTAATAGTTTCCTTTATATTTTCTATTCCTTTTGTAGCCACTACTGGGTTTGGCTAAAAGTAAACGCAACAAAATCTGCAATAAAAACCACAGCAAGATATGCATCAAAAAAGGAGCCTTTCAACAACATAGGGCCTTAGTCTTAAGTTGCCTAACTCCACTGTTTTTTGACTTCACTGCTTTATTGCAATTATTTGTAAACTCACACCAAGTGGGCACAGCTGTCAGTGTGCATGCTTTTATTTAAAGGGGCTCTATCAGCAAAATCATGCTGATAGAGCCCCACATATGCGTGAATAGCCTTTAAAAAGGCTATTCAGGCACCGTAAAAGTTATATTAAACTACCCCCCAGTTTTAAAATAACCTAAACAAGAATGTGCTCTACTTACGGATCGTGCATGCTGGGCGGGCAATCAAGGTCCGGCGTCATCTTCATAAACGCCTCTTCTTCCTCCGACGTCCTCCGGTCCCGTCCTCCTCCAGCGCTCGCGAACGGACTTTGATTAAAAAAAAAAATGTCCTGGGCGTCTGCGCAGTAGCCATAGTAGAAGCCGCATGCTACTGCGCATGCGCCCAGGTCATTTTTTTTTTAAATCAAAGTCCATTCGCGAGCACTGGAGGAGGACGGGACCGGAGGACATCGGAGGAAGAAGAGGCGTGGATGAAGATGAAGACACACCCTGAATGCCCACGCAGCGTGCACGTTCGGTAAGTAGAGCACATTCTTTTTTAGGTTATTATTTTAAAACGGGGGGGGGGGTAGTATAATATAACATTTACGGTGCCTAAATAGCCATTTTAAAGCATGATTTTGCTGATAGAGCCCCTTTAAAGATTTGCACTTGACTGTTTTACTTACCCTATATTCACAGGACAGTGAAAATCAGCTGTGTAATGGATGTTTTTTTTTAATGACCGCCATACGACTGCTTTAATGTCACTGACTGTGAATGGGGGCATTCACATGATCGTCATGCTTTATTTTTGGTCCATTTTCATAGATCCCTCCATACACTGCAACATGTGAGGAATATGTGAAAAGATACGCTCCTTGTGTACAAAATGGCCATGAACATTGGACATTTTTCACAGCCAATGTGCACCTAGGCAATTTCATCAGACAGATGTAAAAATGGTATGGTACAGAAACATTTGAAAACATGTTTACAATGTTAATCCCTAACTCATCTGGGCAAAGGTACAATACTTGAGTTTATTAAAGTACCACATGCTTGCCGCAAACATGTCCTAGTATATTTAATATGTCACAATCTAGGCTACTAATTGGTTTCAGATGATACCTTCGTTAATAGTCCACATCCACCAAAGATTTGTAAGACAACACTGAGCAAATGAATGATATATAACAGCAGATTCTGCTAGAGGTCCTCAGATAACACCGAGTTCATTATTAGTAGCACAGATAGTTTTTAACAAAGCATTTTATTCATGGAAAAAACTAAAATTTAGAAATAGTGAAATTATAAATAATAGCAAGATAAAAATACAAGATATATAGATACATCAAATAGTACATAATTAGCACTGTAAACAAAGTCAAGGAGTACAGTACATAAAGGTGTCCAGGATAATTGTTTTTTTGGCAAGAGGGCCAGGGAAGGTGGAAAAAAAATTAACCCATACTCATCTGTCCTTGGACCGTGGTGGAAGACACCTGAGAATCAGGGACAGGCGAGTATGGGTTATTTCACATCTTTAGGATTCTGCCAGTGACATCCAGTTGAAAAAGAATTTGTGCACAATAATGAATATTCTGCAGATTTTAAGACCCACAGCATGTTCATTATTTGATTGTGTTCTAAACAACTTCAGATTAACTCTGCCTGGAGATCCTCTGTGTACTGCAGATCAGCCAGCTGAAATAGCCTTCTACCTGCTTGCTCTGGAAAGAGCATAGTGTTAGCAGTAAAGGCTTGTTCACTCACGTCTCCCCTCCCAGTACTCGCTTACACTCTCCTAAGCCACAACAAGCTCCGCGTTCTCCCAGTATCTGTAACACTAGCCTAGGGAGGCGGGGGCGCGTACGGTGCTCTGCCGGCTTGTGAATGACAGAGGAGAAGACAGAGAAGAACGTCCAGGTGCTTTGGGGAGCAGCAGCGGTTCTGTGCAGGTAAGGTTGAGTGATCAGGATCGAAATTCCGTTCCCGATCTTTTTTAGGCGATCGTGAAATTTACTTGATCGCCGATCGGAATCCGATCTTTTCCGATCCCGATCGCGCAACCCTACAGGCCACCAGTTTAGAAGTGCATCGAAAGCCATAAAGCACTGATGCAGCAAATATAAAACTTAACATTTATTCAACAACCTCTAAAAAATGTCTACAGGGTAAATGTAACCTGAGACATTACTCATAAAAATGGCCAGATGTATACATGCCACAATGAATCAAAGCTGCAACCCCACAAGTTCAGGGAACAGGAACAAAATACAATTTATCACTACAATACTTACGGAAGGCAAGTAAAATTGGTTAGATCTTACCCATAGTCGCCATATCAAGGTGTCGTGGTGTATCAAGGATGGGTTCAGGACAGTCCCTAGATAACCCTATGTCCCTGCCCCTATATCCCAAAAGGAAGTAACTCCCACCCTAACAAGGGTGGTCCCAAGTTTAACCTGTCAAAAAATTTCCCTAACAGTCCCTACATGGCGTTTCAAGGTGTATTGACACCCATCATCAGGGGACCTAACTATTCTTATATAGATAAAAGTTCTCAAAAATACACAAAAGCCCCAGCACAATAGTGCATGGGGAAAACTGATAAGACTCTGGCAAGAGTGATGTCCAGAGAGAGATGGTAACAATGACCAGGATCACAAGCAAAAAAATGTTTTATGTCACAGCATTCCTTACTCTAACTCTTAAAATTTAGCTCCACACACTCATATGTTGACACCACCTACTCTGATCCATTTTTCTGTGCCCCACACAGTATAATGCTCCTACATTCTTCCATTATATGCCTCCACATTATAATGTTGATTTCCAATTTGTCACGGTTGTGACAATGCCCTAACAACTGTATACTGAATGCTGTTTCCACCTCTATGGGAATGGGGTAGGAAAAACTCTCCCTGGCACTACGACGGCTGACTAGGCCCTGCCTGAGGGTGTTGGTCAGCTGTTCGCAAGCAAAGTTTGGCCCCGACAACTTCTGGCTCTCTAAACGCAAAGACCTAACAGACAGATAGGGAGAGAGCTGAAAGAGGCTAGGGACTGGGATGCTAAAAGGCGGTCAACCCTAATGAAAGAATAGGTGCAGCTGCAAAGAGAAACAACCAGGATGGGATATGCTGGAGAACAAACAGGCAGCACAACCATATAAGAGGTATAAGAGGACAGGGGCAAAATATACCTGAAGCCCTAAACAAAAACTCACTAATACAAAGACAGTGTCAGGTAACCAGAAATGCAGGACAGGGGGTTGAGTAGAAATGTTGAGGGTTAAACAGATTCTCACACAAGGCAACACTCCACCACTTCCAAATCAGCTCCTGAGACCGTGCAACTTCCACAAAACATTCCTCCTAAAACCGGGCCAAGAATCCAGGTTGGTAACAACGAAAACCAGTGAGGACTGAAGCCAGTAGTGAGTCTTTTACAGACCCCAGAACTACTTGATTGGTTTATGACAATGTCAAACACCTGAAGCTAGCATTAACTGAGATACCCAGCCAGCTCAAGTATATACTAAGGCAGATACCCAACCCCTGACTCCACAGCTCAGTGGCAAAGAGAACGACCAGAGAACCACAGGACACTGGCTCAAATCCTCAAACAAACACCACCAACTCAGGTCCTGACACAATTACCCCAGTTTAAATTGGGGGAAACTAGAGGAGAACATTAAACTGGGGCATCTGGAGGGTGACATTAAACCATGGGGGCAGTTGGATGGGGACATTAAACTGTGGGGGTACCTGTAGGGTAACTTTAAATTATGGGCAACTAGAGGCAGACATTTCCCCTTCCAGCTACCCCCATAGTTTAATCTTCCTCTAAAGCTACCCTCACGGTTTAATGTCACCCTCCAGTTGCCTCCAGTTTAATGTCCCCTTCCAACCTGTCCCCACTTGAATGTCATACTCTATCTGGCCCCCTTCATCTTTCCCTAGTTTAATGCCCCCCTCCAATTGCCCCCCCCCCCTCCAGTTTAATGTCTCCTCCTTCATCTGCCCCCAATTTAATGTCCCCTTCATCTGCCTTCAGTTTAATGTCTCTTCCTCCATCTGTCCCATTTTAAGGTCCCTCCCTCCATCTGCCTCTAGTTTACTGTCAACGTTTCATCTGCCTCCAGATTAATGTCCCTCCAACTGCCCCCAGTTTAGTGTGAACTTTTCATCTCCCCCGAGTTTAATGTTCTCCCTCCATATGCCCCACAGTTTAAAACACTGATTCTTAACTCGCTCCCCTGCTGCTCTGTCTGAGGTCTGCCTCTCCACACAGCTGAGGGAGCTACAGGTACAATGTGAGTAATGTCATCACATTGCGTCTACAGGGCCGGTGCATATAAGAGCACAGTGATGAAGCAGAGGCTGTCCATGGATGGTTCATGCTTCATCACTGTATTCAACTCATCTGCGTCCTCTGTTACCAACTGGGACCGTGGAACAGGACCCACAATCCAGGATTGTCCTGCCGAATCTGAGACAGTTGGGAGGTATGTATAAATATTCCAGTATTATACAGGGTATTGTTATAGGTTATCTCCCCAGGACAGAGCTGGCCCTTCTAATCAGCCTGTCAAGTCTTTTTCTGTTCCTGGTTAATATACTGCTCCCCCAGCAGCCCATATTAAAAAAGATGGCTGATGCAACCACAGAGTTGAAAAAGGCCTTGAGAAGTGCCCCCTGGACTCCAAAGGCCCTCAGCCTCCTGAGCACATAGAACCTGATGTGACCCTTTCTGTGCAGCCCATCCAGGTGATCAGCCCAGTTTATAAGTTCATTTCAGTTCAATGGTGATTAATAATTAATGGATCTACCATAAATAAATTTGCAAATTCACATGACACAGGCAGAAGTTACAAAGCATTATATGTTTAAAGGTTAAATCATTATTATACAAAATAAATTTAATCTGCCTTTTTGTACTCAGTATACTATCACTGCTTCATCTGAATAGAGAGTTTTCCAAAAAGGTAAGAAAAATATATATATATATATATATTGTTGTTATAACCTTTATTAAAAAATATTGACAAATTATTAATTTTTAGGTTCATGGAAGCTGCAATGGACAGAATTCCATCTGAAGTCCTAAATGGCGTATTCATTAAACATAAAGGCATATACTTGGATTCTGATTATACATCCCCTGAAATTGTAGATGCTATTGAACATATGGAAACAAGGGAAGGTGATGTTTTTCTTGTTACCTACCCAAAATCAGGTAAGTTCACCACTTAAAATTTTCCTTGAAAAGTAGTATAAGAAAAGCTATTATTTTACAGTGGTAGTCTATGAAAAAGAAATCTTACATATAATACAAATTTATAGGAGAAACAGTAATATGAGTTTGTTTTTATTGTTTAGATTTAGTATTCATCAGTTTTTAATTGTCTGGGCAAATGTTAAATTCATTCTGATCAGATTCCATCAGAATTGGAATTGGAATCCATTGAGCACGTGGATCTTGTTAATTAGTAGATAATTAAAATCAAATTATAAGTGTTTGGTTTTCCATGAACTGACTGATGTTTCTCAGTACTTGGACACTTTCTGTACCTCTTGGGAGATCTTGTATTTAGTATGAGTATTCTCAATTTATGGAAATGGAAAGGATTGGCTTTCTCGATGTTAAATTTGTTATTCCTAACAAGGTGTAATATTTTGGTCACTGACTTGACTACTAATGCACTACCTTGATTTTCACCCAGTATTTGATTCCTTCTGTTACCCATCCCCAGTATGAAAGGACTGTGGTGGACACTATTGAACACTCACTAGGGTAGATTTATTAAAACTATCTAATAGTTGGACAGTGAAAACATACAGTAGACAGTCTCAGATTTATCACAGTGTTTGATTCTGGATGATAAATCTGGGTCATCTATAGTATAAGTGAGACATTACTCCGGGTGCCATTTATTGATAACTGCCTTGATTTGACTGTCCGTTACCATCCATTAGCCCTAGACATTAATGTTAAAAAATAACGAATGCTTAACGTTCGTCATAAGTCCATCATTTGACTGAACACAAAAGTCCTATACTTTGCGTTATTATGTCTGCTAAAATAACGGACATGTGACGGATTTGGTGAAAATGGACACTAATGGACAACTGATCAAATCCCAATGAAATCAATGGGATTTTTAATGGATTTAAGACACATCAGTATGTGTCCCTTGTTAACATTTTGTAACGGATAGTAGCAACAGACAGTACTAACGGTAGTGTGAAAGGTCCCTAACAGTATCACATAACCTGCTTTTATTGAATAAATATTATGACCACCACTGGTTAACGTCAATAATAATATCCCAATTTGTAATGTTGCATTTCTTTTGACATTTTATGCAGAAAATATATTTCTACCACATATCATCTTGCTCAGGACGCTTTAATATTTATCTGGTGGAAAATGGCATATTTTATTTAGGGTGTATTCACGACCAAGTTCTAAACTCAGTCCGTGTGTTGGCCATATTTACTGGCCTACACTTTATGCCGGGTGAGGGACTCCTTGCAATACTGTTATCTGAGTTGCTAGAAGTCCCTGGCTCTCAGTGACATATCTCATATCGATTATAGTTCTGCAATATATCTGCTGCAGTTGAATGCATCAATCTACATACTGGACCCCTCTCCTTCTGTCTCTACCCCCTTCCCCCATAGATTGTAAGCCCTCGCGGGCAGGGCCCTCTACCCCACCGTGCCAGTCGGTCACTGTTAGTATTATATCTACCTGTATATTTTGTGTATTGTATGTAACCCCCAAATGTAAAGCACCATGGAATTAATGGTGCTATATAAATAAATAAAAAGAAAAATTATATTCTTGAAACATTCAGTCTCACCCTGTATGTAAATAATATTTGTCAAAATACATTGACTAAAAATGTGTTGACAATTTTTGCAGGCACAATTTGGACTCAGCAAATCATAAGCCTAATATGTAATGAAGGCCATCGAAATGGAACAGAAAATATTAACAATATGACAAGAATGCCATGGCTTGAATATAACATTGACAATGTTGATTTTAGTAGCCGTCCATCTCCTCGTTTCTTCTCAACTCACCTGCCGTATTATCTAATGCCAAGAGATCTGAAGTACAGGAAAGGAAAAGTAAATCATATAATTATTATACAGCATTGGTCTATTAACCCTTTAGTGATTGTCCTGTTTTAGGTCTTTTTGCGTTTTTCCATTCCAAAGGAAAACTCTGCAGACTTTCAGTAAAAAGCGCTGTGGGAAAAACTGTGATGTGTTTCCACTGCAGTTCATCCTGCACCGTTTTTTGACTCATTACGTGGGGCCTTAGCCTTATTTGTAACTTTATGAGGGCTTGTTTTTTTGGGGGAAAAATGACAGGATTTAATGGTACTATTTTGGGGTAGGTTTGTCATTGATTAACTTTTGATTGTCATTTGTCATTGATTAACTTTTATTGATTCTTCCTGGAAAAAAAAATTGAAAAAAACCTGCAAGTTCGGACATTGCCTTTTATGCGATAAATTTTGTTCCATTCACCATTTGGCTTAAATAACCTGAAGAATGGTCTTCTTTACCAGTCGTTGTAAATCTGTCCCATTGTTTTTCTCTATGTAAATATAACAGAGTGACCTTTTTTATGAACATAACTCTAGTGATGAAGCGTATGTCATGTCCATGCACTTAACATGTCTTGATTCAACTGCAAATCCAAAGAAAGCTAAAAATAGTCAATACATTATTATGTTAGTAAAATGTTTAGTGAAGCAAAGGAACATCAATGGAGGTGTATGTTAGTAAAATGAATTATTATTATTATTAGACATTTCCTTTAATTTGGTTATTAAAGAGGTTGTACCAAGATTTGAAGTTATTCCCCATTGATAAGAGCATTCTGCCATCTCCAAAGCTACTACAAAGAATGAATGGAGCAGCAGTATGCCAACTCTATCAGACAAAGAGAACAGGACCCAAATCCACAGGATCGGTAGGGGTCCCAGTGGTCAGAACCCCACCAATTAGGAAATGATTCCCTATGCTATCAATATGCATTAAAGGGGCTCTATCACTGGATTTTCGCTATTTTAGATAAACATATGCCTGAATAGCCTTTAAAGAGGCTATTCAGGCCCTGCTAATCATTTGTTAACCCCCCATTTTATTGAATTACCTTTTAAACATATATGTAAATGAGCCCTACCATGCACCGTAGGCGTTCCGTGCACACCACCACGTCATACTCTGTTCACATCCTCTTTTATTGGTTCTTCTATGTAAATCTCCTCCTGCTTTTGATTCACCAACCTCCAACTGTCTCTACCCGGACGAGTGGAAAAGGACCTGTGATGATGTCACTACTGCTCTGTGATTGGCTTGTCCCTGTGATGAAGTCACTACAAGGTCCATCGTCGTCTTCTAAGTAGTGATCTATGCAGAGCAGGGGCCATATCTCTACTGAGCACATGGAGATCTATGATAGACACAGGGAGCTGCGGCCCCTGCTCTGCATAGATCACTACTTAGAAGACGACGAAGGACCTTGTAGTGACATCATCACAGGTCCTTTTCCACTCGTCTCTGTAGAGAGTTGGAGGTTGGTGAATCCAACCTCCAATAGAGGAGGACGTGAATAGAGTATGATGTGGTGGTGTGCACAGGAACGCCCACAGTGCACGGCAGGGCTCATTTACATATACGTTTAAAAGGTAATTCGTTAAAACAAATGATTAGCAGGACCTGAGTAGCCTTTTTAAAGGCCACTCAGGCATATGTTTATCTAAAATAGCGATAATCCAGTGATAGAGCCCCTATAAAGGGGTTTTCCCATCTCACTGTTTCAGAAGTTTGCCTGCTTTCTCTTCTTATTTCCTGTAATTCCCCTCCCCCCCCCTCCTTCCCCGGCTTACTGAACGGGACACTATGAAGTATCACAATACTTATGCAGATCAGATAATATGCACATGCTTCTAGAGGCAGAGCAGTGAGTGACCTCACTTGTCCTATCTCACAGGTCCATGGTTAAGGAAACACTATGTAAACAATGGGAGGAAAAAGTTCATATAGCAGTCAAACAAAGCAGGATTTCTAAAGTAAAATATTAGGATAAGTCTTCAATTTACATAAGCTACTAGTATAGATAACATCCTTGAGATGGGAATACCCCTTTAACCTCAAATATTGGTACAAGATTACAATGTTGGTACAACATGAAATTATCACATTATTTTATTAATACAAATTGTAATGAAGCGTTCATTTTAATTTTTTTCAGATTATATATGTGTGTCGAAACCCAAAAGATGCCATGTTGTCCTTTTACCACTTCTACAAACTGAAACCAAACATAAAAGATACGATAAATTGGGAAACATTCCTAGAAGGCTTCCTATCAGGGAAAAGTAATGGAATTATTTTTTGATCTTATAAGTAACCCGGTTGAAGTGTTTTTAGTATTTATTAGTGGTAGTCTGAAAATAAACTTTTGGTGCTGGTTTAAATCTGTGTTTTTATGAAACAACCTTCGATTGTACAATGGTACCATAACATAAATGTCTTGTTATTTTACAGTCTTCGGTGGCTCATGGTTTGGTCATGTTAGAGGCTGGTATACACACAAAGAGGATTTCAACATACTGTTTGTGACATATGAAGAAATGAAAAAGGTAATAAGCAGCGTATTTGATAAGAAAATGTACATGTGCTCATAAAGTGAATTCAAGATGCAACAGCATCCAGTTGGAATTTATCTTTATTGTATGTGAAGATTTTATGACTTTTTAATTTTTCCGCTCTCAGAGCCATATGAGGTCTTAATTAGAGATGAGTGAGTACTATTCGAAACTACCGTTTCGAATAGTACGCTCCCATAGGAATGAATGGGAGCGGACGGCGCGCAGGGAGTTAAGCGACAGGACGCCGGCCCTTGTTGCGTGCTGCATCCATTCATTCCTATGGGAGCGTGCTATTCAAAATGGTAGTTTCGAATAGTACTCGCTCATCTCTAGTCTTAATGTCTGTAAGACAAATTTTTCTTCATGTTGTATGATGATGTATTCTATGTTTTGGTTCAAACTAAATTTATATGCTTTTATTTACATTTTAACCCATTAACAAAAATCCAAAACTGTGAAAACATTTTTTTTTTAAACTACACCATATTCTGACACCCATACATTTTTTATACTTCTGTGTATGGGAATGCATAGGGTATCTTTTTTTGCAGGCCCATAGTTATACCATTTTGGGGAATTGCTATCGCTTTGATCAGTTTTTGTTCAAATTTTTATCAGAGGCAAAACAGTGAAGAAACGGTGATTTGTCACTTTTGATTTTATTTCCCCGCTATGGCGTTTACCGCACAGGTAAAATATTTTTATAGATTTGTAGAGCGGGCATTTTCAGATACCGAATATGAATGTGTTTCACAGTATTTAAGTACTTTTATATGTGTTCTAGGGAAAGGGGGGTTATTTGAACTTAACATTTTTTTATATTTATTAGACCCCTAATGAAATGCATTACAATGGTAGTGAATTGCCAAAAAATGGCATTTCTATTGAGCAGCCTGCATTAGAAAGATAAGGCTCCCAGCTGTAATAGTAATGGGACGCCAGCCCTCGAGCTTGCTGCGGGTGCCGGCAATCCCCGGCCAAATGGCAGCACCTGTGCGAAACCATTAAAATGACACCTCGGTCAGCTTTGACCGAGGCGCCAGAGGGGTTAATGCCAGCAGAGACTCAACGGTTATGGTGGCCACTTGACTCCCGAGCGGCTGCCATATTTAAACACCCCACATCTACAGTACTATTACGGCGGATATCAGGAAGGGGTTAACATACAATACAATGCACATCCCTTACACCTTACATCTTAGCACAATACAATATTGTGACATGCTACCAAAAGCATTGTGAAGCTATGAACCACAACAGAACCACTGGGTGGCTGCAAAACAAATAGTATATTACTTTGTGATAGAATATTGCAAAAAAAATGCTCACACATCTGAAAATGTGGAGTAAAGGGAATCCCAGTTGTCACAAGAACGTGGGTCCACAAGTAGTCTTGAGTGTCCTTTTGAATATAGTAATAGAACTGACAGTTGGTTACCACTATATGTAGGCAAATCTGTTTGTAATTAGCTGCTTTCATACTGAATATTCCAAATGGCGAATCGCTTTCGATAAACAAAATGGCTGCACTACGAGAAAATGGCCACCATCACGTTTTGCCAGGAAATACAGAGCAGACATGTGTGCAGCGACTCACGCTTGACTGTAATATGGTAGCAACATCTGACAGCCTCTCAGCCAATAGAGAGTGGTAGGTGGACCTTACAATGCTGATACCATATGGTGTATAAAAGCTTGGACACTTGTGATCAGCTTTCAGTTGTTGTAATGATGGACATGCAAATAGATCTGTGGTAATAGTAACGATTCTAACCATTGCGCAGACCTAGGGGAACCTTTCAGTATGGGGATGGTGGCACTGCTGGTCGTAATCGCAGACATGTTTATGTTGTTGCTGGCAGTAGCAACTACATAAGGTAATCTCCCATATGGGAATCTTTTTCTACATTGCCAAAAGATAAATCTGTGGCAATATGTAAGCAAATTAACCATGGCCAAGCAGGAACAAATATAGGAATGACATCTCTATGTACCAACATGAAAAAGCATCACTCTCTAATTTGGTAAACAGACTTGACATAAGGCTGTTCTCCTACTCCTCCCCATGATCTTCCTTGTAGACAGGTCTCATCTACACTGGCAGCGGCCACAATTCAGAAACCCAGCAAGGCCAGGTGCTAGTTCCTACCCAATTGCACAAGCCCAGTTTCAACACAATGCAAGTCCCATCCCCCTACTCTGGATTCTTTCTCTCTGGACTGGTTTCCACCACCATCTTCACCAGGGCAAGTTGCTTCCATTCCTCTTCCTTCTTGTCCACCCCCATTTCATAGGTATAAGGTGAAGCACTGCAATACAATTTTGCAATTAATGAACCTGGATCAGAGATGCCAAACAGCAGATGAACTGCTTTGCTGTAACTTGCACCAAGTATCCCACTGCATGGCTCCTTGCCAACTGGGCAGGGTTGCCAGTTAGGATGACACCAATATTGTTACTGCACAGTTATAACGAATAACACATTGTCCCTGTATGGGGCATGTTCTTAATCTTTATAAAAAGAGGTACTCCTCATAGTCAGAAAAATCTCTATGCATTTCAGCCATTGTTATATTGAAAAACAACCTGCTCAATTTGCAGCGCCAAAATTGTCTGCCTTTGCACCACCTTTTCTGTGACATTCCAACTTGGTGGAGCTCAACTTTAAACATGCTGGAGCATCGGTGTGAGCAACAGAAGGCAATGATTGATTGCATGCAGCAGACCACAGGGACAATATGTTACTTTGAGATACATCATTGGAGGCTAAAGAAGCAAGCCTGCCAGCTTCTCAAGCCCTTTGAAGAAACCACCAAATTTGTTAGCAGGGACGACTGCAGCATCAGCAATGTGTTCCCTCTATTGTATATCTTACAGGAAACCCTTACATTCATGCAACGAGGGATGGAAGAGGAGGAACAGTTGCCACCTCTTATTCAACATAATCGCTCTGTGTTGATGGAGTAGGATGAAGATCCAGGCTAGGGTCATTATGGTAGAGGAAATGGGACTCCTAGACTGAAAGAGGATTCAGTAAGGACCCTTGATATGTCACAGGAACAGCCAGGGGAGGAGGATGAAATTTGTTTCAAAATAATGATGGTGATGATGGTGACCACACTGGCCAAGAAAACCGACCATGACAGTCCCCTTGTTCCATACATATGCTGACAAGCATGACAGCCTGTATGCTAAGCTGCTTACACAACAACAAGATTATTATTAGAATCAAGCCAAGGGATGAGTACTGAATGGCAGTGCTCTTAGAAAAAGTGGAGGAATTGTTCGCTGGTTCTCAAAGGGAAGAAAAATTTGAGAATTATCAGGATAGGCTATATACCCAGCTTGTCACACCGTTTAGGAAGAACGTGCAATTGCCAATCACATGTGTACCCAGATGGCCTGTGCCACTCCCAGTCCATCACACTCAGCCAGTGGTCCACCTCTTCTGCCTGTGTCAGGAGGAGTAAAAGCAGCAGCAGGCCCAGTGCCGTATCTGGAAGATGATTAACCAAGAATTTTTCAGCTTGCAGTGTCGACCAGAGCCACAACAGGCAACTGAGACCCACTGCCTGCACCAGCAGGAACATTCATACCTAGAGTGCACCTATATTCTTGTAGGTAACTCTGACCACATGGAATTCTCGGTCAATAAGTCAGAGTAGTGGAAGGAGCTGGCTCAGTTTGTCATGTTAGGGCCCCTTCACACGGCGGATACGCTCACTGCTTTGGAGCGTGTAAACGTTCCGTAGCAGCGGCGTCTAAAGCAGTTCCCATTGTTTTCTATGGGAGCCGGCAGACGCGCGCTCGCCATAGAAATGAATGGAAAAAGCAGCCCATTCATTTCTATGGCGAGTGCGCGTCTGCCGGCTCCCATAGAAAACAATGCGATCTGCTTTTAGACGCCGCTGCTACGGAACGTTTACACACTCCAAAGCAGTGAGCGTATCCGCCGTGTGAAGGGGCCCTAAGTTTTATTTTGTCAGCCTCGTGTTATGGCCAAAAGGGTGCTGCTGGTGACGTTGTAATGCCTAAAAGGACAAAAATGTCCACAGGTAGCATAGAGAAAAGTAACTTTTATTAAAATGAATCGGGCACGTATACGTAAGTATTTTCAAACTCTGGTTGATGCCTCCAAATAGCGCTGCCACTGTCTAACTTTATCACCATCTTCCATTTACTGTACTGCTGCTGATGCTGGCCGCTACAAATAAAAAGCTACTACCACTCCGACAGCCTGGTCCATCAGATTATGCCCTCCTGCATTTCTACAAATGATGCCATAGCTACCACCACTCCCACCTTTCAGTCAGAAAAGTAATGTGGCCTGATCCATCATATTATGCCTTTCTGCAATGCCAGAAATGTTGCCATAGCTACTACCACTACCACCACTCAGCCAGACATGTCCTGCGGCCTGGTCCACCATCACATTCCACTATACCACACTGTTGGTGTCACTGTCAGGGTATTGATATAAAAAAAAAAAAAAAAAAAAAACAATTTTGATTTCAGATCTGCTCCCATCACCGGATAATTTTTGTTGGCTTTTAGTTTTTTATTTGTTTTTTTTTTTTAAAGCCAATTTTTCATCACTTTTCAAGTTAATCATAACCACAAATTTGTCTCCCAAATAACAATAAGCCCCTGTAACACATATAAACCATCAAAATATGCAAATTTTTCCACAAAACCTTTGTTTTTTGCAATAGAGCTGCAATTGTGCCTAGAAAACCACAGGCAAGCACCTTTCCCCCCTAAAAAAAGGGTAATTTTTGGAGTGATTTAAAAGTTAAATGCAGAAAGCGTCGGAGTTTATATCCACTGTTTACCTATAATTTTTTCCATAGACATACCTTTCACATCCACTGTGGTTTTGGAAATCGAAGGATGTCAATTATAACTATGGAAACATATGTAGGGCACATGTTGGGTGTTTAACCCCTTAATAACGCAGCCCAAAAGTGCATTAAGGACATGGCCTCATTGACATATGTCAATTTATATGGCAATAACTTTGAGACGCTTTAACTTACACAAGTGATTTTGAGATTGTTTTTTCGTGACACATTGTACTTCAGGTTAGTCATAAACATTGATCAATATCTTTGTATTTATTTAAAAAAATAGGAAATTTGATAAGTTGCAATTTTCAAAATGTGAAATGCTCTGCTTATCAGACAGTCATACCAGCCAAACACATTAATAAATATTATCCACCATATCTTTGCTTTATATTGGCATCATCTTTTAATCGTCCTTTAATTTATTTAGAAACTTACAAGTGTAATAGAGATTTTCCAGATTTACTAGAAAATTTCCCAAACTGATTTCTTAAGGACCACTTCAGTTCTGAAGGGAATTATAAAGGCCAATATATTAGAACCCCACCCCCCCATAAATTACCCCATGTTCAAACTATACCACTGAAATAATTCAAAAAAGCGTTTTGGAAGTTTGTTAATTCTTTTATCATTTGACGGGAAAACTTAAACATTTCATTTTTTTCATTTTGCCCTAAAATTAAAACATTCACAGAGGGTTAAAGGAAAAATTGCATCTCACAGTTTGGTATGCAATTTCTCCTGAGCATAGAAATACAAACAGCATGTGGAAGGGAGGGAGCAACACTTAGCATTTGATAAGAAGATTTTGCTGGAATAGTTTTCAGGGGACATGTTTCATTTACAGAGCCCCTAGAGTACCACAACAACGTAAACCCTCCAAAAGTGATCCTCTTTTGGAAATAACACCTCTGTCAGAATTTATCAAGGCTTATAGTGAGCATTTTGACCCCATATCCATTTCACACGTTTTATTAACATTGGAATGCGTAAATGAAAAATTACTAAAACGTCACGTTTTCCCCAAAGTTTTTGTTTTTACAAGGGGTTAAAGGGGTTCTCCCATCTCAGTCTTTCAGTCAGGCTGCATGCAGTGTCTGCTTCTCACTTCCTGTATTTCTTCTCCCCCCCCTCCCCCTCCCCCCTCCGAACGGGATACAGAACACTTAAGCAGAGCAGATAATATACACATTTTTGTACAGAAGGGTTCAGTGTTATGTGTGTGTTTATATAGAGAGATAAGATACCAGGCTTTATCAGCAAACTTCAATTAGCTGAATGTATTGTCCTGCCGACACTAAGTAAGAGACATCACTTATCCTATCTCCCAGGTCGTGGTTATAACAATGCTGTGTAAACAATGGGAGGAATAAGGTCAGGTCACATAGCAGGCAAAGAAAGCAGAATTTCTGAAGCAATATATTTAGAAAAAGGCTTCAATTTACATAAGCTACTAGTATAGATAAGATCCTTGAGATGGGACAACCCCTTTAAAAGAGAAAAATTACCCCTTATGGGTACATGGTCGGGCTCAGAATGGAAAGACGCTATTTGGCTTTTGGAGGGCAGGACAGGATTTGCAGAGCCCTTAGAGTGCCAGTGATTTATTGATATACATGCATTGGCTAAATTGATTTGCACCATGATGTTACACAAGACTATGTGCTAGTTATGATGTTATATGAAGTTATGATGTTGGCAATTATGAAATTAGTTTTCTATTCCCTTACTTGTCTTCTCTGGTTATTTTTTCACGTCTGTTTCAGGACCTACGATCTGCTGTCCTGAAAATATGCAAATTTCTGGACGTAAACCTTGATGAGAAAGCAGTAGACACAGTGGTGGAAAAAGCAACTTTTAAGAACATGAAAGATGATCCTCTTGCCAATTATAAATTTGTTCCAAATTCCTTACTAGACCAAAGAAAAGGAAACTTTCTACGTAAAGGTAAACAAGTAGATTAATCTGGTTGTCTCAGAATAAAAAAAAAATTGATGGAGGAAAATGTTCTGCACGGAAGCCGCCGCTTTTAGTTTAAAAATAACAAACACTCGACGGTCACCTGACAGACCCTGCAGGGCTCCATGTGTAACCAGCTTTTTAGCGGTCCGTCTCTCCATTGCACGGGTTCCATGATGGACCCCAATGACGGGGTTTGAGTGCTACTGTGAACCTAGCATAAAAGAAAGTCTACAGCCAGTCACTGACCTCAGCAGTCATGTCTAATATATTTATTTATTTATTTATTTATTTGCATTTGGGGATATACAATTGGCAAAGAGTGTCTTATTTTTTTAGTGGCCTGTGGGATGCCTAGACTTAAGCACTGTAGAGATCTGAATGCTTTATGTTTGTAAAAGGTCACAATTTTTATAGACTAAAGGCTGAGGCCCCACGTTACAGAAAAGCTGCATTTTTTTGTTGCAGAATTTGCTGCGGTTTGTTGAGCCAAAATGAGGGAGATTGGCTCCAAAAGGAGTAGGAAATATAAACTAAGAAATAATACCATGAGGTTAACTCCAGGCTTTGGCTAAAAAATAATGCAGCAAAATGTCAATAAAAAACGCATCTTATCTGCACCATGTGGCCTCAGCCTTACAAATCTCTTAAAGAGATCACTTGGGGTACATGCAGTTTTATATATCGCTAGAAAGCCGACAGTGTGCTGAATTCAGCACAGTATTGTCTTTCATGTTCTAACTATTGAACGCTTTCACGGCTTTCTAACGCGTTCCTCCCCGCTCTCATAGTACAGCGCTATAGGCGCTGCTGTGAGGAAGGGCGTTCCTGACTGACTGTCAGAAACGCCCTTCTGATGGTGAGGAGCTACGGTACCAGCACCGATAGCTCTTCACCGGGGGCACAGAATGGGAAATTTCTAGTGGTATATAAAACCACATGTGCCCCAAGTGATGAAAGGTCCTCTTTAAAACGGGTTTAATGTTAAAAAGTAGAGATGAGCGAGTACTGTTCGGACGCGGAGTACGCGAGTACGCTCACATAGAAATGAATGGACGTAGCTGGCACCCGGGCGGGTTAAGCGGCCGGCCGCTGTCAAAGCGGAAGTACCAGGTGCATCCATTCATTTCTATGGAGCGTGCTGTTCGGATCGGCTGATCCGAACAGTACTTGCTCATCTCTATTGAAAAGACATATACATAAATCAGTATTTTCCAAACTGACACATGGATCCAGTTGTTTATAAATCATAAAAGCAATGGGGCTGATTTAGCATTATGTGCCAGAAAACTGGCATACAAACCATGAAAAAAGTCACTTTTATGTAAGATTTTAAGTCAGATTTCTTTTTTCAAAAAAATTGCTTAAGTTTTATATTCCGCATGCCACTTTCATTGAAGAAAATTTTACGGGTGGGGGGGGCAAAATTATCTTTTATGTCAGTTTTCTGGCTTAAATCATGGCTGAAATCTACGCCAGCGAAGAGCTGGTGTAGTTTTTTTTATGTGCATGGACCCCAGACGATGTGCCTAATTTATGCACTTCATCATAACAGGTCCATATGCTGGTGGGACAAAGGTTATCAGGACCAGCATATAAAATGCCTATTTTGATAAATTGTGCCTAATGGTACACCATATCCACATGATATCAAACATTGATTGATTCTATCAGCAAAATTTTGCTGTATGAGCCCCACATATGCGTGAATAGCCTTTACAAAAGGTTATTCAGGCACCGCTAATCTTATTTTAAACCCCCATCCCGTTTTAAAATAAAACTATAAAAACATATAGGTAAATCATACCTGAACATGCACCCTGGGCAGTGAAGCACGATCGGACATCATCTTCTGGCACGCCTACCTCTTCTTTCTTCTTCTTTCGGCGACGCCCTCCGGTTCTGGCTCTTCCCCGGCTTCATCTTCATCCTCTCCCGGCGGTTCAAATCCAATTGGTCGAAATCCGGCGCGTGCGCAGTAGCGCTCCCTCGGAGCACTGCCATTGAGAAAAATGGCGCCAGAGTGTGCGGATTTGAACCGTCGGAAGAAGATGAAGCCGGGGAAGAGCCAGAACCAGAGGGCGTCGACAAAACAAGAAGAGGTAGGCGTGCCAGAAGATTACGTCGGATCGTGCATCACCGCCCAGGGTGCACGTTCAGGTATGATTTTCATAGTTTTATTTTAAAATGGGACGGTAGTTTAAAATAAGATTAGCGGTGCCTGAATAGCCTTTTCAAAGGCTATTCACGCATATGTGGGGCTCATACAGCAAAATTTTGCTGATAGAGCCCCTTTAAATAGAGGTACAAACTCATTTGAACTAGTAGAATAAATGGCAAGATAGCAAGTAAATGGACATTCTAAATAATGGCACTGGTCTATTTTATAAAATGTTGGCAAGGACATGCATACTCATCTGAGTTTCTATTCATATTCTATATTGCAATGTTACACTGGCTCATCTTTCCTTTATACTCTATACCAGGGATTGTTGGTGACTGGAAAAATGTAATGACTGTGGCACAGAGTGAGATTTTTGACAAAGTCTACAAAGAGAAGATGGGAGATCTACCTATCAAGATGTTGTGGGACCTCAATGAAGAAACTGCATCGTAGAATTCTATAATCGTCATAATTAGCCAGGGTTGCTACTTTCCAATTTTTTGATGCATCTTTAAAGCCAAAGCCAGGGGTGGATGGAAAAAAAAGGTCCATTTGTCCTTTTATATATTCTCACATGATTTTGCCTTCAAAAACTGCATCAGAAAATCTGACCGTAGAAACATACCCTTAGGGCTCGTTCACACGGTGTAACGTCCCGCGAGATTTGGCACGTGTACGCTGTGTGACCCTTTGCGTGCCGTACACTCTCCCATTCATTTCAATGGGAGCGGGGATCGTACGCGCCGCGCTAGTTTGCGGCCGTGCATTTATTCACGGCCGCAAACTAGCGCGGCGCATACGATCCCCGCTCCCATTGAACTCAATGGGAGCGTGTACGGCACGTAAAGGGTCACGCGGCGTACACGTGCCAAATCTCGCGGGACGTTACACCGTGTGAACGAGCCCTAAGGCTATGCTCCCAAGTCATGGAAACGCAGCATTTTTTATTGCAGATATTGCTGTGTTTTTATGAGCCAAAGTCAAGAGTGGTTTATATAGAAGGGAAACGTCTAAGAGCTCCCTTTATATCTTCCAATCCTTTTCAAATCACTCCTGACTTTGGCTAAAGAAAACACAGCAAAATCTGCAACAAAACAAGCTGCATTTCTGCAACATGGGGCCTTAGCCTGGCTGAGGCTTTGGCTTTTTTTAAGCCAAAGCCAGGAGTGGATTGAGCAGAAAGTAGAAGTATAAGTACTTTCTATATATTTCCCATTCTTTTGGTAGTCATTCTTGACTTTGGCAAAAAAATGCTGCAAAATCTGCAATAAAAAAAGTTTTCGCAACATGGGGCCTCAGCTTAATAGTAAATGTTATTCTGTATTATTAGTATAAATAGGTCAGAAATCGAGTGCTAATTAATATATTTTTAAATTATTAAATTTTATTAAGATTTTGAACAATACATGTAACTAAAAACATAAGTCAAATTCTGCCATCTACAACATAACTATATGTGAAAAAATGAAAGACGAGCAATGTGTACATTAATGTAACAGCAATGTTCCTTATTTCATATATCTTGAGATCAACTGGAGAACCATCTGTATCTGCCACCTGAAGGGGCTTAGACAGTAGATACAAAACAAAGCAAAAACAAAAAAAAACAACATTTATCAAAAGTAATACCATGTAGCCAGTGTCCCCAGAACCCAGCATACGAGTTCAGTCCTGCAAACAGACAGGTTACTGTAATCCAAATTAAACAGTGTTTTCCCCTTGTGAATCTGTGTCTCCGTTCCTGAGATATCACCTTTTTACATCATGTCACCAAAGGGAGATTAGCCTTTTACTCAGAGGTGTAACTAGCAAAGACTGGGCCCCATAGCAAACTTTTGACTTGGGCCCCTCCCCCCCACCAAGCATAGCGCCCTCTTTCCTGGCCCCAACATGGTATAACACACCATTTATACACGCTATAATGTCCCACAGTGGTCCCTTCACATAGTATAATGTCCCACAGTGGTCCCTTCACACAGTATAATGTCCCATAGCGCCCTAACCAGTTTGACCTAAAATGATCACGGACTTTCATAAATCGCAGGACATTGTATTGCTTTCTTTTTGTAATAACCCAAAATGAAAAAAGTTCCACTGACTAGATGTCAAAAAAACTGTAGCCAAATGGTTGAAAATTGACATTTGTGAGGCATACAAATCCATAGGTAAGCATCCACCTACTCATCTGAAAGCCCATTCTACCTGAGCAATAACTTTTTTATACATTAGATTTTACATTAGGATTAGAGATGAGCGAGTACTGTTCGGATCAGCTGATCCGAACAGCATGCTCCATAGAAATGAATGGATGCACCTGGTACTTCCGCTTTGACGGCGGCCGTCCGCTTAACCCCCCCCCCCCCGCGTGCCGGCTACGTCCATTCATTTCTATGCGAGTGTGCTGTTTGGATCGGCTGATCCGAACAGTACTCGCTCATCTCTAATTAGGATAGATGTAGAAGCTTCTAAAGATTTAGCCTTTGGTATAAAGGTTTTGCAGGCAGTTCTACTACATAATGTTTTGTTTCATTTGGTTATTTTATATTTCGATCTTCAGGGTTTGTCCTTTTATGGTGATGTGATGTAAAGGTGGAATTATAACCGAAAAATTCCAATGGATCATTATTAGAGATGAGCGAGTACTATTTAAAACGCCTGTTAATGGGGGTTAATGCTTCTGATCGGTCCGGGGACCGATCGAAGGCATTAGCGCTGGCTGTCTACTGTGTAACAAAGTAGACACCCGGCGGCTATGGCGGCCGCACGACTCCCGGGTGGCTGCCATAGTTAAACACCCGACATGCGCCGTACTAGTATGGCGGATGTCGGGAAAGGGTTAATAATAACCCTCTCATAAATAATAGTTCACCTTATAAATAATAGTCCACATTATCAATATTAACCTTCTTATAAATAGTACTCTCTTATAAATAATAAGGGAGTATTATTTATACGGGAGTATGCTCTGTCATATTATTACACTGTATTGGAATGCACAGCATGCTGGTACTCCTGTGGAGCTCCTGGGATTAAAGATTCGGATCGGGATGGAGCTTTGGGGACAGAAGCCCTGTGTAACTGTCCAGTTTGGCCTCCCTCCCCCTGATGCTGGTCCTGGGCCCCTTGGTCTGTGCCTATGCTGGTATGCTATATGCTCTGCTACTTACACAGCAACAAGTGTATTATTAAAATCAAACAGAGGGAAGACTACGGGATGGCAGTGCGCTTAGACCCTCATTATAAACACAAAATCGGGTAATTCTTTTGTGCTTCCCAGAGAGAAAAAAAATTGAATGTTATCAGGAAAGGCTGTATACCCAACTTACAGCAACATATATGGAGAGCACTGCAACTTCCAGTTGCACATGTACCCAGGTGGCCTCTACCAGGCCCAGTACAATATTTGAAACATGATGAAGATGAAATCTTTTTACCTTGTAGCACCAACCGAAGCCACAACAAGCAACTAACACCCACCAGCTACACAACAAGTAGTGTAGAAAAAATTACTTTTGTCAAATGACTTTTGCATGCATGGATACATGAGGATTTTCTGACACCTCTGGCTGAGGCCTCCAAATAGTGGCGTCACCATCATTCTTTACCAGCAGCTTCCATTTACTGTACGGCTGCTAAAGTTGCCTATTACTCCTACCACCTTTCAGTCATGTCCTGCGGCCTGGTACATCATGCCACACATGTTGCCACAGCCGCCTAGTGGCTGCCACCATTCACTCAGACTTGTCCTGTGGCCCAGTCAATCATATTACACCTTAATGCAATATAACCGCCATGAGTGTCTAAAAGACCATAGGAACCTTTTCCCGACAAAAAGGGTAATTTTTGGAGCATTTTAAATGTTAAAATATGTAAAAGTGAGTGGCAGTGCAGTGTATGGTTTGTATCCACTGTTTACCATTCCTTTTTCCACAGACATGCAAATAAAGTATAAAAATAAAACACTAAAAAAAATATTTAAAAAATAAGAAGTATAAGCAAACCTGTTGACTAGAGATGAGCGAACACTAAAATGTCCAAGGTTCGAAATCCGATTCGAACAGCCGCACACTGTTCGGCTGTTCGAACGGATTTCGAACCCCATTATAGTCTATGGGGGGAAATGCTCGTTTCAGGGGTACGCAAAATTCGATAAAATTATACTTAACAAGTCCACAAGTGACGGTCGGGCTGGATTCCCCTTGAAGTCTTCTCCTGGCGCAGCGCCTGGAATTCACTCTGCCTAGGCATCGGGGCTTAGGCAGAGCCGACAGCGCATGCGCGGTCGACTCTGCCCGACCTGACGCATGAGCAGAGCCGACTGCGCATGCGAGGGCATGACCGCGCATGCGCAGTCGGCTCTGCCTAGGCCGGATGCCTAGGCAGAGTGAATTCCAGCCGGAAGATGCCGCGGGGACACTGCACGGAGACTTCTAAAAGTAAGAGAAGAACCAGCGTTGATTGGCAGAATGTATAGCATTCTGCCAATCAACGCTGGTTCTGCATCGAACATTAAACTTCGAACAGCTAATAGTGTTCGATCGAGTATGAGTATTTCGAATACCGTAGTATTCGATCGAACACCTACTCGGTCGAACACTACTCGCTCATCTCTACTGTTGACTACATAAGGATGGCATTAAATCCTGTCACTCTTTTTAACATGTGAATTAAAGTTAATTTTTATTTCATTAGTTTTCCATTGGATGCTGAAATTTTTACTTCATTTGGAAAACTTAAAAGTACACCTGGCCCTGCAAAAAAACAAAAAAAAAAACCACACACCCTATGCATCACCGTACAAGGAAATATAAAAAGTTACAGGTGTCAGAATATGCCAACTTTAAAGAAATTTTTCTTTTTTTCTTTTTTTTGCAAAGCTTTGGATTTTTGTTAAAAGTTTAAAACGTAAATAAAACTATATAAATTAGTTATCCCTGGAATCGTACTGATATATAGAAAACAGATGACATATCATTTTGGCTGCGCAGTGAACGCCAAAAAAATGAAGCCTGTAAGAAAAATTGCACAAATGTACTTTTTTTCCAATTCCACCCCATTTTGAATTTTTTTCAGCCTCCCAGTGCATTGTACAGAAGAATAAATGGTGCCATTATGAAGAAAAATTTGTCCCACAAACATTAGGCTCTCATAAGGCTCTGTGAGTAGAAAAATAAAATATTACGGGCTTTGGAAGGTGGGAGATCAAAAACGAAAATCAAAAAAATGCCTCTGGTAGGAAGGGATTAAGGAGTGGTTCATACTGAACTTGTTCGACCCAAAACAAATCTTAAATCTACAGTATAGGTCTATACTCCAAAAGTCAAACAGCACTCTTCACTTCTGCACTCTGCTATGTGCCAAACAGCAGTTTATGCCTACATATATGACATATCGCTGTACACAGAACAATCTATCTAAGTAGAAACTGCTGTTTGGGCACACAACAGGCCACAGAAAGAAAAGAGCAATATTTGTTTTTGGTAGCACAGACTTGGTATTTGGACACCATGCCTCCATGACTTGTGACACCACTTTGGAAATTGGACTCCACAAGGAATTGATCCAGGGATGTAGTAACTATTCTTACACCCCAAGTGTTTAATTCATTTATTTACCTGAAATAAATGCATAGCTGATGGTGAAAATTATTCCAGAACTAAGTCATTTCAGTGTGCAATATGTTTTTATATATTTTTCATGAGGATACTCCAAAGGCTCTCAATAAGGCTGAGGTCAGGGGAGGAGGATGAGTTTTTCTCCTTTTATGCCCATAGAAGCCAGTCTTCATAATCCTGGTGTATTTTGCTAATCTACCACCAGTGGCCGCTGTTTCTCTCACTCTGAACTATTGTGTTGCGCTTCCACTCCTCACCACTGGAGGCTGCTGTTTTCATTCTATAAAAAAACAACATGGGAAGAATATGCAAATCTGTCTCCCAAGATGTAAACAGGGAGACAGTGCCTCTGTTATGCTGCCCTCTATAGCAAGCACCCTGAACAACATGCCCGACTTCCCAGAAGCCTTTGCTGCATGATGCGAGGTTATAACCAAAATCAATTTCTCAGCTACGGTTATAACCTCGCATCATGCAGCAAAGGCTTCTGGGAAGTCGGGCATGTTGTTCAGGGTGCTTGCTATAGAGGGCAGCATAACAGAGGCACTGTCTCCCTGTTTAATCTTGGGAGACAGATTTGCATATTCTTCCCATGCTCCTTTGCAGTGGAGCAACTATGGCTGTATAAGTCTCCACACACCTGAGAAGGTGGTCCCTCCCTAAGGATAGACGTTATCCCCACAATAAAAAAACAAAAAAACTTGATAGTCTTCAGTAGTTGATACCTTTTTAATTTACTTTAGAAAGGAGCCTAGATGTTCCGAAACGTTGTAATCTGTCATCATTATGAGTTAGCCATTAAAAAGGTATCAACTACTGAAGACTATCAAGTTTTTTTTGTTTTTTTATATTTCCAACCCACTGGCTAACTGTAACATCTTTGCCCATCTGGGCGTTGGCGTCATCATCCGGCCGCACGCTGCGGCGCAGGAGATGTGTTCAGTTATAATTTATTCTGTTGGTTTCTCTTTGCACTGTCTGAACACTGCCCTATGCCTTTTCTTTGGTAATTGATTTCCCACCACACCCATCTCCTTCACCTTCAGTTGGTTCTGATCCTCTAATGGTTAATCTGACCTTGCCCTGTGATTGACGGCCTGCCGTCCTGTCAACTCCATGGGCGGGTTCTTCCTCCCTATATAGCCTTGGCTCCCAGTCACACCAGTGCTTGTTATTGCCGTGCATATACTTGCTCTTTACTGTCTCTGTTCTGATTACTCTATTATACTTGACCTTTGGCTTTTCCTCACTGACTTCTCTTTTTGGACTCCGATTTGGTACTGTATTGCCCGACTGTTACTGACCCTTGGCTAAGTTGACTTCCCGTTGTTGTTCGTCTTGTCTGCGTTTTGTGTGTCACATACTAAGGGAGGGAACGTCCTCGTAGTTGCTGCCTATTATGTAGGATAGGGCCTGGCAATAGGAAGGGAGAGCGGGGGGCATAAGCTTAGGGCTCACTGTCTCTTGTGTCCCTGTTCCAGGGTTCCCTAACACTAACACGATACGAGAACAAACATTTTCCTTGTGTTCATTCTAGGAATTGCCTTTAACTAAGATGACCAACCTGTACCAATGTGAAGCCATTTTGTTTTATGTTTGGGCCTATTTATACCCATGAGGAAGTTCAGCCTTTGCTTGAGTATTGTGACTTGTTCCAGTCTCCTGCTCCTCAGAATTGTCTTTCCCAGACTGTTTCTACTCCTTGCTGTATTACCCCTGTGATCTACACGTCAAGCTGCATCCTGGACTACTTCTCTTCAGTTCCTATCTGCTCCCAGCTTATTCCATCTCACTACTGGAATCCAGCCATGTACGGTATCCAGTATCGTGTGTGTGTGTGTGTGTGTGTGTGTGTGTATATATATATATATATATATATATATATATATATATATATATATATATATATATATATACACACGTATATATATATCGTATATCCAGTATCGTAACAGGATACTTGAGCCAAAACTATGGAATCCGCCGGGGAAGTGAGCTTGGAGGTTTGTGTGAGTAATATGAACTGTTTACTTACTAATATCTATGTTGAAATGCAAAATTTGAAAGCAAAGTATTTGTCATTTGAAAACCAATGCTCTCATAATGTTCACGTATTCGGACAAGCAACTCAGGATTTACAAAATAGTATGGCTCATGATGTGGAGCAAATACAGGAGCTTCAAAACTGGGCTGTGGTTCCAGCTCCTGCATCCACCTTGCCTCTTCCACCCTTCAGGTTTGGTGGGGACCGTGATAAATACCGTGGATTTATTAGTCAATGCAAGTTGTATTTTGGGGCACATCATTCTCACTTCCTCACTGACAGATCTAAGGTGCCATGTATTATCATACTTTTGACAGAAAAGGCCGTAGCCTGAGCTAATCCTCTTATTGAGGCCGATGATGCACGACTTGATGATTTGGAAGCCTTCCTTGCAGCTATGAGACAGGTATTTGCTGATCCTAATCGATGTGCAACAGCTAAAGCAACATTATTGGCTCTATATCAGGGAAGGCACTCGGTTGTGGAATATGCCACATAATTCAGAAGGTGGGTCATTGACACTGAATGGAATAATGCTGCAAAATTAACATTTTTCAAGAATGGACTATCAAAAAAGGCGCAAGAAAGGTGCAGATCTTGCCAAAATCAGGTGCAAACATGTTGATAGATGTGCCCTAATGAACTCAGAGTGACGCTTCATTTCTAAGCATCACTGTGAGCAATTCACAGCAGCAGGTGACCTCAGATGTGGGAGAGATTTCTTTCATTGCAGGGAAGAGTGGAGAAGGGTACATAGAGAGTGAGAGAAGGCAGATTAATCATGGAAAATGTATTTTTTCTACAGATTTTCTGTATGTAAATAACAGTGATACAAGGAGCAGCAAGTAAAATAAAGCCAAGCAAATGGTGCACAAGGGAACAGTGAGTACTTAACATTGCTGTGGGTGTACTTGCAGATCATTTTTGGAAGCTGAATAACCCCTTTAAAGAGGACCTTTCACCATCTGGGGCACATGCGGTTTAATACACCTCTAGAAAGCCGACAGTGCGATGAATTCAGCTTTCTCGTTCTGTGTCCCCGGTGAAGAGCTATCGGTGCTAGTACCGTAGCTCTCCACTGTCAGAAGGGCGTTTCTGACAATCAGGAACGCCCTTCCTCACAGCAGCGTCTATAGCGCTGTACTGAGAGCGGGGAGGAACTCCTCCCTCCCCTCCTGATAGTACTCGTCTATGGACGAATACGGGGGGGGGGGGGGGCCTTCCTCACTGCTCAGCATCACCGCTGGGAGGTAAGCAACAACCGCTCTCACAGTACAGCGCTATAGACACTGCTGTGTATCCAAACAGTAGTTCATTAAATAAAAAAAAAAGTGCAGGTAGTTGTTTACACCTACATATACAACTTGTTTGTACCAGTGATAACCCACTTAAGTTTTAGGAGAGCATGTCTCTTTTGACACAAAGTGGACACAACATATTGAGCACTGAAATGGCATCTTCATAAAAAACTTCAATTTTCAGTTTCCACATTAATTTCTAGCAAGCACTCTTGTGTTCAAAATGATCACTATACCCCATGATAAATTCCTTGAGGGGCGTACTTTGTAAAATGGAGTTATATTTTGGACGTCATTTTTTTATTTTTACCAGTGTAAATAACCAAATGAGGAGTTAAATGCGCATGATGCTCTTTCACTTCTGAGCTCTGCTGTATTTCCAGGCAGAAGATAAGGGTTATATGTAGGGTATTTCCAAAATCAAGAAACATAGCCTAATACCTGGAAAGATGACTTTTTACAGTTCCATGAATGGGGCATGACATATTGGGCAGTAATATATCTGTGAAAATTTCAATTTTCATTTTGCACCATCTGCTGTGTATTCTGGGGTAGAAATTGTGGGGTCAAAATACTCAGTATAGTCCTTGAGGAGTGTAGTATTGCAAATGTGACATGGTGCCTAAAAACTATTTCAGCAAAATTTGATCCCCAAAAGGCAAATAGCATTGTTTCTGTCTGCAGCCCTATGAAGTAGCCATAAAGCAGTGTATGACTACATATTTGGTATTGCTGTGTTCAGAAGAAATTGCGTTACAAACTGTGGGGTGTGTTTTTTCCTAAAACCCCTTATGAAAATAAATTTAGGGGCTACAGCAATGTTTTAATAGAAAAGAGTAATATCAATGCTGATCCCTTTAGCCACATGTGTCAGACACAAAGCCTGGGGCTCAAGATGACTTTAATGGTGCAACTGCATCGGGCCTGTTACTCAGTGCAGGTTCACACCTGCGCCCGGTCTCCGCTTTGTGGGTTTCCGTCTCCTGCCCAAGAAACTGGACAGGAGACGGAAACCCGGCAGTCAGTGTCCGCCCACGAGTGTCTTCTGGTCTCCGTGGCAAAAGCTTTTTTTTATAACCGGACACAAAGTCCTGCATGTCTGACTTTGTGTCCGGTTAAAAAAAAAAAAACGTTTTCGTTGAGGAGAAGCAGAAGATGCTTCCGGCCGGACACTTTGCAAACCCATTCAAATGAATGGGTTTGAAAACTGAATGCTGGTTTCTGTCCCCTGTCCAGTTTCTCGGGCAGGAGACGGAAACCTGCAAAGCGGAGACGGGGCGCTGGTGTGAACCCGCTCTCAGTTTATTCTGTTCTTGCTTGGAAGGTCCCCAGGACTCTATATCTGGCGAGTGCTGTGGATCCTCCAGCCAAAGATAAAATAAACAGCTGAAGTGATCCCAGCGACAGGCCCCATAAGCAAGGGGACTTTATGCCCCATCACCACACTAATATCTCCAGGTGTAGGAGATGGCACTCTTACTGTACCTCTTCTTTTTGAAAAATGCGGCACAGGGCTGTATGCACCTCTTTTAATGTCCATCCAGCCATACTGTCTTCTGCTCTACAGTACCTCTTGCAGTATCATTCTGCTGGTGACAGGGTAGCCTGGAAGACAATAGAAGAGGTGCACAGCTGGGTGTGCATAAGAAGAAGTCAAGTGCTGCATTAAGTATTTAATTTGATGTGGACCTGTGGATAGCCAATATCTACACGGGGGACTATTACACAAGGGGGGAAAAGATTATTAAAGCACTATTATTTATGGGGGCACTGCAACCTGTATGGGGTTTAATTATGACACAATTAGCTATGTGGGGGCAGTATTACCTATGGGAGGACACTTATCGGTGTGTGTGTGTGTGTGTGTGTGTGGAGGTGGGGGCACTATTACCTGTAGCAAACATAACTTAGATTCTTACCTGTGTGTGCTGGTAGGGGAAGGGGGGCTTTGAGGGACACAATTACCTATGTGTGGGGGACAGTATTACCCATGGGAGGACTATTACCTGTAGGGGGGAATAATTAGGACACTTACTGCAGTCCCATGTAAAGACAATACATTCTCTCCCTTCAGTCCCAACCAACATGCAATCCCATAACCACACTCCTTCTCCCTTCAGCCTCCACCATCATCCAGTCCACATATACACTATCACTCCCATCCCTTTAGCTCCTCCAGCATCCCACCCTTTATCCCTGTACAGTCCTATACAGCCCCGCTCCTGCTTCCTGTACTGAGCCCAGACCTGTATGTTAGGAGACCCCGCCCCACCTGTCAGAGGCCACTTTCCCAATTCAGGCCACAACCACGTCATCGCTTCTATAGAGCTGAGCAGTCTGGGGGAGAAGATCTGCAGCGGCCTTGGAGCACCAGGTAAGACCCGCGGCATGGCCGGAGAACTAGAGCAGGAAGTTCTGGAAAGTCTTCTATGGAGTATATAAGGGGGAGAGAACTCGATCCGGACGTGTGCTCAGGCTGTGACTCAGAATGTACAGGCGTCCTCTCCACCCTCCTCTTACTGGGTACTAAAAATAAAGAAATAAATAAGTTTCACATCGCTTTCTAATAGTGTGAATTCCTGCCAAGCTCTCACGTATCCCTTTCTAATAAGAATTAGTTGTCTCCCCTCCCATACTGAGCCCCTGGTGCTGGGTAAGTAACAGCACTTTAGCTCTGCTCAGAGTCCACTTGTCCCACCATGAATCCTCTGGAAATACATCATGTAGATCCAGCCAGATGTATTACCTGCAATGTCTGTGCTGAGCTGAAGGTTATGGATCCGAATGGTAAAGCTAGGAGAAGTGCAAGCTATTATAAATAACCTTATTATAAATAATCTTCTTCATATATATTTTAGCAGTCTATGAAAATATTTATGGGCTTGTCTGTGCTAATATTTTGTTATAGAAAAAGCTTACCATATTGCCAAATTTGACCAGGGACTATTGCTTAAAGGGATTCTACCATTAAAACCTCATTTTTTGTGGATAAGAAGTCGGAATAGCCTTTAGAAAGGCTATTCGTCTCTTACCTTTAGATGTGATCTCCGCCGTGCCGTTCCTTAGAAATACCGGTTTTTACCGGTATGTAAATTAGTTCTCTGGCAGTGATGGGGGCGGGCCCTAGCGCTGAAAATGCAATGGGGGCGTCCCCACTGCTGCTCGAGAACACGATCCTCTATCTTCGGCTGGATCCTCCCCTTCTCTGTCGTCTTCCTCCTGCGTCACCTCCGACGCCTACGCAGTTGGCTCTGCCAGTGAGACACTAGTAGAGCCGACTGCGCATGCTAGCCGGCGGCCATTTTTGGAAGCCGCTCTTGCTCTTGTAGTTCAATGCAGGAGTGGCCTCCCAAAAATGGCCGCCGGCCGGCATTCGCACTCGGCTCTGCTGGTGTCTCACTGGCAGAGCCAACTGCGCAGGCGTCGGAGGTGACGCAGGAGGAAGATGACAGAGAAGGGGAGGATCCAGCCGAAGATAGAGGCGTCGCAGGATCATGTTCTCGAGCAGCAGTGGGAACGCCCCCATCACATTTTCAGAGCTGGGGCCCGCCCCCATCGCTGTGAGAGAACTAATTTACATACCGGTAAAAAACGGTATTTCTAAGGAACGGCGCGGCGGAGATCACATCTAAAGGTAAGAGACGAATAGCCTTTCTAGAGCCTATTCCGACATCTTATCCACAAAAAAAAGAGGTTTTAATGGTAGAATCCCTTTAAGGAGTAATGCATTTCATTAGAGACTTTATGACCATTTTGCCATGGAACGAGATCCGGGGCTGGCGATACATTGCCTTAATAGCCGGGAGCCTGTTGAAAGCTCCCAAGCATGCCTGACATTATCTTCTATTACATGTTGCATTGCAAGACCTCTGGGGTACAAGGCCTCTGGAGCAGTTGTTCTATTTTCAATAATTTTTATTGAATTAAAAAAACACAACAGAACAAAAAGTCATATGAAGGACCATAAAAGTAGAAATGTCATAAACATTTGTTATTGACAGGAGTCTCTCGATGAAGACGTTTATTAAACATCAGTATATAAATACCAGTATATATATCATAAGATCAAGAGAGGTAAGGAAAAAACTCATGAAGGGAGTAATAGATTGGGGGAGAATTGAAGGGAAAGGAAAATCAGGGCCAGCCTGCTGGGGCAGAGAAGCAAGTTTCTCCACGCCACCCGCTTATTAATTGCCTGACACTGGAAATCTTCGCACATCCCATCCCTTGCCAAACTCTTATCTATTATTACAACCAGTTGTATACAGGAACACATGCTGGCTTGTCGAGAAGGAAAACTTTAAAAATTTTCTCCTCGCAATGGTTATTGTGGTTATCACGGCATCCTCTCCCTTTCAATTAGCTAACAGGACAACTCTGCTTTTCAGAGTTTTCCATAATCTTCTACAATGCACTTGACGACACAGAACACTCAATACAATAACTTGCTATAACTCAATACAAAATTCCGCTAGTTGAAAAAAAAGTTAGTGTCACCCATTGAAGTCAATGGGAGGCTTTTTTTTTTCAGCGCTGAAAATTCTGTGCCAAATAAAGTGCCATTTTCCTCCGTGTGAGTGGACTGTTATGGTGCATTCACATGGAGGAAAATGGTGAGGAATTTGGTGTGGAATTTCAGCGCTGAAAAAAAAGCCTCCCATTGACTTCAATGGGTTTCTTTTTCTGTTAGTAGAACCAAATTCCTTACCATTTTCTTCCGTGTGAATGGACCCTTAAGCCAGGGCCCCGTGGGCCGGAAATGCCACCCTAAACGTTTCCACGCTAAAGCAACGGCACGAACGCATTGCAGTTCTTCCTGCAGCGCTTTGAAAAGAAAGTTCACTGAGTTTTCCTCCGCGGACTTTCTGTTACAGTTATATCTATGGGAAAGTCGCCGGAATTTCCATAGATATAATTGACATGCTGCAACTTTTAAAACAGCAACGGTTTTGGAAATCTCAACGTGACTGCGTTGCAATTTTTCCGCAAAGTGAGCATGGGTTTCGCATGAATCCCATCCACTTTGCAAGTACTGTAAATCGCGGCATTTCCGGCCCGTGGGGCCCCGGCTTTATACAGTTTTTGTCTGCATATTAACTTCACACAAGAAGAGGTTGTGGAGATTTTTTATTGGCGCCCAGAGCTTACACCTTTGTATTCCAGATTTATCATTTGTGCTTTAAAAGTTCATTTAAGTTCAGTGGTGGTTAATAATTAATGGATCAGCTTTTAATGATTCTGCAAATTCAGATAACAAGTGGCAGAACACTATTGAACAACAGTTTAATCCTTTAGCAGAGCGGAGACAATGATAAGTCTGTGCATAACCTGTATGTGACCGTATGTGACTTCTGTCCACGTTATCTCCTTTCCTATCATTCAGAGAACATACTATACGTTTTATTTTTGTTTAACTCTGGAAATTTTGCACCTCCAGTAGCCAGAGCAATTTTCACAGTTTTGAGATGGACAAATCAAACCTAAATTGCAACATTAAAAAAATCATCCAACCCCCCCCCCCCCCCAATACCTATATATTTTCTTAAAGAACACACCTGCAGCATTGTCAGAATGCCACTTGGTACTGTATATGAACAAGCACCTTCATGCAATTTGGATTTAAAGTGAATGTTTTATGAAAAAATGAAAATTAATTTATTAGTTGTTAAAAGTGGAAACCAAACAATAAATTATATGCACCAAACCTCCTAAAAATAAGAGTTCAGCATGTGTAGAGTTCATACATATCACTATGGCCTAAACCCGCACACGTGTCTTCAGAAAATTGCTAGAACTGGAACAAAAATCTGCTTTGAAGCTGGAAATGTTAAAAATGTATCATCCTATAAAATGTAGGGAATACACACCGTGGAAAACAAGTGAACCACTAAACCCTATATATTTTTGAAAGTAGACAACCTTAAGATTACAATTGTCTTAATGGGTCATCGATAGCCACATCTACCTTCTTGCAACTTTGTGACAAACAAAATAATTTTTTGAAAAATGCATTAAAACACATATTTGCACCTAAAACTCATGTTCAATCTCAGATTCATATACAAAATACATTTAAAAGAATAGCTTAAGGTGTAGACAATGTGTATATCTCTTTATCTTCTAAAAATTAATTCTTGTCTGTCTGTGTTCTTTATGCGCAACCAAACGACTGGACCGATCTTCACCAAATTTAGTACAGAGATACTTCAGGTATCCGGGAAGGTTTAAGACGAGACTCCAACTCGCTCGGAAATACCGTTGCTGAGATACAGCATTCCCAACACAGTGCTTCCCCCCCCCCCTTAGCCAATACAAACCTGCAAGTTTTTCACTCATATTCCAACTGAAATACTGAAATACACATGGTCACTCCACATACACAACCCAACACTGATATCCAAACTGAGATACACGCATCAGAGCATTATATATCACTGAAGTGATGTCACTCAAAATACTAAATATCACTGAGGGAGTAGCTATTAAAATGTAACTTTTATTAAGTCCGTTTAAAATTGATTCATAAAAATGAGTAGTCCAAAAAACAAAGTCTAAGGGTCACTTCACACGTGAACCGACTGCGCGGGTTTTGACACAGAGAGAGACGCGGCGAGCCGTGTCTCTCTCTGGTCAAAACCCGCCTGCCACGACCATCGCAGTCGCGGCTTTCCCCTCCTATGTCGGCTCGAACGAATGAGCTGACATAGGAGGGTGCTGCCGCTAGGCGGAAACTGCGGCCCAGCGCGCCGTGGCTTCCGCCTGAAGAAAGGGCATGTCGCTTCTTTTCTCCACTAGCAGCAGCCCGCGGTCTGCATAGACCACCATTGTAAGGGGCGGATTTTGAAGCGAAATCCGCTGTCAAAATCCGCCCCTTTGCCACCGTGTGAACGAGCCCTAAGAGGAAAGAACAATTACTGATATGCCTATGGTATAATATATTCACTACTATTTTGCGGCACAGGCAGTTCTATATACTGCTGGAAAGCCGACAGTGCGCTGAATTCAGCACCCTGTCGGCTTTCCAGAACAGTGCCCCGGGTAAAGCTCTATCGGTACCGTAGCGCTTTATAGTCAGAAGGGCGTTTCTGACAGTCAGTCAGGTACGTCCTTCTCCACAGCACCGCCTATCCGCTGTACAGTGTGAGCGGGGAGGAACGCCCCCTCCCTCTGCTCGCAGTGCTTGTCCATAGACGAGTATTATCGGGAGGGGGAGTTCCTCCCTGCTCACACTGTACAGCGTGATAGGCGCTGCTGTGGAGACGGACATACCAGACTGATTGTCAGAAACGCCCTTCTGACTGTAAAGCGCTATGGTACCAGGACCAATAGCGCTTTACCCGGGGCACAGATCGGGAAAGCCGACAGTGTGCTGAATTCAGCAGTATATAGAACTGACTGTGCCCAATCTGATGAAAGGTCATCTTTAACTGATTATAATATTTTTGTGCTATAATAAAAAATACTATATTTATGCTAATCTTGGATGTGCGTTCTTTTCATGTTGTCTTTCTTATTGTTGATTTTATATTAGTGTTTCCAACATGTTTACGGTATTCCAATTGGCATACCGTATTTTTCGGACTATAAGATGCACTTTTTTTCCTCCAAATTTGGGGGGAAAAGAAGGGTGCGTCTTATATTCCAAATGTGGCCGTAATACAGACCCAGCATCCGCTGTAATAGGAAGGCGGATGCCGGGGAGGGTTAGACGCCGGCACATGTGCCGGGGCCTGAGACATCGCTACACTCCTGCCCTGCATGAAGCTAGCAGGAGCGATGCTGCTATTCCGCTCCTCCGTCCCTCCCTGCAATAGCAGCATCGCTCCTGCCGCTGCTGGCTTCATGCAGGGCAGGAGTGTAGCGATGTCTCAGGTCCCGGTACATTTGCCGGCGTCTAACCCTCCCCGGCATCCGCCTATTACAGTGGATGCCGGGTCTGTATTGGCAGCCCCTTGCCCCCCACCCAAAGTGTAAACTACCCCCCCCCCCTCCCCCTCGGGGCCGGTCCCCACCGGCCCCATACCTGTAAAGTTGCAGCCCAGCTCCTGCGTGGCGATATCGTAGGAGCCGATGGTTCGGGTGACAGCCGGGAGCCTAATGAAGGCTCCCAGGCCTGTCATTGCTATATTACCATTGTCTAGTCTATGACCAGCCGTAATAGTAATATACAGAATGTCCCATAGACGGCAATACAGTTGTATTGCCGTCTATGGGACTTGCAATCAAATGACCGCAGGTTCAAGCCCCCTAGGAACTAATAAAATAGTTTAAAAAAAAACCCACAAAGCTTTTAAAATATATAATAAAAAAATGAAATAAATAAGAGTTCTAAATCACCTCCTTTCCCTAGAATACAATGTGGCCTTGCAGCTGTTGCAAAACTACAACTCCCAAATAATAAATATTTTTACCATTTTTTTGCTTCAAAATTTTTTTTTTTATATACAGTATGCTGTGCAATCTCAAAAAAGTTAGATTTTGGTATCACAGTTTGATAGGTGCAGTATATCTTTTTAACATATTAGTGAATAACAGCAAAATTACGCGTGATATACGACCGTAACGACACATTGAAATATATGAGATTCTGTTTTGAACGCTCACATTCTGTCATGTGAGCTCTTGTTGTAATTGATGTTTGCAGTACATATAGTATACTAGCAGGAGGACCTGGCTTTGCACAGGTATATTTAATTTTTTGTTTGTGTAGTGACCCCATAAGAATTGTCCAATTTTGCACTGGTGTATTTTGTATATCGTTTGTGTGTGTCCATTAGTGTCATGTGTATCTCATTTCGAATATCAGTGAAAAACCTACGATCGGTTGTTATGGAGACCTGGAATAAAACTGTGTATGTGACCTTGTGTAACAGTGGCATTCACAGCGTCCTGCCCCTTTAAGGCTGATCTAAAGTAGTGAAGAAAAATGGCCTGGGGCATTATCATACAGGCCCAAAGCCTTATGGTAGCAGTAGCAGCCTGATGCCGTACAGGCCCAAAGCCTGTGCTAGCAGTAACAAGCTATTACTACTACCACAGGCTTTGGGCCTATATGGTAATATCCCAGACCACGTGACATCTAGGATATTACCATATAGGCCTGAAGCCGGCTAGGATTAACATCGGATCCCGGAGAGGTGAGTAAAACTGTTTATTTTCTCTCACCTCCCCTGGGGCTCTGATTATTATACTCGGGGGTCTAAAAAGCGGCTGGGGCTCAGGCCCACTCACTGCCGGCCTCCGTGGCCTATAATATAAGGTGACGCGGGGGTTGGCAGTGAGCAGGCCTGGGGACAAACAAACATTAAGTTCTCATACTTACCGACCTTGCGCTGCTGCTGCCACTGCTCATCTTCTCCCGTGGCTGCTCCTGCGGCTCAGCGTAGGGGGCATGATGACACCGCCTGTGCTGAGACGCAGTAAGGGCTCGTTCACATCTGCGTCGTCGGTCCTTATTGCAGGTTTCCGTTTCCTGCATAAAACAGATGCAGGAGACGGAAGCCTGCAGGAGACTTTCTCACCCATTCATTTGAATGGGTGAGAAAGCTGTCCGGCCGTGCGCGGCAGTGAGCGTTTTGCGCTCTCCGCCGCGAAACCGGGTTTTATAATCCGGACACAGAGTCGGACATGCAGTACTCTGTGTCCGGATAAAAAAATCCGGTTTCGCGGCGGAGAGCCTAAAACGCTCACCGCCGCGCACGGCCGGACCCGGTCTATGGTTTCCGTCTTCTGCCATGCAGAAGACGGAAACCATAGTACGGAGACCCCAGACGCAGGTGTGAACCCAGCGTAAGAGGTCTTCGACATACGCCAGGTGCGGGCCTGAGCTAACGTGGCCTCGTCACCCGGCGTGTGTTGTAGCTGGGGGAGGGGGCAGGGACTGGAGCAGAGACACACTGCAGCGAGTCAATACGGACGAATCAATTACCGTATTGACTCGAGTGGTAATTTCACAGGTCCGCAGTAAAAGACATCTGTGGGAGGCCGCTGGAACAGCGCTGCTGCCGATAGGTGGTAGGTGAGGCAGCGCTGTCTCCAGGGCCGCCTTAAGATGTTTCCAAGGCAGAGAAGATGCTCTGGAAACATCATGGGGCGGTCCTGGAGGCAGCGCTGCCTCACAACTCACCTATCGCTGCTCCAGCGGCCTCCCACAGATGTCTTTCACTACAGACCAGTCATGTGACATTTTCAATTACCGTATTGACGCGAGTATAAGCCGAGACGCACTTTTTCAGCGCAAACTGTGCTGAAAAACTTGGCTTATACTATACGGTAATTCATACATTTTATAGGATGTTACTTTAACTTTTCTAGCTTCAAAGCAAATTTTTGTTCATTCCAGTTCTGGTGATTTAATGAAGATATGTGCATGCAGGTGTAGGCCCTTCGCTAGGTTCACACTTGCTCCTGGTATCCGTCCGTAGGGCCGGTTCCAGGTTTTTATGGGCCCTTGGGCGACAGAGCCTCAGTGGGCCCCCTTGTAAAGGAGGTGGGGGAGTCGAGACACTGTGCGTTGCAGATGAAGCGAGTGACGTCATGCAGGAGTGTGGCGTCACCAACGCCATACCTCCCAATCTTTTAAAGAGTAAAAAGAGGGGCAAAATGTGCAGCGCGCTCTGCGCGCCGCTGCAAATTTAGCTCCACCCACTTTTATGTTGATTCCACCCATTCTCATTCATTTATTATGTGCTCCCACACAGTATAATCCTCCTACAGTCACCCGTAAATTATATGCCCCCCCTCCATCTCTCCCCCAGTTTCATATAACCCCTTCCTCTGCCCCCAGTTTCATGTCCCCCCTCCATCTCTGTCCCCAGTTTCATCACGTTCTCCCCCTTCATCTGCCCACAGTTTCATGTCCCCCGTCTCTGCCCCAGTGTCATGCCGTTCCGCCCCTCCCCTTCATTTGCCCCTTCAGTTTCATTGGGCCCCCTCCATCTCTGTCCCCAGTTTCATGCCGTTCTCTCCCCACCTCCTTCATCTTCCCCAGTGTCATGCTGTTCTCCCCCCCTCCATCTGCCCCAGTGTCATGCCGTTCCCCCCCTCCCCTTCATTTGCCCCCCAGTTTCATGGGCCCCCTTCATTATGTTTCACCTTAATATGTAATACAAAACAAACACTTACACTCACCTTCTATCACTCACCTTCCATCGTTCCCCCGACGCTCCTCTCTCTCTCCCTCCAATCACATACGCGATGCAGGAGCTGTGAGATCAGCTCCTGCTTAGCTCCAGACCGGCTTGCGTGTGTAGGCGTGATGCGATGACGTCATTGCGCCTACACACGCAAGCCGGGCCGGAGCTTTAAAGCAGGAGCTGATCTCACAGCTCCTGCATCGCGTATGTATTCCAGCTCATCGGCGGACGGACTCCGATGAGCTGAAATTGTGACAGGCAAGTGCCGGGGGGCCCCCAGAGGCTCTGTGGGCCCCGGCACTTGCCCGACTATGCCGTGCGCTGACGCCGGCCCTGTCCGTCCGTTTGCAAACTGTTTAATAAAACAAAAATGTTTTGTTACCAAAAGGATACCAAACTGCTAAACAGCAGATACCCGACACCCATTGATGGATTAGTCAGTGGGTTTCCGTTCCAAAAAAACTGACAGTTTGTGTCCATTTTTGACCAGTTAGTTTTTGGTTTTCCCTCTTTTTCAGTCTGAGCATGCACAGAGGGAAAAAAGGATTGCAAAACGGACACAAACTACGATCAGTTTATTTATAATCCTCTTTCCATAAAAATTCTATTGCACATGAAAATACATATATAGACAAAAGTAATCATATGGGCACTATAATGCATCTATACAGAACAAACACATGTAAGGAGAAAATAAATACTAGTGTAACTCTGAGGCCTAGTTATAATGAAAATATATCCTGGATAACCTCTCTGCTTGCAAGCATCTAAAATGTCACTAAAGTACAAACTGACTAAAGGCCAATTAGAGACCATGTGATACCTTATACTGCAGTAACAGACAAAGTGCCTGCAGGTAGAAAAGTATAATTATAACTTAATAGGAATATAAACACATCCCAAAGTATACAAACATTACAATAATAAAGTCAAACACATTACCATGTGAACAGAAATCAGGTTTTACATGGTAAGGTGTTTGACTTTATTATTGTAATGTTTGTATACTTTGGGATGTGTTTATATTCCTCATATGTTATAATTATACTTTTCTGCCTGCAGGCACTTTGTCTATTATTGCCCGATTTGTATATTGTGCATTCTTTTCTCTTTCCATAGATCTCAATGTTTAAAATAAAATAAAAAACACATATTAGTTGCTGTCAGTCTGGAATCCTTATTGCTCGGAATGGAGAAAAATTGCACCCAAAAAAGCAGATACCGGACCGAAATGTTCCGAACGCACACCTGCAGATGGTTTTTACAACCCATTGAAATCAATGGGTTTTAAAATGAACCATTTGAAATCAGCCAAACACAAAAGTTAACCCAGCCTGAGTGATCTGAATGAACTTTGCACATGTTGAACTCTTATTTTTAGAAGGTATGGTGAATATAATTTTTTGTTTGGTTTCCACTTTTAGCAACTGACATAAATTGCCCTGGCGACCAGAGGTGCAAAATATCCAAAAAACCCTGGCAACGAAAGGGTTAAAGTTTTACCCAGGCTATATATAAGTTACGCTAGGTTCACACCTGCGTTCAGGGTCTCCGTTCTATGGTTTCCGTCTTCTGCATGCCAGAAGACGGAAACCATAGACCGGGTCCTGCTGTGAGCGGCGGTGAGCGTTTTAGGCTCTCCGCCGCGAAACCGGATTTTTTTATCCGGACACAGAGTACTGCATGTCCGACTCTGTGTCCGGATTATAAAACCCGGTTTCGCGGCGGAGAGCGCAAAACGCTCACCGCCGCTCACGGCCGGACATCTCTCTCACCCATTTAAATGAATGAGTGAGAGAGACTCCTGCAGGTTCCCGTCTCCTGCCTCTGTTTTAGGCAGGAAACGGAAACCTGCAGTACGGAGAGGGCAACGCAGATGTGAACGAGCCCTTAGCATGTTTTGTCCCTTTTGTACTCAATCTGAACTATCACTTCTGCTTCTTAATCGAGAAAAGCTATTTTCCTAAGAGTTTCTAAACTTTTTTTTTGTTCTGATCATATTATACACAAATGATACTTCCTTAGGTTTGAGGAAGCAGCAATGGACAGAGGCGCACTTGAAGCCCTGAACAATGAACGCTTTGAACATAAAGGCACATATTTTGAATCGAAGATTACATCCCCTGAAGTTATAGATGCTATAGAACATATGGAAATAAGGGACAGTGATGTTTTTCTTGTTACCTACCCAAAATCAGGTAAGTTCACGGCTTGACATTTTCAAATAGTTGTGTAAGAAAGTTTTTAATATACTGGAGTAGTGTGAAAGAGAAACCTAAAAAAGAACAGTAATAGAATAAAAAATTTTTTTTTTTTTTTTTCAAGCTTTAAAATTCAGTTGTTTAGGCAATCCTACAGCCATTCTACTGGATCTGAAATTGGAATTCATTGCGTATCATTAAAAGCTGTGGCAAAAATCTGATACTAAATCTGAAAATAATGATCGTTGGGACATTTAAAGAGATTCTACCATTAAAACCACATTTTTTCTCACTAACACGTAGGAATAGCCTTAAGAAATGCTATTCTTCTACTACCTTTAGATGTCTTCTCCGCGCCACTGTTTGGTAGAAATCCCAGTTTTCGTCAGTATGTAAATGAGTTCTCTCGCAGCACTGGGAGCAGTCCTCAGCGCTCAAACAGCCTTGGGGGCGTCTCCAATGCTGCGAGAGAAATCTCCAGCTGGGTTCAAACTTCTAGCTGGCCTAGAAGTTTGAACCCAGCTCCAGAAGAAGACGCACAGAGAGGCTATTCCTGAAGAAGATGGGGGCAGCGCTGGAGATTTCTCTCACAGCATTGGGGAGGCCCCCATTGCTGTTTGAGTGCTGAGGACCGCCCCCAGTGCTGCAAGAGAACTCATTTGCATACCGACAAAAATGAGATTTCTACCAAACAGTAGCGAGGAGAAGACATCTAAAGGTAGGAGAAGAGTATCCTTTCTTAAGGCTATTCCTACGTGTTAGCGAGGAAAAAAAAGTGATTTTAATGGTAGAATTCCTTTAAAATAAGATTAAAAGTGTTTGTATAGCCATAAACTGGCTGGTGTGTCAGTGGTAGGTGGTTAAACCTTTGACTGCACTTGGACATTTAACACACCTCAAAGGAGGTTTTTTTTTTATAACACTCAATACACGCACTCCTTTTTCTGTGAGAAATGGAAAGGATTGGATTCATCACCTTTTCTATCAAGGTTTATTATTAGATAAATATATTTACAAATATTTGTAATATTTATTTCCATAATGCTTTGGCCACATAAAATAACAGCCGATTTTCTAGCTGAATACATTATTTTGGAGACCTAGGAGTGCTAGAATAGTGCAGTCACACCACATATCATATTGTATATGTACACATACACTTTGGGGAATTTAGCTCGGTAGTTGCAGACCCAAACAGTCAAGACAGACACAAAATATGCAGCAATTTGGTTTATTTAGAAAAAAAACTGGAAAATAATTAAACCTTGACTTCAGGCACAGAATGAGTGAGACAAAATATAGCCTTAACCTCAGGCAAAAACAAAATAAAAAATCCTGCTTGTCTGAGCAACTATTTAAAAAGAACTAATAACCTAACTATACATGTGGCTTACTTCCAGCCACACGAACAAAACAAGTGCAGTATAGTCTCACTGGACTCAGGGTTACAGGACAGAACTATACACCTCCTTTCACCTCATGGAACTGCCCTGGAATACAGGATGTGCAGCCTTTTTCTGGCCTAGTAATGAGCCAAGGATCTACAAATGGGCTGAGGCCTATTCCAGATCTGCTCTAAACCACCCATATGTCAGAAATCTGGGGTTGATATATCTGGACTCCAGCACTCTGCCTGTCACCTTCTCACAACACATAAAATATATTACACACAGAGTGATAGGAAACTTAAACAGAAATGTATAATACAAATAGATAGACATACACCTGTGGACAAAATTATTGGTACCCCTCGTTTAATGAAAGAAAAACCCAAAATGGTCACAGAAATAACTTGAATCTGACAAAAGTAACGATGAATAAAAATTCTGTAAAAATGAACAAATTAAAATCAGACATTGCTTTTTGCTTCAACAGAATAATAATAAAAAAAAAAAATCTCATGAAACAGGTCTGGACAGAAATGATGGTTCCCTTAATATGTTGTTTTACAACCTTTTGAGGCAATCACTGCAATGAAACGATTCCTGTAACTGTCAATGAGACTTCTGCACCTCTCAACAGGTATTTTGGCCCACTCCGCATGAGCAATCTGCTCCAGTTGTCTCGAGTTAGAAGGGTGCCTTTTCCAGGTGGCATATTTCAGCTCCTTCCAAAGATGCTCAATAGGATTTAGGTCAGGGCTCTCAGAAGGCCACTTCAGAATAATCTAGTGTTTTCCTCTTCGCCATTCATGGGTGTTTTTAGCTGTGCGTTTTGGGTCATTATCCTGTTGCAAGACCCATGATCTGCGACTGAGACCAAGCTTTATGACAGTGGTCAGCACATTTCTCTCTAGAATCCCTTGATAGTCTTAAGATTTCATTGTACCCTGCACAGATTCAAGACACCCTGTGCCAGATGCAGCAAAGCAGCCCCAGAACATAGTCTCCTCCATGTTTCACAGTAGGGACAGTGTTCTTTTCAAGATATGCTTCATTTTCCTGTCTGTGAACATAGAGCTGATGTGCTTTGCCAAAAGTTTGATATTTGTCTCATCTGTCCATAGGACATTCTCCCAGAAGCTTTGTGGCTTGTCAACATGTAGTTTGGCAAATTCCAGTTGGTCAGATTCATTTTATTTCAGTGACCATTGTGGGTTTTTCTTTCATTAAATGAGGGGTACCAACCATTTTGACCACGTGTGTAGATGTGCCCTACCTGCCTATTCTATTATAAATGGTAGACAGATATGTTTCTGACAAAACAACAACAACCTTCACCTCTTTTCTGATATGCCCCTTCCTTTTTGTCAACACCATGAAAAATACTTAGTCTTATAGCTTGTCAATAAGAAGAAATATTACAAACAATAAAAGCTAAACTATTTTGCAGGCACAGTTTGGACCCAACAAATTTTAAGTCTAATATTTAATGAAGGCCATCGAAATGGAACAGAAAATATTGATAATATGACAAGAGTGCCATGGATTGAATTTAGTATGAACAGTATTGACTTTAATAGCCGTCCGTCTCCTCGTCTCTTCTCATCTCATCTGCCGTATTACCTGATGCCCAGAGATTTGAAATCCAGAAAGGCAAAAGTAAATCATACAAGTATTGTCTTACATTTTTCGCATTGATCCATTAATGGATGATTTTATAATGTGTGCATACCTTTTTGTTTCACAGTGCATAATGTTGGTCTTTGAGTGGTCGTAGCCAAAAAGACAAAAAAAACTATTTCTGTGTTTTTCTAATTATTTTATTTTTATTATTTTAGTCAGTGTTTTCTTCCTTGAAATAGAAATAATTCCAGTTGTCTTACAGCATGTTAAATAGTAAGATGTTGAGTACAGTAGAAATCAGAATAATGCAGACCACGTACAATACCAAGATAAAAATTATGCCTAGGGCAGCCATGTTCAGATATAAACGTAATGTAGGATTCCAAACTAAGGCTGAGTCTAGACTGAGTTTTTTGGTCCAGAATTTGAGGCAGAGGCCGCCTTAGATTCCGGACCAAAAAAACGGTAGCCGCAGTGCACCGACATCCAGTCGCACTCCTCTCCGGATTAGGCCCAAATGAATGGACCTAGTTGAGAGGGAATGTGTTCAGGTGGACGTCTAAGGTTGAACCAGCCACGGCGTCTGCCTGAAGAATGAGCATGTCGCTACTTTTTTCCGGGAGCCGGCACAATCCGCTCGTGGAAAAAAGAACTGACTGATTTCAATGGATTCCACCTCAAAATCCTGACCAAAAAACTCTGTCTGAACTCAGCCTTAGGGTAAGTTCACATGGACTTTTTTAGTCAAGGTTTTAAGGCCGTATCCACCTCAAAACCCTGACCAAAAAGACGGCTCCCATTGAGCCTCACGATTCGCCCTGAAGAAACTCCCTCCTCCGGACTAGGCCCAATCATTAAACATTATGAAATGATCACATGTTATTTATTGTTACAATTTGTAATGAATTGTTCTTTTTTTTTTCCAGATTATATATGTGTATCGAAACCCAAAAGATGCCATGTTGTCCTATTATCACTTCTTCAAAATGAAAACTAACATAAAACATACAATAAACTGGGAAACATTCATAGAGCTCTTCATGTCAGGGGAAGGTGATAGAATTATCTTTTGATTCTTAGTAACTATTCTACTGTTTTTTCACATTTTACATTAAAGGATGTCTACCTCCAGATCCCAGGATATCAAGATAGATTAAGGACACCTAAATCAAAAGGTGTTTTTCCCTTGAAATGATCCCGACATTGCAGAGCACATGAACTCTTAAGGGTAAGTTCACACAGGGTTTTTTGGTCAGGGTTTTGAGGCCGTATCTGCCTCAAAACCCTGACCCAAAAAACGGCTGCCATTGAAATCAACGGGAGCCGCTCAGGTCTTTTTTCCGGGAGCAGTATCTTCCGGATCCCGGAAAAAGAAGCGAGATGCTCATTCTTCAGGCGGAGTCACCTCGCGATTCGGCCTGAAGACACTCCCTCCTCCGGACTAGACCCATTCATTAGGCCTAATCTGGAGCAGAGTGCATGGCTGGATGCGGCTATCCGGTTTTTGGATCAGAACCTGAGGCGGCCTCCGCCTCAGGTTCCAATTCAAAACCCCCATGTGAACTTACCCTTTGAGAAATATAAATATTGTCTCTTACCTATTTGGAGCAACATTAACACCCTCAATAGTGATATCTCTGCATCTGATGTACCAATTCACAAGGGCAAAACACTGCTTGATTCAGGCGATGCTAACCTATCTGCAGGGCTGGCCTAGGCTTTCAATTACAGTGATATAGTATATCTCTATTATGACAGATATCAATGGCTTCAGGGGACATCATTGACTTTTAATGGATATTAAAGCAGCTCCTTTATGTGACTGAATTTGCAATGTTTGCCTCTGGTGCAAATTTGAATAGGGTTTTAATATGTTTTTCATTAAGACAGTGATTCACATCCAGGGTGCTGCAACATCCCTTTGTTCCACTACCCTGCAGATGAAGTAAAAAAAAAAATTAAAAAATGTCTGTCTTCATCACACTATTGCAACCAGCTCCTACGTTTAGCAGACATGACATTACGCACGCACGTCCGCTTAAAGTACCTCCCCCATTGCTCCCTGCCAGAACTTGGCTGCTCGGGAACACAGTGCACCCAACACTTCCTGACAGACTCACTGATGAGAAGCATTAGGGGCAGTACCTGCCAGAAACAGAGGAGCACAGATGCCTCTGTTCCTGAGAAACATGTAAGGGAAAATGGTGAATTTGGTGTGGATGCTGAAGTATGAATTTTGAAATATCTTGGTTTTTTTTGTGTACAATGGTGCAGTTTTAACCGTGCATTCACTCTGTGCAATTAAAATTGCACCAGAAAAAAACTGCATGCAGTAGATGCGAGGCGAAACGTCCTGAAGAATGAGTATCTTCGCTTCCTGAGCCTTAAAGTGCATTCACACGATGCAGTTAAAACTGTGCCAGAAAGAAACTGCATATAGTTTTTTTCTGATACAGTATTGATGTACATTTTGCTCCAGTTTATTAAAGGGGTTACTGAAGAATTGAGGCCTGGGGAGGTGTAAAATAAAATATAAAAAATAATGCTCGGCCAGAGCTGAATCCAGCTTCACTCTCTCTTGCCTGCACTGAACTATAGAATGGTGCCCCACTCCTCCAAAAAAAAAGACATAACCAGCACATGTTTGTTTGCGTGACCCTTTCATTAAAATTTTAGGGTACACTCCCAATTTACAGATCAAAAAATCCTCAAATATGTCCCCCACACTGTACACGATCACTTTTTTTGGCTCCCGGACATAGTACACAACCATTTTTTTTTTGCCCCACTCAATATACAGCCTCCTTTTTTTGACCCCCCCATACAGTATATGACCCACTTCTTTGGCCCCTCCCTAGCACATGACCCCATTTTTCCTCCCACAATACATGACCCCTTTTTTGTCTCCCCCAATATATATCCTACTTTTTGTGGCCCTCACACAATATATGACCCCCCTTTTTTCCCCCCACTGTACAGCCTCCTTTTTTTGACCCCCCATAAAGTAAATGACCCCCTTTTTTGGCCCCTCCCTAGCACATGACCCCTTTTTTCCTCCCGCATTTAAATGACCCCTTTTTTTTGTCTTCCCCACAATATATATCCTACTTTTCTTGGTCCTCACACAGTATATGGCACCCCTTTTTTGCCCCCCCCCCCCAACAGTTTGTGACTTCTGTTTTATGCTGCCCTGCCAAGTATATGACTTGGGGGCAGCATTCTTTTTTTTTCCCTACTACTTATTGTTTTACTGTAATAGGTAGCCGTCAATAATTTTTACTCACTTCTCTACACTACTGTCCAGGACAGCTCTGCCTCCTCAGTGTGATTTAGCTGACGTTGAAGATTGCTAAGATGCTGGACATAGTGTCCCGTCATCATTCAGTGCTTTGACATAAGTGCAGCGCCACCTAGAGGTGGCAGCGGAAGCCGACCTGCACAGGAGCATGTATGGATGAGTAAAAATTATCGTCCGCTTTTAAAGTCTATGCCTATATCAATCACACAGCATTACAATAGAAATAGTCGTAATGTATAGCAATATATGTAGCTGCGCAATTGTTGCTACTGTGATCATGATGGCACAATCACAAGTTTTTCAATATAGACCTGGAACCACCTATTAAAGGAGTTTTCCAGGCAAAAAATCTTTTTTTTTAAAAAAGGTATGTTAGTGCTAGTAATGGGCTAATAAGTGAACCCATATACATTTAGTAGTGTTTTGAGTGTTTCTGGGTGTCTCTGGGAGCTCCTGGCATCTTCTGCATTTGTTTACCTGGTGTAGCTTCCACACTACCGCCCTCTCACTGCCCCCCTCCTCTCTCACTCCGCTACACCCCTTCCCTGTCTCCCTAGCTATCCAACCTATTACTAGGTCTTCCCAGATAACTAACTCAGCCCACCCCTTCAGTGCATTATATTTACCTGTCTTTCTCTCTGGGAGACTGCTACTCCTTTTGTTTCACTGTGCGCAGATTGGAGACCCCTCTCTTCCTCTCTGCAAGCGTGTACACAGACCGGAAGTACCTCTGACGCCTCCGCAGTAGAGATGGAGTGCCTTCAGACTGCAGAAGTGCTTGCAGAGGAAGAGGGGAGGAGCCGTTTCTGGAGAGGAAGATACATAAGTTGGGAGTTGGAGGTGTTGGGAGTAATGGTAACGTTCCATTTCGGAAACTGGGAAACAGAACGTCACCAGATTATCAGAAAGTGTGTCTGGGAAGTCACGTGAGCGCTCCAGCGATATGGGTAATCATAGATTTTTCTTAATATAAGAAAATTAGAAGTTAGGCGGGGAATGGGGTTTAGATTTGGGGGTAATTTTAATTTCATTCCGGACAACCCCTTTAAGTCCAGTGATCACAGCCATTGATTTCTCTGTAGTAGATAGATTTGCAGGTTTTCACTGAAAGTACAGTATATGTTTGTTTCTTTTTCACAGACAACATACATGTCAGGCTGATAAAGCTACATGCATTACTCTAAAGCTAGAGAGATTGGCAAATCTTTAAGCATATAAAAGGTCTATAAAACATAAATTTCTTATTATTTTACAGTCTTCTGTGGCTCGTGGTTTGATCATGTTAGAGGCTGGTATACACACAAAGAGGATTTCAACATACTTTTTGTGACATATGAAGAAATGAAAAAGGTATCTAGTAGTGTACAGTATTTGATAAGAAAATGTACATGTGCTCATGCTCAAAGTGAATTTTACACTTGCAGCATCCAGTTGGAATTTACCTTTATGATATATTAAGATTTTATGGCCAAAGACATAAAATCTATCAATAATTATGATGTCAGAGTCTCTATTCTCAGCCAAACAAGCATGTCAAAGGGTTTTTACACTTTTGAACTCTATTTTGTAGCTGAAATAATATACATAACTACATTATTTCATACTACACAGAGCTGAGTTCACAATCGTTCTGGCTTATAGTTGACAAGGTTTATTAACATACAATACACAGCCTTATATACTTAGCTCTGTGCAATATCTGGCAAGCTAATAAAACCCTTGATGGGTTGCAACTAGCAATACAACTATTTGTTGGCTGCAGGTAAGATAGCATGTCACTTTGTGATAGAATATTTTAAAAAAAACTGTTTATTTCATGAGACATGAACATGTGCACCCCCTATAATCATGAGAACAGAGGTCTACAAGTGCTCCTGAGTATCCATGTGAATATAGTGGTTGGTCACTGCTCTGTTCAGTTTCTTTGGGACTGTCTAAGATCAGAAGTCCAATAAAAGTGAATGGAGCAGTGGTAAAACATGTATATCACTGCTTTATTCACATGGGGCACTCAAATGCACTTGCAAACTTCTGTTCATGTTAGCGCTGAAATTCCAGTAGTCAGATCCCAGATAAATTTCACATACATGTCACGGGTAGGCCAAAGTCCAATAGAAACACATGCAGCTTTCCAATACGAGAAGTAGTTGTTAGGAATTCCTCCGTGATGGTTTATCCCAAACTTGGGATGAGGGATGCCTGATTTAAGGATGGAATACGGTGCCTTTTCTCCACTCCAAATATTTAAAGTTCCTGCCTCCTCCACTATGGCTATGGGGGTCTGTAGTAACTGAGGTCCCAGTAATCCAGATACCTGGACATAAATCGGTTCTGGCTAATAGGCTCACAACCTCAACTTCCTCCAATATTTGGCATCCTCCATGGAGGCTGACAGCTAATATTATCTTCCCTGTCTTTTTTTTTTTTTTTAAGTCATTTTTTGTGCACTACATTATGTGGAAAATGTAAAGGGTGTCATTAGAGAATACAACTCGTCCCACAAGAAAACAAATCCTAATGTGAACAAAAATCAGAAACTGGTTGCAGTGGGAAATGGTTTGAGGCCATTGTCCTTGTCCTCATAGTTGCAGCACTGGCCATGAGATATGGAATTTTATTTGGCATAGATACTGAACCAGTTTGGTAGTTATGATGTGATAGTCCTGGTAATTATAGAATAAGATTTCTTATTCCCTTATTTGCATCTTTTAGTGGTTATTTTTTTCATGTCTCATATTTTCAGGATCTTCGATCTGCTGTCCTGAAAATATGCAAATTTGTGGACATGAACCTTGATGAGAAAGCAGTAGACACAGTGGTGGAGAAAGCAACTTTTACGAACATGAAACATGATCCTCTTGCCAATTATACATTTGTTCCAAATGAATTTTTAGACCGAAGTAAAGGAGATTTTCTACGTAAAGGTAAAGTAAATTTAATCATCTTGTCAGAGTTTTGCTGCCTTTTTTTTTATTTATTTTTTATGCATTTCAGTGTAAAAACAAACAAGGATTTATGAAACAGTCTAAAAGGAAAAAATGTCTCCATATCAACAGCGGCCAGCAGTTATTATCATCACTGATCTCTAGCATACATGGAGACTGGCCAAACAGTGGCTTCTCCCCTGGATAAATGAGGCCAACCTTTTTTTAGTCAACCACTGGAATGCCCAGATTTAAGAACGGCTTGCTTTGTTAGGTCAATGGAGTGTACCTCTTGTTTTGTTTTTTTACAGGTTCACTGTAAGAGTAAATTCAGATGGAGTTTTCTGGTCAGGATTTTGAGGCCGTATTCGCCTCAAAATCCTGACCAAAAAGACGGCTCCCATTGAAATCAAAGGGAGCCGCTCAGGAGTTTTTTCCGGTAGCCGGCTCCCAGAAAAAGAAAAGAGGTGCTCATTCTTCAGGCAGTTTTGCCTGGCGATTCAGGCTGACACTCCCTCCTCCCAACTAGGCCCATTCATTGGGCCTAATCCAGAGTGGAGTGCGCAGCTGGATGCTGGTGCAGTGCACCAGCTTTCACTCACGGCTACCCGTTTTTTTGGACCGGAATCTGAGGCAAACTCTGCGTCTGAACTTACCCTAAGGCCTGGTTCACATCTGTGTTCTGTATTCCATTTGGGGATCCCCTCCCCGAATGGAATACTGAATGCATTAAAAAGTGATGAGCAATGAACTACACGGACCCAATACACCAGGGGTAGGGAACCTTTGGCTCTCCAGCTGTTGCAAAACTACAACTCCCAGCATGCATACTTGCTCTGCTGTTCTTGGAACTTCCATGGAAGTGAATGGAGCATGTTGGGAGTTGTAGTTTCACAGCAGATGGAGAGCCAAGGTTCCCTACCCCTTCCATAGACTATTATGGGGTCTGTGTGTTTTCCACGTGGTGCAAGCAGCACTTTTCTCTCCGCATGATTCGTACAGAAAACATATGGACCCCATTATAGTTTATGGGGTCCGTGTGGTTTCTTAGCTAACCGCTTTTTAATGCGTTCGGTATTCCATTCAGCAGAGTCCTCAAGCGGATTTCCCGAACGGTATACCGAACGCAAATGTGAACAAGGCCTAAGCATCCGAAATGCTAAGGCAAGGAACCATACTAGCTACAGTCCTTGTAGTTTCTGGACTGTGGGAGGAGAAAAAGCATTTGCACTACATAAGAAAAAATATATAGTATGTACACATGTTGAATCATACACTGATGGCTCACACTCTCTTGACACTTTTTACAAGAGTAGGGTGATTGAGAGGGGTAAGCCTCAGCCCAACAAATTTGCTATAACTCACTCCTTAAAGCTGACATGAATCACACTATATAACAAATTTTTATTTTTGTTTTGTCTTTGTTTTAAACATGTTATTTTCTGATTATTTAGATCTAAAAAGAATATTAAATGCTAATTTCAACTCAGAAACGTTGCTTTTGGTACCAGGACATCGATATTTTAAAATCATATATTTTAATTAACAAGCATATCCTATGTCTAGATATTGGTGAAACATTCTAGACTGTTCTGAAGACTTCTAATGTCTACATTATTCTAGCCATGTCTAGATGTCGGTAGAATATTCTAGATGTCTGCCTGTTTACTTTATAAGCACGTCTGCAGGACAGTAGTACTTACTGTAATTGCAGTTATAGTGTGATAGTGGATAGCGATATGGTGTGAGAACAAGTGCAGCAACTGAATAGAACTGAGGAATATAGTCTGTAGTTAGATGCAGAGATGGCATCAAGAGGCAGTAAGCATTCTGCTGATTCGTGTTTTTTGTTCAGGATTTGAGGCGGATACGGCCTCAAAATCCTGACTAAAAAGACGGCTCCCGTTGAAATCAATGGGAGCCGCTCAAGAGTTTTTTCCAGGAAAAAGAAGCAAGGTGCTCATTCTTCAGGCCATTTCGCCTCGCGATTCGGCCTGAAGACACTCCCTCCTCTGGACTAGGCCCATTCATTGGGCCTAATCCAGAGCGAAGCGTGCGGCTGGATGCTGGTGCATTGCCTCCGCCTCAGGTTCCGGACCAAAAAACTCTTGTCTGAACTTACCCTGAGGGAGACATCAATCATACCCAGATTTGATTTTCTAAAGTCTCTCCCCGCCCACCATGACTACTTAGGTTATTTTGCATATGACTTTTTATGCTTTCAACTATTTTTAATTTCACTTTACTGTAACAGAAAGATTACAGAGGGATAGCAATGGAAAGATGGAGACTTGATTAAGACTGGCATACAGAATGCAGTTCTTTAAAATTTCCAAACATAGGTGCTTGAAATACTCATTTGCTGTTTGTTGAGTGTTTTATCAATTGCCTCTTGACTTTTGTGTTGGGGTTCCTGAAAAAGAACTTACTTAATGAACAATGACTGAAAAAAAAAATGGAATTAATATAATATAAAAAAATAAATAAATGACAGCACTGAAAACTATTTTATAAAATCTTACCAAAGATATACACTCTTTCATCCGATTTCCTGTCCATATTGTTAATCCTATTATTTGTTGTACACTGGTTCATTCCTTCTCTTCTATCAGGGACTGTTGGTGACTGGAAAAATATAATGACCGTGGCACAGAGTGAGAGGTTTGACAAAGTGTACAAAGAAAAGATGGGAGATCTGCCAATCAAGTTATGGTGGGACCTCTGTGAAGAAACTACATCCTAGAATTCTGTAATCTTCATAATAACCTTTCGCCTGGATTGGTATATCCAGGTTTTTTGATGCAGCCAATGCCAGAAGTGGATATAAAAAAATATAAGTGCCATCTGTCCTTTCATGCTCTCCATCTGATTTTCAAAAACTGAATCGGAATCTACACCTGAACATGGAAACACACCTTGGAGAACTTTCACCTAAAACATTTTGCTGTCCATTAAAAAAAACAAAAAACCAGAATGTGAACCTATTATAGTAAACTTGTTTTTATTTTTCATAGATTTTCACAGACAGTCATTAAGAAAAAAAAAATTGTTGCATGATTTTTTTTTTTCTTTACTCATCACTTTTCTTTTACCCCATCACTCATGACGGCACCCCTAGAGATTTAAACTTAAACCCTAAAAGGGCCAGACAGTAGCATAAAGGGCTGGCCACTTTCAGACCAATTTGACAAACAAATGTACAATAAAAAGATATACAATTTTCCAATATACTTTCTGTATCAATTCCTCAGTTTTCTAGATCTGTCATTCATTCTGTTACTTCTAGTGGATAAAAGTCTGACCATGGTCATGTGATTTACGGTCCATGGTCATTTCTGATTTTTATGGAAGCTTAACACTATTTTAAGCTGAAAGAAGAGGAGAGTTTACCTTATCCTCTAGTATGGTGATGGTTCTGATAATGCTTGCAGGACTATGTAGAGATCCCAGGGAGGAACTACACTTCTGGAATAGGGTTTTTTCAGCTACAAAGCTGTACTTCCTGACGCAAGGTTGATCAGGTTGAACTTATAATCAAAGTAAGTGCTTAAAGCAGAAATCTGAATGTGACAAGGCTAGGGTCCTTCACCAACTCTGCCTGGAAGAAGTTAAGAATAAGGAAAATATCTGATACCTTTAGAGAGTCCTGAATGTTATCTGCAAATGTAAGGGAATTGCTAAGACAGCAATTCCCAGAACTGTTAAACCCTGGGAGGGGCACAAGAGACAGTGAGCCCTAAGCTGAAGCCCCCCGCTTTCCCTTCCTATTGCCAGGCCCTATCCTAGGTAATAGGCGACAACCACGAGGACAATCCCTCCCTGAATATGTGAAACACAAAACGCAGACAAGACGAACAACAACAAAGGGAGGTCAGCTAGCCCGGGTTCGGTAACAGGAGAGCGATGCAGTGTCAAATCGGAGTCAAGAGAATAGTCAATGAGGGAAGCCAAAGGTCAAATATAATAGTATAAGCAAACAGGGACAGTAAGAGCAGGTATGCGCACAGCAATAACAAGCACTGGTGTGAATGGGAACCAAGGCTAAATAGGGAGGAAGAACCCGCCCATGGAGTTCACAGAAAGGCAGCTGTCAATCACAGGGCAAGGCCAGATTAACCACTTAATGGACAGAGGCAACATAGGCAGAAGACGGGTGTGGTGCAAATGCAATCACAGAACTAGAGCCGAGTTCACACAGTGCGACCAAAAACTTTAATCCAAGAACCAAACTGCACCCGCCTCCTGCGCCGCAGCATGCGAGCAGAGGGTGGTGCAGTGACCCGAATAGGCAGAGATGTTACAGCAAAGCTGAGCAATGCTTACTAAACCCTTAGAATTATGGAGGTTTCCTGTTTGCTTCTTGCAAGAAGAGTGGTCATTACAGTCTCAGATAACCTCTTCTCTTCAGAATTGCCCTTTCAATTTCCAAGCGGCCAGATGAAGGCTTCGGGAGGAAGGATTATAAATTGGTCCCTGAACCAGAAGTTCTCCTATGACTAGAATAACCCAAGACTGCTCCACTGACATTGACAGTTGTCAGCCAATAAAACCATGGGTGCTTTGGCCAAAAGGGGGCAATTATAATCAGCTTGTCCTCCCTGAGAACTCTGGAAAGAAGGCAAATAGTAGGAAAGGAAATTACCCCTTTTGTTGATTTAGCACTAATTTATTGGTATCTATTGTCTGGGGCTAGTCCATATGATTGAGAAAGAAGAAACTTACTGCAGTATCCCAGATTACCCCTTTTTTTTCTTTTGTTTAACTGTTTTTATCAATAAAGAAACACAACAACAAACCGATACCAAGCAAAGAATTATACAAGGGGGAAAATGGTATAATACACAGATAAAGTAATATTGAGTAATATAAAACCAAAAGGATATAACAGAAGGGCAGAGAAAACAAGGAAAAACATCAACAGGAGAGGAGGAGGTCCAGATATTATCAGCGAGGCTGGGTAGCCCAAAATGTGTCCCACAAGTCCCAAATTGCATGAAACTTCTCCTCTTAATTATTAAGCAAAGCTGTCAAATACTCCAGTGAATCCTAGAGTACAACTGCTCAAGTGCCGGAGAGGCGGGCTGCCACCAATGTTTGGCTATCAAGTACCTAACGGAAGTGAGGAGAAGTAATAAGAGACGTAGGGTGTGCTTGCACAATTTAAAAGGGCTCTATCATTGGGAAAACTCATTTTTAACTAAGCACATATTTGCATAGACTTTAGAAAGACTATTCCACACATACCTTTTGGATGTTAATCGCCTCAGTCGTTATTGAATGAGCCCGGGAAGGCTGATGAGTCATCAACAGCAGCAGCCTCCCTGCTCTCACACACACAGAAGAGAGTGCACACTGGAGGCTAATTAGCATATGAATAAAAGTGGGCTGAGTCAAAAATGAATAGCCTTTCTAAGGCAGGGTTCACACTACTGTTGGATTCCATTATGAAGGTGTCCGTTTAAAAAAAACAAAAACAGACACCTATCATAACAGACATTAACTGGCACTAACTGATGTTAAAGTGTCCGTTTTTTTAACTGATCCATTTAATCCCTGTTTATTAACTATAATTCCCCAGCTGGCCTTTTTAATAGTTCCTCCTTATAAATAGCCCCCACCTCCTATATATTTATAATAGTTCCCCTAGCCTGGTTAATACTAGATCCTCCTTTTATTTGTAGCTCTCTTATTAATAACAGTTCTCCCACAGGCCTTATTAATAATAGCTCCTCAAAAAAAAAGAATATATATATAGCTTTATTAATAATATATTCTCCTTATAAGTGTAATATATACATACATATATATATATATATATATATATATATATATATATATATAATGAAAACTATTTAAAGGGAGTAACTTTATAAGGCTGGGGAAACAATTATTAATAAGGAGGGGTTAATAGTTCCCCTAGCTATTGGCCTGGTTCACAACTGCGTTCGGTGTTCCGTTCGGGGAGTCCACATGGGGACCCCACCAAACGGAATACCGAACGCATTGACAAGCGGTGAGCTTATGAAAGCATACGGAACCTATAGACTATAATGGGGTTCGTGTGTTTGCCATGCGGTGTCCACACGAATCATGCAGAGAGGACAGTACTTCATGAACTACTTTCCTCTCCGCATGACTCATGCGGACACCGTGCAGAAAACACATGGACCCATAAGGCCCTGTTCAAACGGGGAGTGGATTGGTGGATTTTGGTCCTGAGAGTGATGCGGGAAGTGCCATTTTCCCGACAGCGCATGGAGCAAGCTCCAGGGCCGGCGTCACGTTTCCATGACAGCCGGGAGCCTTGTAAAGGCTCCCAGCCGGTTTGCATTCACTTTCATTTGCAGGCTGGTCTATGCAGCCTGCAAAAGAAATTATGATTTTTTGCAATGTATTAGTGATCAGACCCCCTGGGGATCAAGACCCCCTACGGGGTCTAATAAATGCAATATATATATATATATATATATATATATATTTATTTTTTTTTTTTAAAGTATTAAAAATTTAAATCACCCTTTCCCTAGAACACATATAAAAGTAGTTAAATACTGTGAAACACATACATGTTAGGTATCCCTGTGTCCGAAATCGCCCGCTCTACAAATCTATTAGTGGGAAAAATAGTCAAAAGTGCCAAACCTCCGTTTTTTCACTGTTTTGATTCTGATAAAAATTTGAATAAAATGTGATCAAAGCAATAGCATTTCCCGAAAATGAAAGAAGTACAAAGTACACCCGGACCCACAAAAAAAGACGCCCTATGCATCCCAGTACACTGGCGTATAAAAAAGTTACAGCCTTCAGAATATGGCGACTTTTAGAAAAAAAAAATTTTAACACAGTTTTGGACTTTTTTTAAGGGGTTAAAATGTAAATAAAACCATATAAATTTTGTATCCCCGGAATCATAACGAAACACAGAATACAGGGGACATGTCATTTTGGCTGCACAGTGAATGCCGTAAAACCGAAGCCCGTAAGAAAGTCGCAGAAATGCATTTTTTCTTCAAATTCACCCCATTCTGAATTTGTTTCCAGCTACCCAGTACATTATACAGAATAATTAATGGTGGCATCATGAAGAAAAATTTGTCCTGTACCTCATATGGCTCTGGGAGTGGAGAAATAAAAAAGTTATGGGGTTTAAAAGGAGGGGAGTCAAAAACGAAAATCAAAAAATGCCATCGGCGGGAAAGGGTTAAGCACAATAGCTCCCATTGAAAGAGTAAATAGAGAGTTCCAAGTCCATAACCTCACATAGTTCTTCATAGAGCGATGAGACAAAGAAATTAAAAGAAAGGAAAAAAATCAAGTTGAGCAGGAGCTGCATGTAACAGGCAGCCATTCTCCCGGGGCGCCATAAAAAAAAAAAAAAAAAAAACCTCAGCAACATAAGCGACATATTCTGCTGTATTCTGAAAACCAAAAGAAAGATATTGTCAGTGCAATAATGGACACTGCACATACAGCTCTGTTACATCTCTACATACCAGGTCACTTACAGCTCTACATACACAGCTCTGCTACATCTATACATACACACACAGCAAACACTGCTCTGCTACATCTCTAGATACACACATGGCATGCACCACCTCTGCTATATCTCTACATACACTCATGGCACGCACCTCCACTGCTATATCTCTACATACATGCAGCATGCACCGCTTCTGCTACATCTCTACTTACACACAGCACGCAATGCCTCTGGGAGCTTCTAGCATCCTATACATTTGTTTACATGGTGTAGCTTTCTGTTCATTTATCCTACAACTATATTGATGCATAAGGGTAAGTTCACACAATGTAATATTGAGCGTGATCTGGCACGTATACACGTGCCAGCAGATGACGCACTCAAAATTCAAAATCCCATTCATTTCACTGAGAGTTAGGAGCGTATACGCCGCGTTATTTTGCGCCTGTGATTTTGCGGCTCTTCACTCAGAGCTAACTCACACTACTTCCCACTCACCCTCCCTCCCTCACACCCCTTCCCTGTCTTCCTAGCTAGCCCAGCCACTCAGCCCACGCAATCATACTTACCTGTCTTCTGGGCACAGAAGATCACTTCCTTCTGCAGGGCCAGCTCTTCCTCCTCTTGACATCTGCTGGCACCTGCCCAATAGAACTGGAGTGCTGGCATAAAAACCTGCACCAAAGAAATTGAGCACAAATGAGATCAGTAATGTATATGTCACCGACCAGCAGAGTTGTGGTAGGACTTACACAAAAAGATGACTTGTGCAGTGTATAAAAAAAAAGATTCTTGGTGGCCTAGTCATGTTGATCAAATTTGTATAATAAAGAACCTCTAATTTATAAGAGTAGCTTATAGATCACATTGATTTGAATATTGACAGTAATGCCTTTTGGATTTCTATTTCCGAATGCCCTGGTGTGGTGTGTAGAGAGCTGCTGCAGTTTTTGTACCTGTATATTTCCATGGTGATTAGCAGCTGTTCACACTGCCATGTACTGTCCAAATTTTCTTTTTGTGTATAACACACAGGGGAGTGGTTTTCTCTGAGGTTGGACTGGCACTCCCTTTCAATTGCACAGGTTTATTTAATTGAAATAGAATAGTATATACTGTATATTAGATATAGAGAGAGAGACTTATATCTTCAAATATAGCAACTGACTCTAACTACTTAGATTAAAAAAAAAAACTATAAAAAACCTGCGCCGATAAAATGAGTACTGATGCAATCACTAATGTATATGACATTGACCAGTGCTCAGTGGCGGCAGGACGTGCACAGAAAAAAAGGGTTACCCTTGGTTCGCATCTGAGTTTGGTAATCCGTTCGGGTAGTCCATATTTGCAAGCGGTGCATGCTACGAGATCTCCACATGAGTCATGTGGACAGGAAAGTAGATTGTGAAGGTCCCCATGATGACTCCCCCGAACGGATTACCAATGCAGACATGAATGAGACCTTAGAGAAAGACTTCATTCTATACATAGCAACTAATTCTGAACGTTATGAATTCCCGCCATGGTTTTTTCGGCAGTGCTTTTTGGCTGCAGCTTGCTACATGGGGCTTTAGACTCAAGTTATAGAAATGACCTCGAACTGGGCTACCTGAAATTTCAGTATGTAATCTCCTCTAAAGGAAGTGCAGACATGGCCTATTCACTCAATCCCTGCCACACTCCAGTATTACAAATTATGTTGTTATAGGTAGGTGGGAGGCACTGTTAGAGATTTTTCATTGGGGACACAGAGTTTATACCTCTCTATCCAGAATCTATTAGTAAGAATGTGTTACTTAAATTCATTTCATTTACATTGTGAATAATAAGTAACAGATCTAACCTCAATCAATATGTAACAGATGACAATAATAACCACATGACAAGGGGCAACACACCATTGAATTGTTCCAAAAGTTACAAAGTTAAAGATTAAAATATTACTGTATAAATACATGTAATCTGTCTCTTTCTACTCAGTAAATTATCACTGCCTCATCTGAATAGAGAAACCAAGTTTGCCTAGAAGGTAATAAAATATTTATTGTGGGGTATTTTTGTTGTTATAACTTTTATTAACAAATATACACAAATGATACATTTTTAGGTTTGAAGGAGCCACAATGGACAGAGTCACACCTGAAGCCAGAAATGGTGTATTTAAACATAAAGGCATATACTTTGACTACCAGTTTACATCCCCTGAAATTATAGATGCTATAGAACATGTGTTAATAAGGGACAGTGATGTTTTTCTTGTTACCTACCCAAAATCAGGTAAGTTCACGACTTGAAATTTTCCTCAAGTGTAAGAAAGTTTTTATTATACTGGAGTAGTTTGTGAAAAAAAAAACTTACTTTTGGAACCTTACATTTTAAATGTTTAGTGTCAGGATTCGGGGACACCGCGGCCTTCCTGCTATGCCGCGCGTGCCCCGGAGGTGTGTCAGAGACTCCTCTGGCTGTATTTAGTACATTAAGGGGTTAAGTTGTCTCCTTGGTGTCGGTTTGACTGGCAGACTGTCTGGCCAGTCATTCTTATCTGTGGAGGGTGGGGTTGTATCTCTTTTCCTATTGAGGTCCCCTCCCCCATGTTTATGTGCCTGCTATAGCATTCAGTTTTTGTTTGAAAACTTCCAGGTTTTATATAACTTTATCTGTACACTTGCTACAGCACTTAAAGGGATTCTACCATTAAAACCTTTTTTATTTGTGGATAAGACGTCGGAATAGCCTTTAGAAAGGCTATTCATCTCTTACCTTTAGATGTAATCTCCGCTGTGCCGTTCCTTAGAAATACTGTTTTTTACCGGTATGCAAATGAGTTCTCTTGCAGCGATGGAGGCGGGCCCCAGCGCTCAAACAGCGATGGGGGCGTCCCCACTGCTGCCAGAGAAGCGTCTCCAGCGCCACCTCCTTCTGCATCCACAGCGTCATCTTCAATATCTTCATCCGGCGCAGGCTCGTAACTTCTAGGCCAAGGGCCTTGGGCAGAGCAGACTGCGCAGGCGTACAGGCCACAGGAAAATGGCTGTTTGTACAGTATTGTTAGCGACCATTTTCCTGTTGAGCTGTTTGAGCGCTGGGACCGCCCCCATCGCTGCGAGAACTCATTTGCATACCGGTAAAAAACGGTATTTCTAAGGAACGGTGCAGCGGAGACCACGTCTAAAGGTAAGAGACGAATAGCCTTTCTAAAGGCTATTCCGACGTGTTAGCCACAAGAAAAAAAAAAAAAAGGTTTTAATGGTAGAATCCCTTTAAGCTTTGTTTTCCTTTACCCTTCCTGTTCCCTGCCTGTTTAGTTTCCTTGTTTATTTTTGTATTCTATTGCTCACCAATATCTACCACTGGTCTTGTCTAACTACGCTTAACAGCTATTGTTCTGTGTTATCTGCCACTACTAGTAACACTCGGTTTGTTTCTTTTTTACATCTCAGCCCACTGTTAGGGTTACTATAGGGAATCTATTTTAGGTTCCAGTGAGGGGCGTCCTTGGAAGGACGTTACTCTGAGGTAAGGCAGGTTTAGTCAGGGAACCTGTTAGGGAAAGTTTCCCAATCTGTTTCTTCCCGCGTTCCTGGATTTGCACCCAACCGTAACAATATAGGTCAGAGGTTGCAGGGATGTCGGCAACTCTCCTTGGCTACGGATTTCCAGGAGCTCCAGGTCAATGTCTTACATTTAGAATAGAAAACTGTAAAAGAAGAAAAATTTTATTTTTAAGCTTTAAAATCCAGTATTCATTGATTTTAAATGTTCACAGCAAATGTTAATGCTCCACATCCGGGAGACTAACAGAGGTCAAAATCTGACCCTGGAAAGGATTGGTTTGATCAATGTTAGATTTGCTATTGCTAGCAAGTTGTAATGTAACAATTTGCGGTAACTTTCATTAATTCTACTTCACCGTGATGTATCTTAAACCATATTTATCACAGTGGCTGATGCTGAATGATAAATCGGGTACATCTAATACACAATTGGCATAGTATCCCACAAAAATGCACCACAATTTTGCTGTATTATTGCCACACAATGCTGCATAATAAGCCCTACCCCTGTAGATAAGTTCCACTCCTTTTCTGAAAAACCGTACCCCTTCAGCACTCTAGATGCAGAAAGTGTCTAAAAAGTTAATAAAAGTGGTGTAAAGCATGCCAAAATTCTAGTGCATTTTCAACAGTAAATATGTGCCTATGATAGAATAACCTTGTGTATTAAATAATACTTTGTGTACTAATATTTGCACTTCCACCTTATGTATATGTATATTGTGCTAGAATACGTTAACTAAAAACTTGTTTTATAGCTTATTATTAAAAATCAATACAATACTAAATCAAAACTATTTTGCAGGCACAGTTTGGATAGCCCAAATTCTAAGTCTAATATTCAATGAAGGCCATCGTAATGGTACAGCACATAGTGAAAATGGGACAAGAATAACATGCCTGGAATTTAAAGCTGACTATCCTGACTTCAATAGCCGTCCATCTCCTCATCCCCTCTCATCTCACCTGCCATATTATCTAATGCCAAGAGATCTGAGACTCAGGAAGGGAAAAGTAAACCACATAAGTATTGTCTTACAATGTTTCTTGAATTGATCCATTGATGGATGATTTTATAATGTATGCATGGCTTTTTGTTTCACAGTGCATAATATTGGTCTTTGAAAGAAATTTATACCTAGATTTCTGTTTGTTTCAACGTCAAATTTTTCTAGGAATTTCCAATTATTTTAGATACAATTGTTCTCCACAACAATTCCAGCTGTCATACAGCAAATAGACAGGACACACAAAACCGTAAAATTATAAGCATGAAAACAATAAGCCAGAAAACATATTTGATGAAATGTATTCCTAGGGGAGCCATGTTTAGCGAAAACATGACAAAGGACTACATAGTTACTACCATCCTTATATCAATGAACTACGACACCGAAGCAGCCTGTGGTTCATACTGTATATCTGTACTATTATAGAAGATATCGTGCAGGAACCAACACAGCTACAAGGCTGACAGTATCACAAATCATTAGAACAACTGCATAATGCTTCGGCCTAGTAGTCTTGTCTCCTCTTCAGTGTCTTATACAGTAGTGCAGATATACTGTAATAACCACGGACAGGTATGGCTTCCACCTGCTAGTTTATGGGGCCATTTTATTGGGACAAACAATAAAAAATGAAGAAAAGAATTAATAAAAAGAATGGAAATAGTTTTTACTTGGTAATACTTAAAATGCTAATTTAAAGAGTATCTTGTGCTTCATAGATATGGATTAAATAGGTTTAACGGGTTTTCCAGGCAAAAAATATATATATTTGTTTTTTAAAAAAAGGTCACTTAGTGCTATTAATGGGTTAATAAGTACACCCATATACCTTTAGCAGTGTTTTCAGTAATTTCTGGGTTTCTCAGGGAGCTCATAGCATCCTCTGCATTTGTTTACTTGGTGTAGCTTCCTGTTTATCCTACAACTACCAGGATGAATTGCTCTTCACTCAGAGCTGACTCACACTAGGCTCCCTCTCCCACTTCCTCCCACTCCTTCTCTCACACACCCCTCCTTGTTTCCCTAGCTAGCTCTCCCACTACCAGCCCTTACTAACTAACTCAGCCCAGCACCCACACCATCATACTTACCTGTCTTCCTGTCCATATCTTCTGGGCACAGGAGATCACTATTTGTGCAGCCGGCATCTTCTCCTCTTGATGTCTGCCAGCATCTGTGCTATAGAGCCGTGTGCAACTTTGGGAGTCTGGGTCCTTCTCCTCTTTCAGTCTGCCAGCACCTGCACAATAGAGTGCGGGCATGCTCAGGCATGGGAGACCTGAAGGAAGTGATGTAAATATGATGGCTGGGAGGGGGGTGGGGGGGGGGTAGTATTGATGATGTTTAGTTTCCGGAACATCACCGAAAAATCAAAAAATGTTCCTGGAGCAGGGGAAGAGTGTTTAGCTTAGGGTAAAAGTGTCATTTTATCCCAGACAACCCCTTGAAATACTTGTAGATTACAGTGGAATGAACACATATTCCACATACAATGGTTTGATGGAACTTTTTCCGTCTGTAAGAAATGTTTCATACGTTTATCTCTAGTAATCGTTATTGCTATTATTTTGGCATGTAACAGATATCACTAGAGAGGCAGTCAGTGTATTTTACTCTATAAAAATCAGGTATGGGCAGGATAGGGACAGGGTCAAATGTAAACTTTATTGATGACTTTGTGACTTTGTGTAGGTGTTGCGACACATTTGAAAATAGTTCCTTATAGATCAATGCCTGATTTTCTATTAAACCTAGAGGCTTTGTCTGGGATTGCTTCTTATCAGTGTGAAGAAAGGTACTGGTTTGGATGCTGAGAGGTCGGAAGGTGTATTATGTCTCCTTAGGATAGGCCCCCATACGGTCTATAGAGTCTAAAAGACCACAAATGTATGCAAATAAGTTCTCCTTAATGGAAAAAGGAAAACTCAGATAATGTGATAATGTGGTACTGCGAATGAGAATGAGACCCCAATTCTTGGCATCTGTGGGGGGTCCCAGTGGTCAAACCTCCACCATAGGTAAGTTATTCCCTATCCTATCATTAGGGGATAACTTCAAATCTTGTTACAACCTCTTTAATGCGATGTGAAGCAATCACCTTGTTTTGATATTGTTACAAATTATTAGGTTTTCATTTTTACAATTTTTTTCCAGATTATATATGTGTGTCGAAATCCAAAAGATGTCATGTTGTCTTCTTACCACTTCCGAAAACTGATACAAAGCAGAAAATCAACAAATTGGGAAACATTCATAGAAAGCTTCATGTCTGGGAAAGGTAATGCAATATAATTATTTATTTAATTTATTTATCTTATATATTCAATATTCTTAATAAACTCAATATTAATATTTTTAGTATTAACATCACTTCACACAAAATAAACATACCCACTCAAGTGGTATTCTAAGAATAAACTTTAAAGGGAGTCTATCTTTAGAAAATCACCTTTTCAACTAATGGCACGTTGGAATAGCCTTTAAAAAGTACACTCGTGTAAAAGACCACAGCAAAATGGTTGACTGAAGATGCCTAAACCCAAAGTGTCAGAGCCGACTGCGCATGCGCGAGATTTTATCCCCGTATAGCATCAGATACCTATGCAAGGCAGAAGATCAGAAGATGAAGAGGGGCATGAACAAACTTAACTAAGGTGCGGTGAGAGGTTATGACGCAGGTGTGCATGGAGCACAGGGGGAACGCCCTTAGCAGGCTGCAGACAGTGAAAAATTGGCACGTGATGGCCATTTTAGCAGCATCTGTTACACGTCCATTTTGACAACACATTGCATTTCATGAGACCATTCATATGTTGGTTTATTTTCACAGCCACCAAAAAACCTGAGAGGCTCTATCTTTGTCTGTGAAAATGAACATAGTGGCATGTTCATAGAACCATTCAAAATCATGGGTACTATAATAGTTATGCAACACCCATTATTTACTGCTATATGGTGTAGGACTTTTTGTACACTTGTGTTAGGTCTGTGACAAATGTCACGGCTGTGTGTAAGGCCGGACTGTGTCAGTAACAGTGCTTTAAGACCCCTTCTATTTATTGTTTTTGATTTAGACATGTAACACCCTTCTTGCTTATCTATTGATTGCTTTAAGACTCCGTTTAGAATCTGTCCTATATCAATTCTATAAAACCCATATAGTGATCTAAAACAAGAGAAATTTGTAAAATTTTGACATTTTTATATATATTATAGGTCTATAGAGATAAATTTATTGTTCTTTTACAGTCCTTTATGGCTCATGGTTTGATCATGTTAGAGGCTGGTATACACACCGAGAGGATTTCAACATATTTTTTGTGACATATGAAGAAATGAAAAAGGTATTCAATGTATTTGATAAAATGTAATGTGTGTGTACATAAGGTAGATTTGACAGCTTTGGAATTCAGTTGGGATTTTAAATGACCAAAGACATAAAATCTGCTCCAGTGTTGACTCCTCTGTCCAAAGGACATTCTCCCTGAAGGTTTGCGGCTTGTCAACATGAATTTTGGCAAATTCTAGTCTTGCCCTTTTTATCGTATGCTTTCAAAAGTGGTCTCCTCTTTGGTTGTCGTTCATTAAAGGGATCCTATCTTTCAAACCATTTTTTTTTCTAACACGTCGGAATAGCCACGCCGCCGTTTGTCTAAAATCCCGTTTTTTGTTAGTATGTAAATGAGTAAATGAGAAGGGAAAGATCTTGAGAAACGTGGCAGCTACTGCCCAATTTCCCATCCACATTCAAAAAAGAAATTGGGCAGTTGCTCGTGACTCGCCTTCAGTCTTTATTTCCAATATTAATAAATCCTGAACAATTCAGATTCATTTCAGGGAGAGAAGGTAACCAAAACTCCTGCAAAGTTATACATATATTTCAATAAACCTTACGCCATAGATCGTCGCTAGTCCTTCTTGGCACTGATGCTGAGAAGGCTTTCAACAGAATCAACTGGCAATTTATGGAGCAGGCACTTACCGTATTTTCCGGACTATAAGGCGCACATAAAAACCGACGATTTCCTCAGAAATCGTAAGTGCGGCTTATAGTCCGGTGCGGCTTATATATGGATGGAAGCGGCGGCAAAGACTGTGTGCCGCTTCCATACATACATAAAAGGCACCGTAAGGGTGCATTCACACTACCGAACGCCGGCGTGTATCACAGCCGTACACGCCGGCGTTACAGCAGGGCTGCGGGACACTTCCTATTCATTTCTATGGGAGCAGGCATGCGAGCGCTCCCCATAGAAATGAATGGACAGACACTTCCCATTCATTTCTATGGGAGCCGGCATGCGAGCGCTCCCTATAGAAATGAATGGAAAAAAGCAGTCCATTCATTTCTATGGGGAGCGCTCGCATGCCTGCTCCCATAGAAATGAATAGGAAGTGTCCGGCAGCCCTGCTGTCACGCCGGCCTGAAACAGAACGTGAAACTTACCCAGCGGTGCAGGGCGGGCGGGCGGGCATTCAGGCCTCCTCTGCCTCCGATGTTCCGTCCTTCTCCTCCGGCGCTCGCTGATAATGGCCGGGGCGCATGCGCAATATCATAATGCTTCTACTGCGCATGTGCCCTGGCCATTATCAGCTTGCGAGCGCCGGAGGAGGACGGAACATCGGAGGAAGAGGAGGCCTGAATGCCCGCCCACCCTGCACCGCTCGGTAAGTTTCACATTCTGTTTCAGGCTTTTATTTTAAAACGGGAGGGGGGGGGGGTAGTTTAATCTAACGTTTACGGTTGGGCTCTATCAGCATGATTTTGCTGATAGAGCCCCTCCTCGCCTGCCGAGCGCTTCCAATAGAAGCGGCTGGCACGCGGGGGGTTAAGCGGCCGCTGGCAAAGTCTGCCTGCCGCCGCTTTCAATAAGATATAATGCGCACCGGACTGCGGCTTATAGTCCGGTGCGCCTTATATATGAACCGAGACGGACTATAAGGCGCTCATGGGCAATGCGCCTTATAGTCCAGTGCGCCTTATAGTCCATAAAATACGGTAAATTCGACCTCCCCTCTTTATTTATTAAAGCAATTTGTTCACCTTATGAGCCGAGTGAAAAGATCAGGGTGAATGGGATCTTGTGGGGGTCATTCTCTATAGTGAATCGCACCAGGCAGGTCTGCCCTCGGTCTCCCACTACTTTCATTCTTGTTATAGAAGCCCTATTACAAGCCATTAGAGACCAACCTCAAATTGAAGGTACCCAGATAGAATTTACTATAATGCAGCATTTGCTGATGATTTGCTGATGTTCATTTCTAACCCTACCTCTGTTCCTGTTATGGAATAGCCAGATGATAATTCCCCAGAAGCTGCTGCTGAACCCTGGAGGGAGGGGCACAAGGGACAGTGAGCCCTAAACTGAAGCCCCCCGCTTTCCCTTCCTATTGCCAGACCCTATCCTAGGTGATAGGCGACAACCACGAGGACAATCCCTCCCTGAATACGTGAAACACAAAACGCAGACAAGACGTACAACAACAAAGGGAGGTCAGGTAGCCAGGGTTCGGTAACAAGAGAGCGATGCAGTGCCAAATCGGAGTCAAGAGAATAGTCAGTAGGAAAGCCAGAGGTCAAGGATTAGCATACAAGTATATAACAGCAAGCGATACCAGAAAGCAAGGGCAATAATCGGCACCAGTGTGACTGTGAGCCAAGACTAAATAGGGAAGGAAGAACCCGCCCAGAACCTGACAGGAAGAAAAGCTGTCAATCACAGGCAAGACAGATTAACCACTTAATGAACAGAGGCAACCTTGGCAGAAGACGGGTGTGGTGCAAATCCAATTAAGGACTAGAGCCGTGTTCACACGGTGCAACTAAAAACCTTAAGCAGATTGTCAAACTGCACACGCCTCCGGCGCCGCAGCACACGAGCAGAGGGTGGCGCAGAGGCCCGAACAGGCAGAGATGTTACAGTTCCTCACATCATAAGACTGTTAGATTATTTTGGCACGTTGTTGAACTATAAAAACAATTACAATAAATAAAGGGCAATAAACATCTCCCTACCTACCTCCAACCAGGCCCCCTACTGATCTATTCTCCATTTCAATGGCGACCGTCACATCTCACCTACCTGGGTATCCAGATCACAAAAGATTCAAAGGAACTGTTCCACGCTAACTACTTAGCATTGTTGAAAAAAGTGAAAACCCAACTATTATCTCTCCCTGCCATATGACTCCTAGATGGGGCACAAGTACTTACTTAGATCATTCATTATCCCTAAATTTACATATACCATACAAATGGTCCTGATTCTTATTCCACAATCCTTTTTCAGGGAAGTAAGATGGCAAATGACCCTGACACTACAGTTGAGACCTAATAACACACAGTGAAATACCATTCACTTTATCTTCCGCCTCGGTTAGGTATTTATTTATTACAAGAAAAGGAGTCATAAATGCATTTTCCTACTCATGCTGTCAGGAGAAAACGGTAATGTAATTGAGAATCTTAGTGTTGGAATGTTTGACTTTATACATTTGGTATATCTCAGACTCCAAATGTCAATGAACGCACAAGTTCTCTACACTTCATGTCACCACTTGGTTTGAGGCCCTCACATCCAACAACCGCCCCACACAGAGACTTATTTCAGTTTTTTACAACTCCATCTTCTCTCATAGCCTCACCACTAAACCAGGAATTGGAAACAGAACCTAAAGAGAACTTTCTCTACTTTCTCTAAACCTGAGGTTGCACACATACACTCTAGATCCAACGGTTTCTTGTCCTGTGTCTGAATTCAAGAAAACATGTTTAAAATTATAACACACTGGTACATCTGGTAAATCTCCCATTGATCTGGCAAGAATAGTCGTAACACAAAATGATTGCTGCTGAAGGTGTGATCAGATGGGAGGTTTTCTGGGACACATTTTTTGGTACTGCAAATATGGCAAAGGTTTTTTGACCCAAATATAATGATGACACCAGACTCCGTCCTTCTCTGGTTACCTACTAAGTGCTAAAGTTATGCACTCAACTAGTCCAAGTAGCCAAACTTTCTCAGATTGGGTGCATAACATTGATGAGTTCACTAAAACAGAGGAATTATGCAGCTGGTAATTGAGAAATCACCCCCACTTTTAAGCTTATTGAGACTTGCAACTGCTTTTGCAACCTCCTTCCACTTCCCAAATGAGGAACTACTTTGGTATTTATACAAAGTTGCCAGACTCCGCATGCTTGGTGGCCCTCTTTTGTTCTATTCCTACACGAGCGCTCTGCGCATGCCCAGCAGACATCTTTATTCTTTTCCTACACAAACTAAGAGGACCAGGACAACGCGGGGGGAGTGATGCAAAGGTAGGAGTAGAATAACCTTTCTAAAGGCTATTCTGACATGTCCTTATCTTAAAATGCATATGCCCAGGCTCTTTGCAGCCAGGAAAAAAGCTGTTTTTTTTTTTTTTAAATGATTCGCCGTAAATTAATTTGTATCGAATTGAATCGCTTTGGGAAATTCAGCAAAGCTGCTGAATTAAATTTTTGAGAAATTCGCTCATCAATAGTCATAGTGCTTGTCCTCATAGTTGCAGCCCTGGCCATCAGATGTGGAAATTTTATTGGCATAGATATTGAACGTGTCTGCTATGTTTGTTTTGAAATGATTTCCTATCACCTTACTTGTGCTTTTTCTGGTTATTTTTTCATGTCTGTTTCAGGACCTACGATCTGCTGTACTGAAAATATGTACATTTCTGGATGTAAACCTTGATGAGAAAGCAGTAGACACAGTGGTGGAAAAAGCAACTTTTAAGAACATGAAAGATGATCCTCTTGCCAGTTATAAATTTATTCCTAATTCCATAATAGACCAAAGTAAAGGAGATTTTCTACGTAAAGGTAAAGAAAAATAAGTTAATAAGTTATAAGAGACAGAGAAAAAACTAAGAAAAAAAAAAAAAAAAGAAAAAAAATAGCTTTTAGTCTAATATAAAAACGGGCAAAGAGATTTATGAAACCATCCGAAAGAATATAATGATATCAGCATATAATGATACAGCCAGTCACTGACCTCAGAGGTCAGCAAATCCTGGCGTCACTGATATCTAGCATACATGTTTATGGGTGCTTGGCATACACAGTTGCCAAGCAATGGTTTACCTCCTGGGTGAATTAAACCTTTTTAGTAGACTGTTGGATGTAAGAATGGATGAAATCACAATGCTTTACGGTTTGATGGTCAATGGAGAGTACAATATTTTTATAGATGTAATCATTTTAAAGATTAAGGCTAAGGCCCTATGAAGTGGGCCGCAGCAAAAAGGCACTGTGGTAAGAACAGCAGCAGCAATGCACCGTGTTTTTCCCGCAGCGCTTTTCACATAAAGTCCACAGAGGTTTCCTCTGAGAACTTTCTGCTTCCATTATAACTATAGAGTACACCACCGGCGTTTTCATAGGTATAAGTGACATGCTGTGATTTCTAAAACTGTGACGGTATTTTTCGTGTGTGCATGCACGTGCGTGTATTTTTCCGCAATGTGTAGATAGGATTGCAGTGCCTGTAAAACTGTTTACGCCACGTGGCCCCGGCCTTAAACACACTTAGTGCTTAAAGAGGACCTTTCATCAGATTGGGCACAGGCAGTTCCATATACCGCTGGAAAGCCGACTGTGCGCTGAATTCAGCGCGCAGTCGGCTTTCACAATCTGTGACCCACATGAAGAGATATCAGTGCCGGTACCGTACCTTTTCACCTTCAGAAGGGCATTCCTGACAGTCAGTCAGGAACGCCCTTCCTCACAGCAGCACCTATAGCGCTGTACTGTGAGAGCGGGGAGGAACGCCTACCTACCCTCCTGACAGTGCTCAGCCCCGATAACTCTTCACCGGGGGCACAGATTGTGAAAGCCAACAGTGCGCTGAATTCAGCCCACTGTCAGCTTTCTAGCGGTGTATAAAACCGCATGTGCCCCAACTCATGAAAGGTCCTCTTTAATCATATGAATCATTGAACAATGGCTAATGTGTCCTTTATACTCTATACTAGGGATTGTTGGTGACTGGAAAAATGTAATGACTGTGGCACAGAATGAGATTTTTGACAAAGTCTACAAAGAGAAGATGGGAGATCTACCTATCAAGATGTTGTGGGAGCTCAATGAAGAAACTGCATCCTAGAGTTCAGTGATCTTCATAACAGCCTTTAGTCTGGGTTTCCATCTTGTTTTTTGTTGCCGTTTTTAATCCCTTAAGGACATGGTCAAACAATCTCAAGGAGAAAGTTCCATTTTTCAAATCGGACGTGTCACTTTCTATAGTAATAACCTTACAATCCTTTTAGAGAGATTTTTTTATTGATAATTTTGTTAAAATTCACATTTTTTCAATATCTGAATTGCACTGCTAATCAGACAGCCATACCACTTACATTAATTGATAAATATTATGTACCATATATATGTTTTGATGGCTTCATTTTTTTTTTTAATATTTAATTTGTTCATGATTGTAGAAAGCTCAAAAGTTTTTTCCAGTAGCAGAAAGTTCCTCCACCAATCACGAGAATTGAGATGCTTTGTACCCTAGTTTTGAGTACAGCAGCACAAGGAACAGTGCACACTGTCAATGGGACCACCACAGATAGCGGAATGCTGCGTTCGAGCTATCTCCAGCAGATAGCATCCCAGTTTTCATGCAAGAAGGCAATGTGACTTCTTTCCAACCTCTGGTGATATACCATGCTGTCAGCTGTATGTATCAGCTGATATCTGCTCTCCATGTTGCCCAGTCAGTAGATGATTGGGTACCATGTTCATTGCTTAATAGTATAGCAGTTTGCATGAACCCCGTAGTGGCTGCGCCATACTATTAAGGCACACAATGCCAAGAGGTTAAGACCAAAACCAGGAGGGTTTTGACAAATAGAAGTACCAATATCTGTCCATTATATGTTCTCTCCACATCGGGATTTGGCTTCAAAAGCTACATCAGAATATCTGAACATGGAAATGCACCCAAAAAATGAACAGAATATCAGTCAAGAGCAAAGACCCCATGTGATGCTGGTGCTTAGTGTTCACCGGCGTACAATTTCTCCCAGCATTCTCAGCTGTTGACTCTCCTGTATTTAACAGTACTGGATCCTGACTTTCCTTGCTGCTGTGCAGATACTCCTGCTGCTGCACTTGGATCAGACCATAGGGTGGAGCATGCACACCCTCTCAGCTACTTTAGAGTTTAATAAAAAACTAAAAGTTCAAATCACCCTCTTTCCCTAGAACAGATATAAAAGTAATCAAATAATTCATTACTTAACACTCCCCCATCCTGCATTCAGCTCGTCCCCCTAGGCAATGTGAGTTGATCTAGTGTCAGCTGATCCTTCCACTGCCCAGGGGGGCGAGCTGAATCCAGGATGGGCGTGTGATGCAGCAGTGCTCAGTAATGGAAGAAAACTTCCCCTGTGCTCCAAGATCCTCTTTTGATTTGAATAAAGAATAAAAGTACTTTTTCTCTGCATCCCTAGGGCTATGAAACACAAGAAATCATTTACATTCTGCTAGCAGGATATACAGCACTATGGGAGTGGTTTAAAGTAGCTGGGGGCAGTGATAAATTCCCATAAAAAAAATTTGCGTGGAATACCAATCTGTATCAGAAGCAAATAATTTCAAACTTAGGAAATTTGGGCACAAATTAGAAAAAAAATAATTTTAATTTGACCAATTTATGAAAAAAAATTTAAATTTACCATTAACAAAAACCTCTAAACCACTTTGGCACGTTAAAGCATTCAAAAATTACTACAAAAAAAAAAAATAGGGTTGTTAATCAACAAGTATTTTTCACAAACACATTGTCAATTGTGTTTCAGTCTAGCACAGATGGGGAACAAATTATGCACCCCTGATTTAGGCACAACAGTGAAGAGCAACGAACAGCACCTGAATAGATTTAGCACAGAGTGAATTTACCTTTGTAACCTCACAAGCATCCCTAAAATGTGACTGTACAGTTGTTGGGGTTGCTGAAGGCTTTGCAAAAGTCCTCAGGCCTGACATTCAAGTTAGCCTAATATCCTGCTTACCAGTATATCACTACCAGACATAATACACTACAACTCAGTAGTAGTAGCAGGAAAAAAAACAAGCCCTTCATCATCCGAAAAGATAAAGTTTTAAGGGTCTTGGAAAGCTGTGACACAAAAATATATGCATTCTTTTTAAAATGTCATTGTGCAAAACTTGTAGTGACCTAAATGGATCTAATAAGCTATTGCAGTACCAGATTGACAAAGATAATAAATGCTAGAGTGTTATTTATATACATACCCGGGTGGTGTCGGGGGGAAGGCGCTGGGGGGTTGCCCATTGCCCCCCCCATATGCACAGAAGGCCATACGCCATAGTCCACTGCGCATATGCAGAGCCCAGGCGTGGGGCCACGTGACAATTGTCCCCCCTATGCACATACACACCAGTATACTATGCATACGCAGAGATGTTGCCGAATCGAGGGGGCCGTGGGGTGGGGGGCACAATTGCCCCCCCATATGCAGAGATGTACATAAACCGCAGTATAGTGTGCATATCCACAGATGTAGTAGAGCCAAGGCGTGGGCGCATCATAGCCAACAGCAGTTCCATATATATCCTCAGGATGTCCCCAAGAACAACCCGCGGACGAAGTCGTGGGCAGATGCTAGTGTGTGTGTGTGTATTTTTTTTTTTATTTATTTACTTTTTTTACGATTCTTTATAAACTCCAAAAATATGCCATTAAAAGCTAAAACTAACCCAACACAAGAAGCCTTAAGTAATATATAGAGTTAGGATATGTAAAACCATAAGACATCAAATTTCTTATAATAAATTTGTGGCTGAGCTGTCACATGTTTCTTTGTGGCATTTGTGCATTTAAAATATAAAATCACATATAAAGCTACAATGACCCAGTGCCTGGGATACAGGTAGAGTGCTATTTTTCCATTTAGTTCAACAAAACAAAGAAATTAAAAACTTTGCAATCGACTGAGTTTAAGTCACTTTATTCAGTGTGATTTTTGCAGTGTTCAGAAGAAAAATCTCCTGATAATTAAAACATGACTTAAAAAAACAGTTTACCAGCAGTGGATGTATATGTATTAGTCACAGATACTGTGACTTTCCTGACTTTTATAGAGCAGTGAGAACAAGTTGATCAGTCACTTTCTAAATCTATGGGGTTGTAATCCAAGTCATCTTCATCATCCAATTCTAAATCATCCAATTCTTGGAATAGAGATTCATCCACTTCAACACTATTACCAGCTGCAAGGTAAAGAGGAAACATTGATACATGTACAACATATAGAATAACACACACGACTATGTTACTACTACACAGATTCCCTTTTAATGAGAAAGGTGTTTTTCTATGCAAAAAATACTGATGGCCTATATTAAGATGATATAATCAATTATAAGTTCAGTTGGGAGATATGCCTACAGATAAGCGGTTCTCATTAGCTGAAACACAGAGAATGGAGTTGGAAGCAGGCAGCTCATTTTCCTGTGTCGTGGCCAAACCAGGTAACTACAGCTCTTCTCCCATTCAAGTAAAGGGAGATGATCTACAGTAACCTGGTTTGGCCACTAAAAAGAGGACAGATCTGTCTGCTTCCTGTGCCATTCTTTGCGCATCAACTGCTTAATTGCTGAGGAGTTGCTGTGTCAGACTCCTACTGATCTGATATTAATGACATATCTTTTGGATGGGTCACCAATATTTTTTAGATTAGAAAACTCCTTTAAGCACATGTTCCTATTACATATGGCTAGTGGCTATTCATAAGTACAATTCTAAATATATATATTTTATCAATAAATCTACTTCTAGGCCAAATAAGTTAGCCGCTCTCCCACTACCCCGAAAAGTTACACTACCTCGTAATTTCAAGTTTAATGGGGTTTTCTCATCTCACCAAATATGGAAGAGATAGGTATGGGTAGCTCTTTCTCCTGACCACTAAGTCAAGAGTTAAAGGGGTTTTGCCATTTGCCTGCTCTCTCTTCTTTTCACTTCCTGTATTCTGGTGAGCAGGCTTTGACTACTTGATGGACAGGACACTAAGTACCCCAGTAGATATGGGTATACAAAAATATTTCAGCACCAATGACAAGTTAATTCAATAAAACGTAGTCTTTATTGCACAAGAAACCAGAAAAAGTAAAAATGAGTAAGGTGTTATTGCCTTGAAACGCGTAGGCAGCTAGTGTATCACTATGTTTCGTGTTTTTCATTGTCCTTGTGACTACATGTCGTTAGTGTGTTTTTCCATTTTTACCTTTTTCTGGTTTCTTGTGCACTATGTATTTTTATACATATTTTTCTACATCTACATTTTATTGAATTAACTTAGTGCTCAAATATTTATATATTTCTAGTTTTCGTCTGAACCGGGAGGTTTCTTTTTCGTGCACCTGACAATGTTTTTCTCCTAATCCACATGTTGTTTCTCTGGGCTGGGAACCGTTGTTTTCTTTTTGGACACAGTAGATATGGGTATTGTCTTTACCATAACAGATTATTTGTTATGGTTACTAGAATCGCTGGGATGTGAGGAACAGCTCACCCCCCCCCCCCCCCCATACGCTAACACAGCCTTATATTGTGAGAGGGAGCATTCATTACCCGCCAGCGAAGACGCCGAGTTGTGAGGAACACCCCCAGTACAAGTCTATGGTGGACTTTCTAGCCGTATATAAAGCCACACTTCTATGAGGACATGAAGGGTCCTCTCTAATATCATAGGATAAGAGTAATGGACTTTAAAGGAGATAGAATGACTGATACCGATGTAGCACCGTCAATAGCTAGGAGATATCTATAGCTGCATGTTACAGCATAGAAAAACATATTAAAAGGTTATTATAGCCCCATGTTCCTCCTTCGTGAGGAGCTCTGGAGTTAGAGACAGCCAAACACAGCTGTTTCATGGAGTTTCTCTAACTTCCATAGCAAATATGAATTAGGGAATGTTATAAATGTTCTTTGCTAACATCTGTTCTAGAATACGAACAACGCACATACATGGCGATATCGTGTCATATACAGAGGGAGTCCCCTCCATCTGGCATCTGTTCCCATTCTTTCTAATATAAAAAGATGGAAGCCGCCTTATTTTTCCTCCGTTACAAAAGTTAAAATTCCCCCTCGGTGATACAGGTCCTGAGGCAGTATGTATAAAAATCCTGTGGCAATATATGCACAGATAGAGAGCAGACATTGTGCGTATAACATTGATAACTTACCTTCTTCCAGAAATTTGATGTCAGAGGTGTCCAGGTTATGATCTGTTTCAAAAAGCTGCTTTCCTGCACAAAACAATTTTTCAACAAACATAAATATTTTTCAAAATGAAAAGTCCTGTTACACAGATAATCTAGTCCTGACATCTGATTGTACTTTCTGATACTTCTATAAATGAGATCTGCCAAGTTATAGCCAATAGAACAATGTCTGATCATTCCATAAATGTCAGTTTTAAAGTTTGCATTACATCGCTGCCAAAAGTTTGTGTGAGAGATGAAAAAATGAGACTACTTTATACTGTGCGATAACACATGTTTCTATGGCTCTCTCTTCAATTGGGTGAAACTAGTGGGACCATGTTACAATCAATGGATACAATGCAAGTGGCAACGGACTTACCGGTTAATTTACTTTTGCCTGCTTGTTCCTCTTCTTTTTGTCTTTTCCTCTTCATTTCTATCATCTCGGAATCAAATTTGGCTTTCCAACTCAGAAAATTTTCAATGGTTACAGGAGTTCCATGGAAACGTTTCTACATAAATGATCAGTTACATATAAATGACCAAGTCTGTTCAGATAAACTGAGTAATATTTACAATCATGTTTTATTGCATTCAAAGTGTAACTCCCATTTCATTTCATTATTGTGTTAGGGGTTGTGTGGTAAACATTTTTGTAATATATTTTATTAATGTATAAAAATTAATAGAAAACAGTCTGTAAAGTTCCCATTAGGGTGGGTTCACATCTGCGCCCCGGTCTCCACTTTCAGGTTTCCGTCTGCTGCCAACAGGAGACAGAAACCCACCAGACAGTGTCTGCCCGTGAGAGTTTTGTGATCTCCGTGGCAAAACCGTTTTTTTTTTTTAAATCGGACACAAAGTCCTGCATGTCCGATTTTGTGTCCAGTTAAAAAAAAAAAAAAAACGTTTTGCCGCGGAGACCACAAAATGCTCACGGATGGACACTCTGCAAAACCATTCTAATGAATGGGTTTGAAAAGTGACTCCCGGATTCCGTCTCCTGTCCAGTTTCTTGAGCAGAAGATGGAAAGCTGAAAGCGGAGACCAGGGAGCAGATGTGAACACACACTTAGCAATGATCTAACCAAGCACTTCCAGGTAGACTGCAGACCCAAGTCCTCAGCAAGGAGTTCCTCTACCCCTATTATCCCATTAAAGAGGTTTGCCTATGAACACAACTATATTGAAATTTGGGTCAATTAAAACTTTTTTGCAAATAAATATAAATAAAAATTCTGTATAGTCTTAAAATTTTTTCCCTAACCATCTTATTGGGAACAGTTTTGTCTTGATAGGTTGTCAATGGATACAATGATTAAAGCAAGAACGGTCTATGGTCTAGAACTTTCTATTGTCTGAAACTCAGCCATCATTTCCTTATTGTGGCTGGGTTATCTTCTCTGGAAAGTACTGTGCCTTCCAGATAACCTGTTCACAATAAGAAAATCATGCTCGGGTTTCTGACACATATTATTCCCAAAATTTAAAGAAGCTTATCCTGTCATCCAGTGCTTCTAAAACAGTACTATACTACATACTTCGCACCTAGTGCCAAAAATCTACAGCTATCACTGAATTGCAACAGCCAAGACTAGAAAACAAAACAAAAACAAAATAAAACTTTCAACCGTTGTTTAATTTGGTTAAACTGTTATTTAACACTTTAAATGCTTAGGCCAAATGTAACCACAGCATCTGTTATTAGTATGATGGGGAGGCTACCCTGCTGGTCCCCTGTAATGTGATGAAGGGATACTTATGAAAGTAGAGGCATAAAGGCGGCCTTTTAGCTCTGTCATTTGTAAAAAGAATAATAAAATCTTAAAAGAATTTACACGTAACGCTACATTCACAACCATTCTTATCTTCTTTTGGACCAGAAGAATGGAAAAAGGGTTGATGGATTGACTATAATTGTGTCCATAAAAAAAGCCCAAAACCATACTCATCTATCAGTGGCCTCAGCAATGGACACGGGACATCACTACCTGTGACATCCCGTGACTAGAGATGAGCGAACAGTGTTCTATCGAACACATGTTCGATCGGATATCAGGGTGTTCGCCATGTTCGAATCGAACACCACGTGGTAAAGTGCGCCAAAATTCGATTCCCCTCCCACCTTCCCTGGCGCCTTTTTTGCACCAATAACAGCGCAGGGGAGGTGGGACAGGAACTACGACACTGGGGGCATTGAAAAAAATTGGAAAAAGTCATTGGCTGCCGAAATCAGGTGACCTCCATTTTAGACGAATAGTGGATTTCAAATCCGGGTCATATGAGAATGTGAACTTTGTGACTATGAGACAGGGATAGCTGTACAGGCAGGGATAGCTAGGGATAACCTTTATTTAGGGGGGAATGTTATTAAAAATAACTTTTTGGGGCTCTATCGGGTGTGTAATTGTGATTTTTGTGAGATAAACTTTTTCCCATAGGGATGCATTGGCCAGCGCTGATTGGCCGAATTCCGTACTCTGGCCAATCAGTGCTGGCCAATGCATTCTATTAGCTTGATGAAGCAGAGTGTGCACAAGGGTTCAAGCGCACCCTCGGCTCTGATGTAGCAGAGCTGAGGCTGCACAAGGGTTCAAGCGCACCCTCGGCTCTGATGTAGGAGAGCCGAGGGTGCACTTGAACCCTTGTGCACCCTCGGCTCTGCTACATCAGAGCCGAGGGTGCGCTTGAACCCTTGTGCACACTCTGCTTCATCAAGCTAATAGAATGCATTGGCCAGCGCTGATTGGTCAGAGTACGGAATTCGGCCAATCAGCGCTGGCTCTGCTGGAGGAGGCGGAGTCTAAGATCGCTCCACACCAGTCTCCATTCAGGTCCGACCTTAGACTCCGCCTCCTCCAGCAGAGCCAGCGCTGATTGGCCGAATTCCGTACTCTGGCCAATCAGCACTGGCTAATGCATTGTATTGGCGTGATGAAGCAGTGCTGAATGTGTGTGCTTAGCACACACATTCAGCTCTACTTCATCGGGCTAATAGAATGCATTGGCCAATCAGCGCTGGCCAATGCATTCTATTAGCGTGAACTGAGTTTGCACAGGGGTTCTAGTGCACCCTCGGCTCTGCTACATCAGATTGCTACATCTGATGTAGCAGTGCCGAGTGTGCATCAGATGTGTAGTTGAGCAAAACTGACTCAGCACTGCTAAGTCTCTGCATTCGCATAGGAATGCATTGGCCAGCCTTCGGCCAATCAGCGCTGGCTCTGCCGGAGGAGGCGGAGTCTAAGGTCGGACCTGAATGGAGACTGGTGTGGAGCGATCTTAGACTCCGCCTCCTCCAGCAGAGCCAGCGCTGATTGGTCGAGTTCCGTACTCTGGCCAATCAGCACTGGCCAATGCATTTCTATGGGGAAAAGTTAGCTTGCGAAAATCGCAAACTGACAGGGATTTCCATGAAATAAAGTAACTTTTATGCCCCCAGACATGCTTCCCCTGCTGTCCCAGTGTCATTCCAGGGTGTTGGTATCATTTCCTGGGGTGTCATAGTGGACTTGGTGACCCTCCAGACACGAATTTGGGTTTCCCCCTTAACGAGTTTATGTTCCCCATAGACTATAACGGGGTTCGAAACCCATTCGAACACTCGAACAGTGAGCGGCTGTTTGAATCGAATTTCGAACCTCGAACATTTTAGTGTTTGCTCATCTCTACCCGTGACCTTTCCTAAGGCCTTTGATTGGCCTAAGCTTCCACAAAAGTAATGAAGGTTATTAAGGGGTTTTCCAGCCCCAAATTTATTCTTTATTTATTATTTATTAAAATTTATTCTTCATACTGATTACCTATCCACAAGTTTGGACATCAATTTTTGATCTGTCAGAGTCCAAACATCTGAACCTTTCACAGATAAGCTGAAGGCTACTTGTGGAAAGGCAGCACCAGTCCTATTCAAAATTCCCTGCAGTTGCGGAGAACGAGCGCTATGCAATAGAGCAGGGGTCAGCAACCTTCAGCACTCCAGCTGCTGTGAGACTACAACTCCCAGCATGCTCCATTCCCTTCCATGGGAGTTCCAAGAACACCAGAGCAAGTATACATGATGTCAATTGTAGTTTTACAACAGCTGGAGAGCCGAAGGTTGCCTACCCCAGCAATAGAGGGAACTTCTGTGCTGCTCCCATTACTTGAATAGGGGCAGCACTGCATACACTGTATGTCCACTAGCAGCTTCCAGCACAAGCCCTCACACAACTCCAGACAGAAAAATAAAAAGTTATGGGAGTCAAAGCTACATTTTAAAAAAAAAAAAAAATCTTTTAAAAACATTTTTGAAGCCGTTAAGCACAGAAGGAGACAGCGGAAAAATTAGCCTCCTGCTTGATCCTGACGCAGACTCAGTGGCTCGGAGTCCCTGCCTATTAGGATCATTCATCTGGGCCTAATCAGCAGAAGAAAGCTACAGCGGAATTTCTCTTCATTTTCCGCTGTGTGAACCTAGCCTAAGAGGTTACACAGAACCAATCATGGCAAAGTTTGGAACATCTTTTCATTGAACCCTCCGTTGTACAATTTCTCTGTTTTTCATCCTTTACATTTATGAATGAATTGACATGAAGGAGTTACCAGTTGTGGGTGAGCCCCTGATACCATAGAATCAATGCTGATAGTGTCAGAAAGTGTTGGGGCGCATTCCATGGACAAGGTAAATTGTTATACACAGCTGTCATTTTATTCATAATTTTCTAGAAGGAATATCAGAGGAACATGCAACATAGATTTAAGAAAAGATGCTCCAGAACATTTATTAGTGTACTTTATAGTAACATTTACCTTTTCTGCTTCTTCTGCCTCCTTTTCCTTCTTTACTTTTTCCTCTTCTCTTCTAGTTTTTATTTGGTCTATAATTTCATTGAGTTTATCTTGGACAGCAGACACTAGAGTAAAGATCATCACCATCCCCAGGTTCTCCTGAACCTACAAAAGATTTCAGGGTTCAGAGTTTATGTTATCAGTTTATTCAACTGCCAAGAGACAACACTAGCATTACTCATTACATGGAAATGTGACCGTGCCTATGCATTTGTTAGAATCACAAGATGAAATATTCATTTAAAAAGTACAAGGATTTCCATTTCTAATCTAATAGCAGGATACATACAGAAAGGTACTTGGTTTTTGACAACTGAAACAGCTATCAGGACAGATTGCTTTATTCGGGTGGAATTAAAAACAGTTCTATACAAGGTGTCAGTATATATTTTTTTTACCTGCCTATCTAAGTATGCACTCAAGGGATTAAATGGTGGACATAGGACTGAACTGCAGTACCAGCCTCTGCCCATGTGCAACAGTGGCACAGTTTCTGTAAGTAAGCAGCTATGCTTTTCTAATCTCATACAACCCCATGCGCCACAGCGGACGCTTGTGTAACATGTCGATTTAAGAGGGGCACAACTTTACACGATACATCACGGTGATTTTTTTTTTCTTATTATATTTACTTTGCATACATTTTTTTCTCTAATCTCTCTCTATGGGAAAATTCCTCGCTGTTTTTCTGTGACAAGATACAGCATTTTTTACATCTTTGGCACTACAGATTTTTTTTTTTTTTTTTTTAAACACACAACGTTCAGCATGTGCTACAAAATGACACGTTCCTTATTTTCTTTGGGATGGCGTGATTATAGCACACCCAAATTTATACAGTATGTTATAGTCTAAAACGTTAATAAAAATTCAAGTCTTTGAAAAATGTAAAAAATTATTTTAGTTGTCATATTCTGACAGCCACGTACAGTGTCTTTTTGCTGCACGCCACAAATGTAGTTTTTTACTTATACAATTTTGGGAAATGTCGAAATGAACATTTCGATCATTTTTTACGCTATTTTGATGTTTTTCACCACTACAGTGTTCATGTTAAGATATAAATATTCGAAAGGGGGGGGGGGGGGTATTTGAATTTTTATAAGCATTTTATAAAAGCCCAACAACTGTATTGCAGTTTATGGCAGAATCACTGTATAACTATCGAGCCTACAACAGGTTATTTTCATAAGACTTTGGAGTCTTCACAAGGCTCCCAAGTGTGTTACACAACGGACAGCTCTCACATTTTCACTACACAGGAGCAGTACCAGAAACATATAGAAGAGGCAAGGGAAGTGAAGAGAAAAGGACTGTGTCTGGAGGTGTTTAAAGGGGGAACGGGTGACCTCAGATGGACTAAATGCACACGATCAGAATCTGGTCTCTGACTGCAGGAATTAGAGGTGGATATCAGCAAGGAGTTATTGATTACAGCATCTGTTAACCTGTCCTCTGTCATTGGAGAGAAACAGGTTAACAGCTGTAATAGATTACAGTCAATTACACACGGACATGCAGCAGCTATGGTCTCTGCTCATACATTAATTGTTCAGGCTGGAGGCAGAAGTGCTGCACACCACTGATTTTATTACAGCATATGTTAACATGTTTTTATTACCAATTGCAGAGAACATGTAAAAATATACTGCAATTAATGTCATTAAAGTGCTTGCTATGTTCCTGTGAGTATGCAAGGGCCTGGGCAGGGCAAAGTGAGAGATTAAGCCCCAGGGGGACAGAGCTTTAATATTCAAATGTCAAAAAGTGTCTTGCGTATTAGTATACATGAGACTTTTTACAATGCAAAAAAATACATTTACAGGAATGCATGGCACCTGTACAGGCATAACTGTGACCTCTGAGGCACATGTGGATAAACACTGCACAAAAACAACACTATGGTGAAGTGTGGAACTCACCTGCTCCTCTAATAAGGCTAACACAGCAGAAGCATCACTATCCTCAAGGTTCTCTTGTGAAACTATTTCATATAGTGGAGCTTCATCTGGATAGGACTCCACATAAGTAAACTTCAAAGTTATTTCTACATCTGTAAAACAAAATATGGTACTATTCCGTTATCGGGCCAGCAGCAGCGCAGTTCAGCAGCAGCTTTCGGGACAGCAGTTCAGCAGCGGGAATTACAATGACATCCGAGGACTGCTGGCCCGATGCTTGTGCCCAGTAACCAGTACATCGATGACCCCCCTCCCCCATCCTTCTCCTCCTGCCAGTGCTGCCCCCCAGCTCTCCTTACATCTTCCCCGTACCCTCTCCCCGCCACACGACTAGGCCTCACCTCAGCGCTAGTACCGAGACCGAAAGGAAAGACACCGGGGCTCAATCCAGGCCCTGACAAGAAACACGCCGACTATAGGAACGGTGAGCTACAGCGAGCCGGAGGGACAAACTTTCTGCAGCGTCCGGCGGCTATCTAGTAGCATTCATTGCTCAAGATTTACGGTGAGGCCTATTACAGGGAGAGGGTACGGGGCAGATGTAAGAAGAGCTGGGGGGCAGCACTGGAAGGAAGAGGAGGATGAGGGCATCGATCGATGTACTGCCTACTACACACAAGCACGGCCTCTATCATCGGGCCAGCATCGGCTTAGTCATGTGGCGGGGAGAGGGTACGGGGTAGATGTAAGGAGAGCTGGGGGGCAGCACTGGAAGGAGGAGGAGATGGAGGGGGGGGGTCATTGATGTACTGGCTACTGGGCACAAGCATCGGGCCAGCAGTCCTCGGATGTCATTGTAATTCCCGCTGCTGAACTGAACTGCTGTCCCGAAAGCTGGTGCTGAAATGCGCTGCTGCTGGCCCGATAACGGAATAGTACCGTTTTCTTTTATGGAAAAAGCAAAAACAATTTTTGAAAAAACCCACTCCACGATATACCGCTCTATAATTACACCGGGATCTTCAGATGGAATCTACCTAAAGAACAGGCAGGACAATTTTTTCGTATTAGCAGAAAAAAAAAATCTGCATCTGCCTCCCATTAAAATGAATGGAAGGAAGATTTCAGGCAGAACCAGCCTGAAATTTGAAGCAGGATCAATCTCAAATTCAGCTCCAAATTCTTCTGTGTGAATACAGTTTTACTAGCCCAAATCCATATGTCAACACATAACAAAAAAATAAATAAATAAAAGGATGTATTTTACTTCTTCTACAACAAATGACTATTTATGAAAATAAAATACGCAAACCCAATACCACTCTATACAAACATACTTTCTTCTTCTTCTCCGGCTTCTGAGGACACAGTGATGGAGAAACTTTGTGGGGATGTAGAGAAGACTGCAAGAAAGTAAAAGAAATGACATGATGAAAAAAAATTCACCTACCATAGTACAATATATAGATGTAAGGGCTTACTAAGCTCTATAACACCATAATAATATAACAGATTGACTACAGGGGTTTTTTGAGTAAAGATATTGAAAATGCAGCATTTTAACAGGGAGTTAATTTTTTTTTAAACTCAGTTTTTTTGGGGTTTTTTAAATGTAGATTGTGAGCCCCACATAGAGCTCACAATGTACATTTTTCCTATCAGTATGTCTTTGGAATATGGGATGGAAATCCATGCAAACACAGGGAGAACATACAAACTCCTTGCAGATGGTTTTACGCCCTTGGCGGGATTTGAACACCAGAACTCCAGCACTGCAAGGCTGCAGTGCTAACCACTGAGCCACCGTGTGGCCCCCCGATGTCATGATTTCTGACACACATATGAATAGCACTGAGCAACTAATTGCAAAAGAACTGAAATCTCGATTAATAGATGTGAACATTCTGACATCAGTTATTTCAGTTATTTTGCATCCATGCCGTCTCACACTGCCATTGGCCATAGTATTTACCACTAACTGTATATTATCCAATCAGGATTGCTAAAATGTGAATAACCAAAACCCAATTTCAGTGGTTTGGCATAGCACATAAATAGGTGGCGTGGGATTTACAAAAGTGAGTGTCCTAAGGGGGCATTCACATGGGAGTATTTTGGTGCGTATTCTGACGTGGAATCCGTGTGGAAAAAAAGCCTCCCATTGAAATCAATGGGAGGCTTTTTTTCCGCGCGGATGCTGACGTGAATTGTCAGAATCAGCGCACGGAAACTCTGTGTGAATGCCCCCTAAAATTGTTGGTAATTAATTGTAATTGAAGTTAAATTTTTAATCAACTGTGATTCAAAGTCATAATTGCTCATCGTCATGTACAAATCAAGAAGCTTTGTTTGGTCTTTGAAGATGGATCCCATTTGTCAAGATTTTCTAACACTTTTCTACATGGACTTTATTTATATGTCTGTACTTTTGGGCCATGTGTACTACAGAGACACACAAACCTATGGTCTGGGCAGAAAATACTGCAGCGTACACTACCTCAGACCATTCTGTGACCTGACACTCATTTATAAAAATAGGATGAGACATATGAGGCTGAGAATGTCAGGCTGTGTGCACTCTGTTGAGTAATCAGTTGTACCGTTCTTGCTAGGATTATAGGAGTTTCCTTGACTAAAAATATTGATGATCAATACCAAAGATTCTGACCCCCGTAACCCCCAGTGAAAATGTCAGGCTGTGTGTGCACATCTGCCTCCTTCTCCATCCTATGTAATAGCTACTCAGCTTATCAGTGGGCAGTACGGTGGCTCAGTGGTTAGCACTGCAGCCTTGCAGCGCTGAAGTCCTGGGTTCGAATCCTGCCAAGGATGACATCTACAAGGAGTTTGTATGTTCTCCCCGTGTACTCCGGTTTCCTCCCACACGCCAAAGACATACTGATAGGGACTGTAGATTGTGAGCCCAATATGGGACAGTGACTGACAATATCTGTAAAGCGCAGCGGAATATGATGGCGCTATATAAGTAAGCATAATAATAATAATCAGTGGGGGTCCCAAGCCTCAGACCCCCTCTAATATTGATGACTTATCCTTAGGAGTGCTCAATGATCATTTTAATATAATTGACCCACAATGTGTATGAGGTGCTGCTAAACCCCAGAGGAATCAGGTCCCCCATATGACATATTCAGAAACTATGATCATGGTAATAAAACTTCCATTCAGTGATCACCCTCCTTCCCCAGAACTACATAGAAGTCATCCATCCATCCAGCTTGGGCTGCGCACTCCAGGATGACCAGCAGAAACTTCCTATGTGCTCCATTTTGGACTTGGTGACAAGGCTCCGGCACGGGGTGTAGCTGCCAGGCAGTGCCCCTGGTGTCCCGGAGCCGCTCACCTGTGAAGGAGTCAGCATAAATAGACTCCAGAGCCTCCAGCTCATTGCGCTGCTCCTCGGCGTAGTCCGTCATGTTTATTGGGCCATGGAAGCGACCAGCAGTGGCGGGACGTGAGAGGTGTTAGGACTCCGCCGGTGACTGCCTGCAGCTGAGGCTTAGCCGGCCACGCTCAGGAAGGATCGACTGCTCGGACATCGATTGCTCTGGCCTGCGTACCAGCTCCGCCCCATTCACCCTTCAGCTGCTAGAGACGCTGGCGTAGTGAGCTCGTGATCTTGGCGACAACACATTCAGTTATACGGACGCATGCATATGGTTGATTTTCAGCTTGTGCGTTTAGTCGTTGAGTAAAGTTGGTATTACTATTATTTCTATGGATGTGAGGAGCACAGGTCATTGATTGGTTGAGCCTTGAATGTCGCGGTGTATGACGTTACAAAGGTGCGCCAGCTCAGAACAGATGCTGTGCATGCAGTCGTGTGTATAGCGTCCCAGTGCCGATCAGCCCAGTCTGACAGACCCTCATTCCACATCATGTAGTCCATGTTCTATCATTTGCAAATACATGACCCTTACCCCCTGATGGTCACAGCCCTATAGTCAATGGACACAAGGGCGAACAACTGCCCATCATAGTAAAGGCCCTCTCAGCGCCCCCTAGTGGTCTGTTTACATGCACATGGATTAGGCTATGTCCTCACGGGGCCTTTGGTTGCCATTCCTGTTGTGTGACTGGAGTCGTATTGTGACCCAGAGGGCGCTTTGACCGAGACTTTTGCAAAAAAGTTGAACATTGACTTTTTTTTGCGACAGTTGTGGCACTTTTGGGGTTGCAGTGCAACTTCCTTTCAATAGCATGAGCAGAGCAACAAAGCGATCTTTGGTTGTGTGATGGGAGTTGCGGCCATATTCATTGTGTGGCCCTAGTCTCTGGAGATGTGTTAGGGGGCTTACGCTCAGATACCACTCTCCGACCTTGTACTCTGCATAGGGCAGCTACTCATTCTCATATTTTCTACAATTGAGGAACAAAAGATTGCTGTGTTTATAGTTATTTATGCTGTGAAAATGATTTATCCCCTATTCATAGGATAGAGGATGCATTGCTGATTTGTGGTGGTCCGAATGCTAAGATCCCTGCTAAGGGAGCCTTCACACAGAGTAAATGCGCGTGTATTTTTGCAAAATACACGTGTAAAAATAAGACTCCCATTGACTTCAATGGCATTTTACAGGCGTATTTTTACACGTGTAAAAAATATCATTGAAGTCAATGGCAGTCTTATTTTTACACGTGTATTTTGCAAAAATACACGTGCGTTTACTCCGTGTGAAGGCTCCCTAAGATAATGGGGATGTTCTACTTTTGCTCCCAATGTGGTGGTGGATGCAGAATGCCAGCAAAACAGGGGGATGTTTTAGTGTTTTAGGTGGTGTGTATCATTGAGCTTCTTGTGCAATGGCTGTTCCTAAGTTACTTCCTCTCTTCATACAGCCCATGATTTTTTAATAAATGTGAGACAGTACTGTCAGTTGTAAAAACATGACTGGACTGGTAGATGCTGATCTTGGCAAGGCATGTACATTCAAGACTAGACATGCTCACAGTTCTTCTCATAAAGTTTCCGATAGTACTCATCAATAGTATGTTCAGTCACGTGTGATAGATTTGTGATAGCTATTCTTTGTATTAACAGTCCAGAGTTAAAGAATACCCCATACATTTTATTTATATGGGAGCCAACGTATCCCACAGCACTTTACAAATAATAGGGTACATGTACAGACTAAAACAGACCTTACAAAGTAATAAACAATAGGAGTGAGGGCTAGTCAATAGGGGTTTTTGAAAACAGCTGGCTTGGCTGTTTCCGTAACTCTAAGGACTGTTGGTCGAACATTGAGCATGTATTCACACGTATTCTAAATGAGGGTGACCTTATGAGACAAACCAATTTATCAAGATGTTGTGGCAGAATCTCAAAGGGATTATATCATGAAATCAGCCTCTTTTCCCTGAATTCATAAACCGATGTAGATCACACGATTGCCATATGCCATACAGGCGGTCACTCCAACCCCTCCATAGCAAGTGTCACTTTTTGTAGAGGAATAGTCATAATTTCCAGTGATCAGATATTGATGGCAAACTGAATATGTGAAAGGACAACTCAGAGTTCAAGTGTTATCGGTGCCTAAGTCTCATTCATACTTTTGGGAAGCAAAATGTAGCCTGTGTGATCTGATCCCAGAGAAGAGCTACTGTAAGACAAGTTGCTGAAAAGGTTACTGCTGCATAGCTGAGTGCCAGTGCTGACGCCAGCCTACCACTACGAGATCCTAAAATTGATAATGACAAAGGTCAAATAGTTATAGTCCAATCTATATGTAATGGTTATGTATTGCTTCCAAGAAGCCTTTTTTATTGATTTTTCGCTTACCTAGAATGACCTAATGTCATTGTTCCCCCTTATTTGTACAAAGACATTTTCAATGGACTTAGCTTAAATTGTAAATTGTGATAAAAATAAACTTTATTGATGCAGAAATGTTGTATTTTAAAACCTTGAAATGTATTCTTCTCTATTGATTGATTTTTTTTTTTTTAGAAGCTAGTTGTTCATCCCAGGAGCACAGGGTTCAGTATTAATGCCATTCTCTTAGTTTGCCACAGAGTGTTGAACCCTTTTCAGTTTTGGTTCGCACATAGCTTTTTTTGCCAAACAGCTGTGTGCGAATTTTCCATTGCAATAATGTCTAGTGTACATTAATTTGCATCTCACCTGTATGCTAATGAGACCCATACACAAGAGGTTTTCAGTTTAATGAGTATTAGCATACAGGTGAGTTGCAATTAAAAACCTGCACACAGTTCTTCAGCAAAAAAGCACTGTGTGAACTTAAGGCTCCATTCCCACGAAGTAATGCGCCTCTCATTTAGACATGTAAACACATGTCAGAGCGAGGCGCTTCAAAACAGATCCCATTGACTTCAATGGGTGCCGGCTTATGCGCGCTACACATTGAAATCAATGGAAGGCTTTATAACCCATCGATTTCAATGGGTAGTGCGCGTAAGCCGGCACCCATTGAAGTCAATGGGATCTGTTTTGAAGCGCCTCTCTCTGACAAATGTTTACGTGTCTAAATGAGCGGTGTGTTACTCTGTGGGAACGGAGCCTAACTGATACGACGACAGAAGTCAAACATGCTTGAGGCTGCTGCAGTAGAATGGGCTAGAATTTCTGTGCAAATGTTGAAACAGTGTTACCACTCGTTCACATCTGCGTTTGGTAATCTGTTCGGGGAGTCCTCATGGGGACCCCCCCCCCCATACAGAATACCGAACACATTTGCAAGCGGTGTTCAGTGAAATCACACAGACCCCATAGACTATAATGGGGTCCGTGTGCTTGCAGCAAGATCTCGGATAACGGAACATGTGGACAGAAAAGTAGATTGTAAAGTACTTTCCTGTGCGCATGACTCGTGTGGAGATCTCATGGCAAGCACACAGATTTTATATATATATATATATATATATATAATGGGGTCCGTGTGCTTTCACTGCACGCCGCTTGCAATTGCGCTTGTATTCCATTCGGGGGGGGGGGGGGATTCATTCATACCACCGAGTTTCAGTCGTAAAACTTGGTTCATGTTATGGACGAATTTACTGGTCTGAACAGTATGCTGGGAGAGGGACTCCTAGCAGTGTCGTTAGCTCCTGGCTAGTAATGAATGTAGTACTGGACAGTATGTCGGTGGGAGGCAGGGATTCCTGAAACTTGGTCGTGTGAATGCAGGGTTAGTCTTATACTTATTATGACAATAGTCACACGGAAGCCACACTGTTCTAAGTTTTATATGGAAGAATGCCAGTCTAAGGGCTAGTTCACACGGGGTAAAATGGTCAGGATTTTGACGCGGAATCCGCATCAAAATCCTGCCGCCTCCCATTGAAATCAATGGGAGCCAGGCATTTCCTTTTTCCGCAAGCGGTTTGTTACTGCTCGTGGAAAAAAGAAGCGAGCTGCCCTTTCTTCAGGCGGATTCTGCGGCTGATTCAGCCACGGCTTTTGCCTCGCCACACCTTTCATTTGGGCCTAACCCGGAGCGGAAAGCCATCACAAGAGGCACCTGAATTTAAGAGGCTCTGACCTGTTGTAGATTTCTGGCATATCTCATACCAGAGTAAATTTATTGAGCAGAGGTTCACGTTTTTGTAAAAAAAAGCTGATAGGGGTGCAGGATGGAAGTGATACGGTTTTTCATGCAGCGTTTTTCACAAAAAGTCTGAAGAGATTTTCTCGGTGGACTTTCTGCTTCAATTATACCTATAGGGAAACCGCCGGCATTTCCGTATAATTGACATGCTGCGATTTCCAAAATGGTTTTGACGTATAGGATGGTGTGGGTTGAAATCACATGGTGCAGTTGTAATGCAGTTACAATTGAATCAAAACTGCACTGGAAAAATGCATGAAGTTGTGATGTGGTTTTTGGTGAGGTTTTCCAAATTTACAAGTGAAACATCTTATTCATATTTTCTTTAATTTATTACCTTTATTTGCAATTTTTTGTGCATTAAAATAGAGAATAAATTAGAACTGGAGTTTTTAACTCTATCTTAATATAAAGTCATGAACTATTGGTTGGTTAGTTGTAAATATACAAATGACAACTGTTAAAGTTTGTATTGCTTAAAGCCAATCCTTTCCATCCACAGTCTCTTTTCATGTGAGTAATGAATCATCTACAACTGTGCCCCCATTAATGTAAATGTCCAGGAACCTTCACCTTTCTGACAAATATAGAAACTATAAGAATTTTATGAAGACACAGTTTGGGGACTTGGATCTGCAGGAACTTGTCCTACATCAATGGGAATAACTTTTCCATCTGTTGGGTCTTCATCTGCCCATGCATGAAGAAGACTGTAATGACAATGGTCCTGGTTGACTATTTTTAACAGGTCAAGGCCAGAAATGGTCCTCCAATCCAAACGTGAAGGGATGCGAATTTCAGAAATGTTTTTGCTCCCGGGTGAGAACCCAAAAAACTTCTTGATGTTTTGCATTGCATAAACTTTTGAGTGCTGATCTGCAGCTTGCTCAAACAGAGCCTGTTCATTGTTGACATAGCTAGTCCAGTACTTCAGATGAAGGTAAGTAAGAGGAGAACAGCTCCTAGCCACACATAGGGTTAAGAAGAAGAAGATTGCCACGGATGCTATCAAGAGCCATCCACTGACCTGTAAGATATAACAAGAAAGGATAAGTGAAATGCAAGTCTATTTTAACCCCTTAAGGACCAGGCCATTTTTTGGTTTCGCATTTTCGTTTCCCTCCTCACATTTCAAGAGCCATAACTTTTTCATTTTTCAGTTCACAGAGTCACATGATAGCTTATTGTTTGCGGGACAAATTGTACTTTGTAATGGCACCATTCAATATGCTGTGCAATGTACTGGGAAGCTGGAAAAAAATTCAGAATGAGGCGCAATTGGAGAAAAAATGCATTTGCGCCATTTTCTTATGGGTTTAATTTTTACAGCATTCACTGTTTGGTACAAATGACATGTTACCTGTGTTCTACGTGTCAGTACAAACGCGGTGATACCAAATTTATATAGTATTTGAAATTTTTTGATACTTTTAAAAAAATGATAAACTTTGCAAAATAGAAAAAAAAATTTGTGTCATCATGTTCTAACACCTGTAACTTTTTCATATTTCCATGTATGGAGCTGGTTGTGGTGTCTTTTTATGCGGGACAAGATGACGTTTCTATTGATACCATTTGGGGAAAGATCCGATGGTTTGATCACTTTTTATTCAATTTTTTATAGGAGGCAAAGTGTTGAAAAAAACGCTTTTTGGCTGTTTTTATTTTTTTTGCCGCTACGCCGTTCGCAGTACGGGATAAATGTTTTAATATTCTAATAGTTCAGGCATTTTGGAGCGCAGGGATACCTAATATGTTTATGTTTAATGTTCTTTAATTACTTTTATAGCTGATCTAGGGAAAGGGGGGTGATTTGAACTTTTATATTTTTTTTATTTTTTTAATACTTTTAAAAACTTTTTTTTTTCTTCTGTTACATTTATGATAAGACCCCTTAGGTACCTTGAAACCTAGGGAGTCTGATCGCTCATACTATTCACTGCAATACTACAGTATTGCAGTGAATAGGAAAATCCCAGCACTTCTATTAGACGATGCCTCTGGCATCGTCTAATAGATCTTGTGCAGAGACAAGCCTGGAAGCCTTCAATAGGCTTCCGGCTGTCATAGCAACCGATCACCGCCCTCTTGTGACGTTCAGGAGGGCGGCGATCGGGGAAACATGGCGGCGCCCATGCCGCCGGCGCCGTTTACACACTGCGGTCACGTTTGACCGCAGTGTGTAAAGGGTTAACAGCAGCGATCGGCTCGGGCACCGACCGCTGCTGTTAGTGGCAGGTCCTGGCTGTATTATACAGCCGGCATCTGCCGTGTATGGAGCGAGCTCAGCGTGTGAGCTCGCTCCATACATCCCCATGCGACCCATGACGTACAGTTACGTCAAGGGTCGCTAAGGGGTTAAACAGCCTTGTGATCATATACAATTGATGAAACACAGCCAACCCTGCTGATTTCTGTGAAAACAACCATCTAAATGTGTAAGGGATTACCCTGACTCATTTGATGCCAGATCTCAGAGGTAAAAAAGGGTCAGACATGTTGAGTTTGAGCGTGCTCAACCCTTAGTTCTCCTAGCTGATAAGATGATGCCATAGGTGTCTGGCACAGGCTTATTCCCTTGTTCCTATTAAGAAAATATGTATATTCAGACAAACAAAGCATGCAGGTGTATGAGGGAATAGCTCAAGTCAAACAAGTGTTAGCAGCTATCTGAAGTGTTTAGCCATGTCTTTCATCTGCATCAAGATATCATTTCTACCCGACGCCCAGCTTTCTCCCTCCAAAAGA